>NC_069697.1:31346387-31657221 GCF_023699985.2 Odocoileus virginianus | reverse complement strand
ATAGCCAAGGCATATTTTTCTTCCAGGCTCGAGACAGGATGTGACTATATATTAATGAGACTCGGCAATACAAGCCACACATGAAAACTCGTCTCATTACTTTATAGTCATGCCATGTATGTTTTTTTTAACCATAAAATGACAATAAAATGATTTTTAAAATAACAATGTTTTGGATAAGTGACTTCTTGTCCTGATCTTAATCACTGTGACTAAAGCATTAAACAGCAAAGCAAGCTACGAAGAAGCAGGGGTGCAGCTACAGGATTAACCACTTGGATCATTTTGCCCAAACAGTAATAAAGGAGAGAAGGTAAGGCCAAGGCCAGAAGAAAGTGGGGAGCTCAGCCATCTGACAGGCTTCACTGGACTGACAGCAGGAAGGCAAAATGGGAAGGACCATGTGTGGAGATTAATGTCTTAGAGACTTTAAGGGCCTGTAAAGTGCTAAGGAAGAGAGAGTTTAAAGATTAACTAGTGCTGGGCTTAAACTATTAAGAGATCAAAGCTATAAATGCTTTTCACACAAACAAAACTTAAGGGGGAAAAACTGCTGAATTCTGGGGAGGAGCAAAGTGAATTAGATGTTGCTACGCAGAGAAGGGGTTTGGCCACCAAGGAGGGGACCTAACGGCTCCACAGAGGTGCAGTCTGGAATAAAAGCACATGGGCTGAACCACATTTGGTTGAGAGAGAGTTCCAGGATCCCTGGACTATAGAATACAGCTTCCCTAAACTCATGAGGAAACCTTTTAGCCTTTGCTTCTCAGGATTCATTGACTTGAATTAGATATGTTGTTTACAGCTAGACTGGGAAAAGTAACACTAGCCTGATTTTCAGGTTAACCCTTTAAACAAATTCACGCTTGCAAAGCTGTTGCCTGGGAACAGGCAACTTTCTGAGTTGTGCTTTATAAATGGGCATGGTTTGTTAAAATAGCGAAAACGGAGCTGAAAGCTGCCACCGTCTAATATGGAAAGCAGTGTTGCACACGGGAAGTTCACTCTTGCACATTTCTTGTTATTTCTGGCTCCAAACAGAAGCACACTTTGTGATGCATAATTACTCTTTCAGTGGGGATATTTTTCTCCCTAAATTTCATGGATTTCTTTTCCCCACTGAAATTTGACTGAAAGAGCTAAAGTGATTTTAAAAAGTGAAACTATCAAAAATCTAAGCATTGGCTTTAAATTGCTGGCCTTCAAAAAAATTCTTTTTACTGTGAACTATAACACCACATACAACTAAGCTCTTAAAGAATAAAGCATTATGTAACTACCGCCCAAATCAAGTAGACCTTGGTAGTCCCCCTCCTTCCAAGGGCTCAGTCCTATCTCAGTCACAACCTCCTCCCTCTCCTGCATCAGTGACCACTCTCCTGACTTTAAAGGCAGTCACTCTTTTCATCACACTTGCTCACACCGTCTCCTTAAAATCAGTTGTCCCGTCTCTGCTCCCACTGTACTTATTTCAGCCATTACTCCCACACGTGATGTGGGTTTCCATCTGTGAGTTCAACACAACACCTAGTCAAGCACTGACTTTGGGGTCTATCAATTCTAGGTCTGAAACTGGCTCTAAGTATCTGTGTAACTCAGTGACAGTTAATTCTTTATGCATCTCAATCTTCTCATCAGCATAAAAAAATTATTAGTTTGATAAGACACAGTAACACAAATGTCTGACAAGGTGCCTATCACAGCACAACTTTAATATGCTATTATTGTACTAATTCTTTAGAAAACTGTGGTATGATTAAACCTGGTAATGTGAAGAATCCAGTAATTCCTGGCACATAATAGGTGTGCACGGTTTAATGAATGTTCATTAAGACCCTGAAAACGAGCAATCTTACATGCTATCACAGTATCAAAGTAGGAACTAAAAGTAAACTAGAAGCTCAGACAGTGAGGGACTATAAATTAGTACACTCTTCTCAGAGAGCAACGTGGCATCATCTATCCAAATTAAAAATGTGTATCCTGAGATGCAAAGTAACCTTGTAACACAAACAGATTCAGAGATAAAGTCAGTGTTCATTAAAACATTGCTTTTAATAAAACTCCAAAACGTAACTTAAGATGTCCATCAACAGAGGAACACAACACAGCCCTTATAAACTAGAATATAGACATCAGAATATATCTTCAATTTATTAAGGGGTATAAAAATACAGAACAGTTTACAGACTATTATGCATGTGCTAGGGGAAAAGATATGTGAAACCTATTTTCCTGGAGCCTTAAAAAGTGTTCTTATAAATGCTTTGGAGAATCTGGGGAAAATAACTTTCTGATGATTCCTTCTGCAGAGAACAAGCAACTTCGGAAAACAATGGATTTTAAACTAAATATAAAGAAATTACACTTTGTGTATACACTTACACCTTAAAATGTTTTACAGGGAAATAAAAACTCTTCTAGGAATCAATCCACAGAAAATCATCTGAAATGGGCATTATCTGTGTATAAGGAGGCTTACATCATTTATATTAGTGTAACAGACCTAATTTCATTATTTAGTGAAAACAGCTTAGTACCCAATATTGGAGGACTGGTTCCAGTAATAGTGTATCTGTGTAAGTGATACTATATGGATATTAAGAACCATGCTGCACAATAACTTTTATTAAAATGGAAAATTCTCAATACAAGTGAAAAGGATGTTACAACAGTTATGTGCAATTTGATCAGTGTTAATAGTTGTTACCTTTAAATGGTAAGATTAGGGGCTATTTTTCTTACTTTTCCCCTCTTCTGATTGCTTTTTAATTTAGTAAAAGCATTTCTAATTTCCTACAGTGATTATATAATTACAAAAAATGCTATTATAATACATGCTTATAGCTAACTTCAAGCTTTCTTTACAACCTGGACATTTATGGAACTATGATGCTAGTCCAGCTACTTCAATGCAAATCCAAGAAATACTGCAACCCATCTGAAAAGTTAAAATGAAGTGTAAGTCATCATTTCCCAGGAATCTTAATAAAACATTAAAGACACTACTGTTTATCAAAAGAATTTATTAGAAAATATTACATACTACATATCTGTTTAAAGAGTATTGTTTCAGTAGACAGCACTCCATCCTCATACTACAAACAATGTCTCATGGACCATGGAGCAACCACTGTGCTTCTGAAGCTACATCTTTTGGATGGAACATTTAGGCAGTACATACCGTGGCCATTTAAAGGAAGATAATGGAAAATGTCATTACCAGAGGGGAAAACAATCCAAATTTTTGGAATGTTAAAATAACAAGTAACTAATTTTAGTCTCAAAATTCTAGGCATCACTATCGCCTAAAACATCAGTCAATGTGACTAGTAAGTTAGAGGGACCAAGGTTTCAAAGATCAAGTTAATACTGAATCTTCATATATAAAGAGAAATCTGCAACCCCACAAAATGTTTTTAAGTTTGTACACATGCAACTTAATTTCTGATAAAAGAATGGGGAATGTTAAAAAGCAATGTATTCTTTTTAACATAAAGCATGCACTTTCTAATACATTCTTAAATATTTCAGAGTTGATTCTAGTCCAGTAGTATTCTTATTTCAAGTGCAGTCTAACCAGTACCCCCAACCAGATACAGAGTACATATCTGTTATTCAAAAAATGTGTATTAAGAATTCAATTAACTCATGGTACTGCTACCAAAGATATGAGACTTTAACTCTTGACCACATCATTTACTTTTTCAAAACTTTTAAACATGTTTGCACAAGCTAAATGGTATAAAGCAAATTTTAAACTGTCATCCAACTCCCAAATCTCACTGAAATAAGATGTAGGAAAAATATGTTGTGTGATTAGTCAACTTAGGCAATTTGCTACAAAATTTTCTAAGTGGGAACTAGCTTTAATCCAAAATCGAAAGTTCACAGAACTGTTTTTTAGAAACAAAAAGTTCTAAAACTTTAGAGTCCAAAACCAAAACAAATGAGGAGGTGTGTGTTGACAATTGAAACACTGTCTTAATATTTTATTAGAAGAAATATACTTCCAAAACTCTTGCCCCATCATAATCTTAACATAAACTTTAATTAAAAATATATATAAATCAGTAGAACACCATATTACAAACGCCCAGAAATGCAGAATAAAGATCAGAAACTGCTTGGAAGTATTTCTAACACTTTTTGGGATTATACTCATAATCAAAGATTATGAAGTAGTGCAATCATTACTGGGGCCAACATTTTAAAATTCGCCTATCGAAGCTAGCACCAGGAAAGTATTACACACATAAACTGAGAAACAGATAATCTTTACTTCAGAAAAGCAGTCCTGGAGTATTGCTTTCACTATTTACCTAGCATAATGGTCAGCCTGTCTCACTGAGGCATATATCTATCTTTGCGCCATTAACATCTGATCTGAAGTGCTTTCCAGTTATTTGGTATCTATTGAAAATTGTTACTGGAATGAAACAGTTTATCATGGAGTTAACCCATTTTTTCTTCCAAGATGCCAAATAAAATAATAAGGCTAGAACATTTTAAACTTACTTTTAATAAAAATTAACAGATTCTAGTACTAAAAAAAAAAAAAAAAATCTCTAGCCCCTGAAAGCCTAAGACTCCATTATTTAATTCCTCTCCTTTTTCCAAAACACAGGTTTTAAGGTCTCGAATTTTGTAAAATGGTTACCAAATTAACACTTTATTCACTGTAAAGCATTTGGAGATTTCCCAAGTGTAAGAAGAATTTCATTAGTAATTAATAGATGGATCAACAACGTGAAAGCCCCTGAAGCGAATATCATGATTTTATTTTGCCTTAGACCCAAGGAAAGGAGGGTCACGACTTAAAAGCAATTCTCCAGTTGGCACAAGCAGTTTACCATTTCTGATGAGCAGAAGATATTATGGAAGAACGTAATTTTTACAAGGTCAACACTTTTTCCAAACAGGTCTTCTAAATTCAACAGAGCTGAGAGTGCCAAAGTTGTAAATGTAACAAATCAAACTGCTTCATCTCAATTGGGGAAAAGAAGGCACAAAAGAAAAACAAGCAGCATAACTTTTATTTGGTGATACAATAGGTGAACAGTGTTCTAAAGTTCTGAACACTGAATTTTACTCATGATCATATCTTCTACCTAAGCAATTTATTCAGATGTGTGCTTTAAAAATACACATTAAGAACCCCGCAACTGGTATGTTCTGTTATTAGAAATAGTCTTCATGGTAATACATTATCTTTCTATAATTAGAGAGAAAAATCATAAGACCATTTTTTATTTTTAGCCTGACAGAATAAATGTATTATATATATCTCTTCCAAAACCAGTGCACTCTGAAGTTTCTAATTTATGCACTCCATTGTTCAAATCAAAAACCTGTACATCTTTCAGCATCCACAGTATAACCCAGTCCTAGTAAAAATGCATATTCCTTTAAACCCTTTACTTTCCCTTGAATTTTATTTGGGTGGGGGGCGGGAAATGGAGAGGAGGAAAAGATATAGATATTGTGGTGCTGAACTATATTTATTTAGAACAAAACATTATATCCTACATTAAAAAAGATAATTTTATCAAAACCAAATTTCAATCACAGCTATGTATGACTTTCAGGTAAAGGTACATGTTGAAATTGCACTTTGCAGATATCTCATCAGTGTCCGTTCTACTGCTCCCCTTTCAGCACACGTTTTTATCATGCAGACATAGGTTCTTCCAGAGTTTTCTTTTGGCTTCCCTTCCGTGAATATTTGTATTTGTCTACATAGGCTTTAACCAGATTTGCCACTTTAGTAGAATTTACTTCTCCACTCTTACTATGACACACCTATAAAAAAGACAGAATTTTTTTTCATACTTAAAGGGATTAAAGGGAAAGTTCTTTGAAAAACAAATACCCCAGAGACATAATCAGACATTGTTACGTGTTTTGTATTGCCTATAAGGTATATATTTCATTTTCTCAAAAGGTAAAAAAGCTGATTAGTAGAAGCTACCTCTTACTATTTTAGTTAGATTTAATTAAGCATTTCTTTATTAAAATAGGACTGTTCAAAATAATATGTACGTAACTCCACTAAAGCTATAACTTACTTTATCTACTGCTTTCCGTACAATCTCTTTATATTCTTCCTTGGTGATGTCTTTATTTTGATAAAATGGCTTAATGGCCAATTTTACCTCCTGTGCTGCTTTTTCTTGAATTTGCAGTTTCTGATAAGAGGAAAATGTGTAATTATTATTTGCCAAATCACAAACTTTCAAAAAAATTATTTAAAAATATAAAATTGAAAACACTGCACAATTACAAGAAACTGTTCCAATATTAGCATCATAAATACAAAATAGTTATTTACTAACACAAATCAAACATTTCTAAAAATAAACAAGAAATACAGCCAATAATTCAATGGGCACCAACATATGTAGAGAATTCTTTAAATTGGAATTTAAGACTATCAAAAATAAATTCTCTTTGCCACTTATACAACAGAAAACTGTTATTTTTATCATAATCATATGCAGAATTATGTAGATTGCTCTCAACTTTGAACTTGCCTTGTCTGTCTTCGAGCTATCTGCGCTGGCTTCCACTGTAACACTTACTTTGCTTTCCGCCAATTTTACAGCAGCATTAGAAGCTTTGCTGTGACTTGATGACGCAGTATTACCAGAACTTGGTCCCTGAACTGTTCCCATATTTCCTGGGGCTGCTGTCGGAGCAGGCAAGACTGGTGTACTCATGTTACTACTTACATGAGAAGCACTAGGAATACCCTGTTTTAAAGAGGTATCATCAGTTAATCAATTATTTGTACTAAATAAAAGACATTTAGTTACCTATTAGACATTAAAAAAAGAAAAAAATCAAGGCAATTTAATGCTTAAGTACTTAGGAGAAATGTGTATTTCAGGTAATTTTTATCTAAAAGACTGAAGAAAAATGAGTAACATTCTTAAATAGAATCCCATCACGTCATGATGACTTTTAAAATATATATGTATTGTAATGTTCTGACAGTAACATTAAAACCAACAAAAAGGAGAAAAGCAGCATTAATGACAGTATCTTTCCTGTAAGTATCTTTAAGGTAGGTACCCCACTTTAAAGATAGAGGAAAATAAGACAGTGAAGTCAAATGGCTTGCTGTGAGTTGACAGCAGAAAAAGACATAAGATCCCAAATTCCCACTTTCCGGCTCTTCCAACTATATCCTGCTGCCAGGAATCTATTGAATTTCTGAGATATAGACATGAAACAATAAAGCAACACAACCATTACAAGTTGTTATTCAAATTTACTATATGCCCAAGAGGCACTTCTTTCTTTTTAGCACGACAAATTCCTGAAAATGAAACACATACGGTAATGCACAATGAACAACTTTATGTGGTGTCAGTCTGAGCAAGACAACACATGCTTTATCACAGTACCCAGTCACAGCAAGTTCCCACCCCCTCAAGTCCAATAAAATAGGGACACTTTTTCAAGTGTCCATCACATGACTCTAGTTTGCCTCATAATTTGGTTTTCTTAAACTAACCAAAATACTTGTTTGGATATCAGCACCAGCAAACATGTAGCTTAGATTTGATAACACGTATTCATTTTCTTATTTGGGACTGGGAGGTTTGGGAAAGGACAGTGAAAGAGGGGTTATAAAGATTTACCATAAGTCTAATCAAATAAGCCACTGTATATGGATAACCAGCAAGAAGCCCTTCCTTGAACATCCATCCCTAATAGCTAAAAGTTTACAATGGCGTACGTTAACTACACTTGAGTGGCTGAAAACATACCTGCAACTGCTTTCCATCCGGCTGTGAAGCAACGTAGCTGACTTGCTGGGATGGCGGGGGAGGGGGCGGTGGTGGCGGCAGTCCCTGAGATACTCCGCTAGGAGCCGCCACCTGCATGAGAGGTACTCCGGTGTGCAGGTGCAAGGGCAGCTGAGGATGAATGCTGAACGGACTGCGCTGCATGTTCATCAAAGGAGCAGGAACACCCACTGGATACGGAAACATGTTCACAGGCTGGTGTGCACTCATGTGCTGTTGCATTGCATTCATTTGTGGCTGCATCATATTTATAGGTAGCTGAGAACCATCACCTTGTTGGTTTGTTTGGTCTTTCAGGTTAGACTCTATCAAAAGAAAAAGACTTATGAAAAAAATCATGTTACAAATTTCCTTAGAGAAACAAAGAGCCACTGGTTACTGTAAAACTAAATACCAATTAACCTAACCTATCCAATTATTCAGTTTAATTCTGTCATTCCCAAATAATGTGGGATGACTTTCTAACTGAAATAAACATTCAACTAAAATTATTTTTAAGAATGACTTCACACCATAACATTGGGCAACACAAGCAAAGAATCAGCAGCTCAAGAAACTTACTATTTAAATCATCATAAAATTTAATTACTAACTTAGAAGGTTAATCACTTTTTAAAATCTTCAACAGCTCTTTTCTTACAAAAAGTCGAGTCAGTGTCCTTAAGAAAAGTCAAGGAAGGATAAATCTTTTTTAGCTGAGCGACTTACTAAACAACAATCAAAAAAATTCAAATGCACACATCCAATATAAATGAAATAGAATTTAAATCCTGCACAGAATTACTCCAAATCCTTCTACTGCAAATTATACATAAAACATTTAGGTCTTTGGCAAGGTTGGGGGCAGGCATGGAGTGAAAAAATATATACTGAAGTGTTTATTACATAATATAAAGTGAGGTTCAATTTAGCATAAAACTATAAACAGAGATCACTTCAATTCATACAAATAAGGTGTTAAATTTATAATCTCTTTCTTCAAATAAAAGTGCTGATAAATAAACATGTTACCCTGTTCAGCTGTTTCCTCGTCTTGCCTCATCCATCCAGACTGTGGGCCTGAAGAATTCCTCCCTCGTCTCGAGTAATAGTTCTGTACATCTGCTGGCAGAGTCTTTCTCACAGCCCAACTCGATGCAGATGTCCACCCCGACCTATCGGCTGGTGTATCAAAGGAGAACTCTTGCTCACTTTTCCGTTTATAGGGTTGCTGCTCCACAAATTTGAAAGTCTCATTCCCTGAACTATTTGAATTCCCTGAGAGGGGTTTTCGGTTTTGCCACCTGTTCTCATTTTGATCTGCATAGGCAAAACCACCTCTATGGTTGCCTCTACCACGGTTACCTCTACCACGGTTAGACATCCAAGCTGAACTAAAGTTTTTATTCCAAGAATTCCCTGAATTCTCATTTCTATTTTCTTCCCAATGAGAATCTTTTAACTTTTCTGGATTTCTGGTCCTCGGATCAGGCCCAGAATTTATTTTTTCTGTTACCCAAGTGGGACAGTCATTTCTATGTTTGTTGGCAGAATTTGAATCATCAGCATCTGGACTGATGTCGTCTTTCTCTTTTCTTGTGTTTTCATTCTGTTTCTCTGAGTCACTCTTTCTGTATCGATCATTCCCTCGTGGACATCTCCAACCATCGTTTGCCCATCTTTCTTTCCATCGAGGAGAGTAACTGTTCCTGTCATTTCTACCAAATGATGAACCCTTACATTTTGTTCTAGATCTTGATGGTGACCTTGACCGTGATCTGGATCGAGACCACCTTCTCATTCTCCTTTCTCTATCTCGGTCTCTTCTCGACCCATCTCTATCACTCTCTTTTTCTCTGCTCCGGGACCTGGATTTTTCTCTTGGGGAGGAATCTTTCACTCTGGACTGAGATCTTCTGTTCTCTCTTTTTGGGGAGAGCGACTCAGATCTTTTGCCTTCCTTAGCACTATCTCTTTTTGGAGACCGAGACTGAGATCTCCTCCTTTCTCTTGCACTATCCTTTTTGGGGGACTGAGAACGAGATTTTCTCCGTCCTCTAACAGATTCTTTCTTAGGAGATGGTGATCGAGACTTCCTGCTATCTTTTCCAGTTTCTCTTTTGGGAGACGGAGACTGAGACCGCTTCTTTTCCCAGGCAGTATCTTTGTTGGGAGACCAAGTTGTAGACGGAGAGTGAAATCTAGATCTTCGCGTACGAGGCTTTTTGGCTTTATCTGTCACATCTACTGGGTTTTCAGATGGTTGAGATACAGTTTCAACCTTTTCATTTGGAGGATCAGAAGATGACATATTCTTTTGGGAACTGTGCTCCACAGAATTTTCACTTACTTGTTTAGCATCAGCATTTACAGATGGATCGATTTCGGATTCATTTTGGTCACTGCAAAATGAATCACATTCCATAGATATCATTTCATTATTATCCTCACTAAAATGCTTCTGAATCAGTGCAACGTGTGTTTTAGGCAATTCTGTAGATCTGGGATGTTCAATCAAAGATTCAGTCTTTTCTTCTAAAGATTTGTCCAATTTGGTGTTAAGATTTTTTTTTAATAAACTATTTTCAGAGTCTTGAATACTATTGAGAGTTTCATTCCCTGAAGTATCACATGTTGCAATTATGTCTGCATCTTCATTTTCAACATGTCTAAGCAAATGAACCTCTAAACTCTCAATAGGTTTTCTGTCCACTGCTTGTATAACTCCACCCTCTGAAGATTCTAATTTGGGACTGTCAATAAGCTGTTCTGTTTTTACTGTAGAATCTCTATGATCAATAATATTTACTATAGGACTCTCCATAACTTTTTCTTCATTAACTATTGACTCCGCATTCTCAGGTAACTCACCTAAGCTTGATGCGGGTTGGTACACTTCAATTTCAGATCCTGAACATGTAAGAGAATCATTTGGAGCATGATCTATACATATATCTGCTTTTATTTCTGATTCTGAAGGTTCAGCTACTGGGTCTTGATTTCCCAATGAATCACTTCCTTTTTTGGAAGTACTTGCAGAAATCTCACCTTCCAGACATAAAACATTAACTTCTATACCTGTATTCTCAACTTCTTGAATTTCCTCCTCCCCTCCAAATAACACAGGAGGATCTTGGGCACCAGACTCGGAATGTAAAGTTTCTACTCTTTCCTCTGTATCATGGGTCTCAGCACCTTCTTCACTCTCTTTTAATGGCTCACTGCAACTTCTTAAGCCATTAGCAGACTCATCTTCTACATTTATCTGCACAGTGTTAATACTTTCTACATCTGATTGGTGTTCTTTCTCTAACTCAGGTGGTATGTCAGGTTCTGCTACTTCTTCATCAACTGAATCACTGGAAGATGATTTTTCAGGGGTAGGCACAGAGCTTCGAAGTTTCTTTTTCAATAAAGGTAGTTTTCTTCCTCTTCTTACAGACTTCCGTTTTGGAGCCTGCCTTGTTTGCTTCTCTGACTCACCTGAAGAGGAAACACTTACAGATGGATTATTGTTATCTGGGGCATCACACCCAGAAATATTTGATACTGGGGATCTCTGAGACTGACTGACTGGTTCAGCTCTTGTGTTACGTGTAGATCTTCTTGTAGGTGTTGCTGCTGCAGGTTTTCGTCTTGATCCTCTGGTGTTTGAGGTACCAGAAGTTTGCTTCTTCTCTTCCCCTTCTTGAGTATGTGCTAATGCATAGCCTTTGCAAGAAGTACCTAATAGTATACAAAAAGGAAAAAGTAAGTATATGTTTCATCAAGTGATAAGAATTGATAGAATAAGCTATCATTTTATTTTAAAATATGCATAAAATAGACATCTATAACAGTAAAACAAAATATACTTGTGAATTGAATTATTAATAAATGCATAGCTACTAACATCAGAGTAATACCAATTTTTGAAAGCTACTGAAATGAGTTATCCCAAGATTTGAATCCATGTGGGCAATTCTATAGTGAAAAAAACAAAAGAAAATTTTTGGTCTGTTAATTGCCATTTGCTTTATGAATCATAATACCTAGGCAAAAGCAGGACACAACAGCTATCCACAAATAGTAAAGACTCAAACTATTTGTTCACAATTCATAGGAGGTATTACTTCTAAAAATCAGTGGTTTGAACCCTGAACCTCTAAACAGAAAGGAAACTTCTAATCAGTTCCTCAAAGATACAAAGTTGTAATTTCTTAAAGTAAAAGGACTTTCTAGTTGCAACAATTTTAAAGTCAAGTCACTGTACAAATATTTATAGAAATATCTAGGACTCATTATCCATACCTTATTTTACAGCATTTCTAAGTCATCAAAACCTACACGTTTCATGAGACTGAAAGAGGCTTAGTAATTTTTTTTTAACTAGAAAGAAATTCAAAAACTTTACCAAAATTTTCTAAAGATATGGTACTTGTTGGAAGAATAGTTCTTGGCAACACAGAAGAGATGAGAGGAAGGACTTCTATTTCAATATTGCAGGGTATAAAACTAATTCTGAAAATTTAAAACAAAATAAAGACATTTTTGTTTAAATAATAAAACCAGCAATTTATAAGTATTAATTTTCCAAATAAGCTAGAAATATTAAACTATAGGTGCTTAAATTATTTTTGCCAAACAACTAAAAATGTAAATTCAAGGTTACTCATAGTAACCAAGATGGCTACCAACTGGTTACAAAAAATAAAAATATAAAAAACCTTCTAAAAGCATGCTTTTTCAATAAATTAATAGCAAAATGTTATCAAGGGCAATTTAATATACAGTAGTTGATTCTCATTTAAATAAGTTAATGCAATTATTTTGTCAAGAATTTTAACTTTTTTTCACTACTTGAAAAATAACCAACTTGGACAATGAAATGTAGATAAATAAAATACACAAATGAAATGTACAGATTTTAAGTGCATAGTGTAATGACTTTTGGCCAGTTGTATAAATATACTTGTATAACCAATACCCCAAACAAGAAATAGAACATTTCCAGCATCCATATCATTCCCCATCCTATGTCCAGGCAACCAAAAAGATAATTGAACTGAGTTAATCGGCTCAGGTTTTAAAGAAATTAGCAAGGTCAAAGGGGAATCAGTCCATAAACAAAAATGTAAAAAAACTGAAAGGAAAGTTACATCACTTGAATTTTGAATTTTTTTGTTAGATTTATGTTTTTATGGCATATATCAAGGCCAAAAATATCAAAATACATTTTTAAAAAGGAAAAAAGAACCGCAACTGATTTCTATTGCTATGGTATATGCTAAAATTCCTCAATCTGAAGACAATGGTTCTTAAAAGTTCCCAGGATCCCTCTGGACCTGCAAGACCCCAGTTACTGCAGTCATACCAAACCCTCTCAGCTTCTTCCTACTCTGACTCATATCTGTTCAGTTAGGTCTCCTAACAAAAGACTATTTCATCCAGTCTAAGGTGAGATTCTGGAGGATGAAAGAAATTTGAAAAACAATGTGCATCTTGCACACAAAAAATATACAGCTCTAAGGGAAAATTTCATATTTTACATATCTGGACTTTGTCTAATTTTACTTATTTATATTCCACTGTTACTCCTAGAGAATGAAGGCCCTATGCAGAACTCCATTACAGTGACATATAAAAGTTATAGGAATGAATATAAAACTCTGGCAAGGAACTTAATCTTTACATAGGAGCTTGACTTAAGTACATATCATGTACCTAGCAAGCAATGTGCTAATATTTTCAGGGCTTACACTAAAAGAGAAAAGGCTACGCTATATAGAGAGTCATGAATGCCAGGGCAAAGTAGGGACTTGATCAAGCAGTTGTTTAGAATAACAGTGGAGATGAAGTGTCATAACAAAAGCAATGCTTCAGCTAACAGCACACAGGGAAGACTGGAATGGAGGAAAAGATAACAGAATGCTATTACTAATAATGAACCTTATCGTTTAGGTGTTCTCCCTGTTAAAGAAATCAAATATTTACATTATTAAACAAACAAATACAATATTCTTTATTTTTCAAGGGGTTCCTTAAATAGAGACCTTTCATTAGGCATCTGAAACACCAAGATTTAATTAAACAAAACTTTCTTAGAAATATAACTGTTGATTATCTCTGTATATAATACTATCTTATGCACACATTAGCATTTAAACATTTTAGTAAACAATTTTTTTACCTTCCAATTCCAGGTAATGTATCAGGAAACCATGACAATTCCAGTTCCTGTCTCTTCTGCCTAATCAAAGCACTGACTTCATTGACTTCTATAAATTCTGTACTAAAAGATAAATTTTAGATCCTCATCAGAATTCCAAAATTTTAAGTACAGAATAACAAGTGGGTTATATCATGAATAACAGAAATTTTAATACCCAGCATTATAAGTCACATTAAAAAAAAAGAAACTTTTTCTATATAAACACTTTTCAAAATGGACCCATTCCTAAAGTAACTTAAATTTTTATATTACAAATAAAAATGGAACTAATCTGACTTGTGACCACTTTTATAAAGTCAATTCAGACTAATATTATTAGTATTGAAAAAAAGAAGTAACACTATTTCTTTCCCATGAACCAAAGCTGCAAAGAGCAGTTCAAGCCGAAAATTCTAGGTGCAATAGTTTGCCATCTGAAACTACACATAAGACAAAGGAACAAAATAAAGGAGGCATGGTTATTTTTAAAACCCAAAATAGGCAGAGTTCAGTTTTTTAAAAGGCTACTCAACTGTAATTGTTTTCTTTGGTACCTTGCCAATCTTTAAAGTTAAATCACAATCTTCATCTGTCTTGTTTATTCAACCAGCTCCATTATTTTTAAACCTCAACTTAATCTTCAAATTCCACAAATATCTACACAGCATCATACAGTCACAATGGATTAAAAAATGACTGGGTCTACTCTTAAAGGGTACCCCCATAATTTAACAACTTAACAACTAGCCTACGTCTCTGTCATATACAAACCTTGTGTACAACTTATTATTAAGGAAAAGGAAGCCCACTAACAGTCACTGAATAATAGACGGTCACAAAATAAGGCTCTATTTATTTGCCAAAAGAAACAAAAACAACATGGGCTTTCATAATGTTGTTGAGCCAAGTTTAAATTTCTACCAAAAGTTAACTGCAATAAATAAAACATCAAATATAAAAACAGCATAAATTAAAAGTAAAAAATACTAACCAGTAAGCCGTATAGGCAAAAGAAGATTCTCCAGTGTAACTAGAAGAAAAGACATTGGAGAAAAAATTCCTGAAGCACTGATTTGTACATGGATTTGATCCTCGAGGCTAGAAAAGTAAAATGAGGTTGGTGAAACAGCAAATAAAATCACTTCCATAATAGGTAGGACATAGCTACATTTAAGTATTTTGATGTACCCGAGGGACCAGAGCTGTGTACCAAACAATCATAAATTGTTATTATCTAAGAAAAATATTTTTTCTTTATTTCAACAAACCTTGTTTGTCTTTATTATTGAATTTTTCTTTCCTCCCATTTCATTGTATTTAGAGTTTCCTGTACAAAGACACAAAAAGATTTTGCCTTAATTTTTATTTTAAAAGGTTTTAAACCAGTACTGATACTGGCATATTGACAAGAGAAGGTTAAAATATGTATAAAAACTGAATTTAAAATAATAGTGCTTGCATTTATATAATTTTTCCAAATGCTAGTTTTATCTTGTTAAGCCACAGACAAAAGGAAAATATAAGAGGCCACAATACAGAAAACTAGAGAAGCATGTAAAATTGCTATGCTTAGGGCACTAAGTACCAAAATTTTAGTCAATATGTTCCGGCACTTATGTGCAAACTTAAACTGTCTTGAAATATTAAACATATAAAAGAAATAAAATTATTTAGTATCAGTAATACACTTAATATGTCCTTTCCAGTTACGACCTAAACAACAGGTACTATTAACTCACCTCAAGTAGGAACTGACCAGGGGAACTGAAACCATCAAGCCCTTGTCAACCATAAAGTACCATTTAATCACCAACTTCAATATATGTACCCTCACCATCCTCCTCCAATTGTATGGAATTAGGAAAAGTAGAAGTCTTGATTAAAACAGCTTTCTGCTATAGCAGTTTTTGATTGTATTACTGACAACTTACTTTTTGGTTTTACAAGTCCATTTCTATGGATACATTCTTCCAGGTTAAGAAAGATAAAGTACAAATAGCTCCTGCTAACCACAAAAACTGTCAAAGATTACTGCTCTTGGTTTTTCTTTGCCATCAAGTTTGTCTTATTAGTCATCTCCACCTATGAACACACTTGTCTGCAATAAACTGATGCTGGTACTGCCATTGCTCTCTCCTCAGAACTCTGGGTAAAGTCTACAGAACAAACGACAACTGGTCTTTCAATCTCCAGCCAAGCTTGTCTCACAAAGGCCAATCTAACTTTGTTCAAAATAAATCAGCCTAACTGGAAGGCCAAGTTCCTGCTACTGCAAGATCATAAGTATTTTGGGTTGCTTTCATCAGTCCTGTGGGTAATAGCCTACTTTCTACTTAACAGCATACTAACTTTCTGTTACGTTACTATACAACAGCTGTTTGGTTTCACGCTATTACTCACCTATCACACATGTCCCACCCAGAACAGCTGTAACAAATGATATTTCATATTGGGGAGAGGATATTTTCATATTACCAACATTCGCTGGATCATCGAAAAAGCAAGAGAGTTCCAGAAAAACATCATTTCTGCCTTATTGACTATGCCAAAGTCTTTGACTGTGTGGATCACAATAAACTGTGGAAAATTCTGAGAGATAGAAGTACCAGACCACCTGACCTGCCTCTTGAGAAATCTGTATGCAGGTCAGGAAGCAACAGTTATAACTGAACATGGAACAACAACAGACTGGTTCCAAATAGAAAAAGGAGTACGTCAAGGTTGTATATTGTCACCCTGCTTATTTAACTTACATGCAGAGTACATCATGAGAAACGCTGAACTGGATGAAGCACAGGCTGGAATCAAGATTGCTGGGAGAAATATCAATAACCTCAGATATGTAGATGACACCACCCTTAACGGCAGAAAGTGAAGAAGAACTAAAGACTCTCTTGATGAAAGTGAAACAGAGTGAAAAAGTTGGCTTAAAGCGCAACATTCAGAAAACTAAGATCATGGCATCCGGTCCCATCACTTCACGGCAAATAGACGAAGAAACAGTGACAGACTTTATTTTCTTGGGGTCCAAAATTACTGCAGATGGCAACTGCAGTCATGAAATTAAAAGATGCTTACTCCTTGGATAAAAAGTCATGACCAACCTAGACAGCATATTAAAAAGCAGAGACATTACTTGTCAACAAAGGTCTGTCTAGTCAAGGCTATAGTTTTTCCAGTAGTCATGTATGGATGTGAGAGTTTGACTATAAAGAAAGCTGAGTGCAGAAGAATTGATGCTTTTGAATTGTGGTGTTGGAGAAGACTCTTGAGAGTCCCTTGGACTGCAAGGAGATCCAACCAGTCCATCCTAAAGGAGATCAGTCCTGAGAGTTCATTGGAAGGACTGATGTTGAAGCTGAAGCTCCAATACTCTGGCCACCTGATGCGAAGAACTGACTCACTGGAAAAGACCCTGATGCTGGAAAAGATTGAAGGCAGGAGGAGAGGGGGCCGAAAGAGGATGAGATGGTTGGATGGCATCTCCGACTCAATGGGCATGAGTCTGGGTAAACTCCAGGAGTTGGTGATGGTCAGGGAGGCCTGGCGTGCTATGGTTCATGGGGTCACAGAGTTGGACACGACTGAGCAACTGAACTGACTGGGGAGAAGAGTGCAGATGGAGTTCCAAGAACTTATCTTCTTACCTCTCATTATACATTTAAAAGATGATACTTATTTTAAGTGATTAAAGAAGCCAGGAATATAAGTTTGTGATAGGTACCCAGCCACAATCAGAAATAATAATTTCCTTCAACTAGACGGAGAATTGCTACATTGTAGGTACACTGTAGTTTTTAAGCCCTAAGGGTGCTGAGTTGTTCTCAATCAGGTTTTTTCACTCAATACTGAAGGAGTACATACAGTTTACACAGCATTCCTTCTTCACTTGGAAGTCTCTGTCGGGAAGCCACCACTAGATGAAATGCTCTCTATGGGAAGAACTGTTAGTTTTCTGGCCAATGCTAAGTATGAAAATCTAGTCCCAAAGCTATTTCACATATTTCTGGGTAATTCTCAGGTAATTATCAAGCAATTCCAATTGTGGATTTGTCTAAATTGTGGTTTCCTAGAGGTCATTTCACACATTCACTTACTAATCTATCCTTTGGACAACAGTGATACATTGTTTCTTTTTTATCAAAGTTAATGCATATTCATACTTTAAGAAGTCCAACAGCACTTCTGGACTTATTTTTAAAAAATTACAGCAATTCTCACTCTTAATTCAGCTCCATCAAAGAACTCATCACATGTTCATACTACTCTGGGCTTCCCTGGTGGCTCAGAGAGTAAACAGGGAGACCAGGGTTCAATCCCTGGGTCGAGAAGATCCCCGGGAAAAGGGAATGGCTACTCACTCCAGTATTCCTGCCAGGTGAGCTCCAGGACAGAAGAGCTGAAGTCCACAGGGCCACAAGAGCTGGATACAACTGAGCAAGATATATACTGCTCTACCGTGTTATTTTTGGTTATTTTTAAATTTTTTTTCCTCCAGAAGATAGACTTCTCCTCCACAAATGTTTTTAAGCTGTACTGTGCAACTTGAGGAAATGACCCCACCAGGGGAAGCACAGAATCTTAACCACTGGATCACCATGGAAGGCTCCAAATGTTCTTTTTGATGTATCAACACGATGTAAACAATGCTGCATTATCATAACTATATAAACATTCTCAGCTAGGCCATATACTGAATTACAATTACTTTTTTGTACAACTTCTTCCTTTTCCTATGGTTGATGATAGCTTTTTCTTGTTTTTATGTTGTATTATCTGTCATTAATTGAACTAACTGCAACAAATGTAAAGATCTCTTAATACATTCAAATACATCAATTCATCCATCAGGTTTGCTCCTCACTCTCTTGGAAACACCCTTCCTCTGCCCTGCTCCAATTTGAACTGGTAACTCTCTAAAAGCTGCGGCTCAACTGTCATTCTGTGACTGTCCTCTATTATCTTCACAATACCCCCTTTCCCTGGGTCAGAACTAATTTGCTTATTGTTTTTTTTCTCCTTTTCTGTTTCTTTTAGGAACTCATTTTTCTGAATCTCACATTGTCTCTTTGTTTACTTTCTCATTAAGTGACACAGACATATCTTCCAGTGTAATTATGAGAAAGGATGTTTGAGAATGAATTTTTAAGCTCTTAATGTCTTTAAAAACGTCTTTATTTTGCCCTAACACTAGACTGACAGTTTGGTTGCATCTCAGATTTCTAGGTTAATAATTATTTTCCCCAGAATTTTCAAGGTAGTGCTCCACTGTTTCATCTGTTATTGGCAACATTCTTTTACACATGGTCTATTTTCTCTCTCTAGAAGCTCTTCAAATATATGCAGAGTCTAGGATTCTATCAGTGTAGCTCATTCCTTGTTTACAACTCATTTTCCAATTACATTCAACTTTTTTAAACTTCAGCTATAATATTCTTAATTTCCAAAATTTTTCTTTTTTTAGTCTTTTCTTACCTCATTAATGAAATATTCCTTCTCTTACCTCTGAGGATATTAGTTTTCAAGTAACTCCCTGTTTCAGCACTCGGTTTGTTCTGTCAGGTTCCTTTTCTTTGCCTATGTATTTATCTCTATTACCTGGAGGCTCCCTCACTCTCTGGTGGTCCTTGACTGTTTGTGGAGCACTAAGATACTGACTGAGAACAATGTGGATGCGTGGTCAGTGCCTTTCAATGGGTTTCACTGTAGGGTGATAAAGCAGAGAGACCTGGCTATTTCATTCAAAAATTTCCAAATGGCAGTATCTCCAAGTCTTCTAAACCAGTGACAGTATTCTGGAAGATACCAATACCTTCTATCTTCCATTTTGGGAACAAGCAAGACTGCAAGAGCTTTGCGAAATGATCATGGGCAGGAAGGTAGAGACCTCAACATTTGCTTTAATTTCCTTCTTTTTACTGTTGTTTCCTCTACCCTCATTCGCACTAGAGTTTAAGTTGATTTAATCACTCGTTTAGAAAGTAAGCCTCCTGTTTGCCTGAGTAGACTCCCCTTACCCTAATTCAGCCAAAATTCTGCAGGATAAACTGCTCCTTTAAAAATTTTAACCAATTCTGTTTTCAGCACCACCCCATACACCTGCTTTCAGATATAACGTAGGTCCCAGACCAAAGACTAAGGTTCTACGGTGTGTGAACTGGTCTGATTCTCAATGTCACTCTCCATGAGAGGTTTGGGTTTCAGCTTTCTACTAAGACAGTTTACTATTAATATGCACCTCAAACAACCATTTTCAAGCTTCTATTTTATGGACATCCTTCATCAGCTGTACTTCTCTCCAGTTCTGTTTTCTGGCTTAAATTTTTATTTTGATTTCTTTATGGTCTTTTCTGTAGGGTTCTGAGAGGGATCAGAGAATCAAAGAAGTGCTCAATCTGTTATGCTTACCTGGAAACTTTTTTTTTTTTTAATTTAGTATATCTGAAAAGATGTTTCAATGACAACATCTTTTCCTGCAAAACAAACCAGTATAATAAAGGCTCTGATCTTAAGAGCACAGTAGTACTTGGCAGGTACCCAATTAAAATTTGATTAATTGATTCCAAATTAACAGAGCCATAATTACATGGATTTAGTATGTACCTAGGGAAATAGTCCATTAAGAAATGTCCTAAAAGGGGTACTTTTTATAAACTATATCAGTTATAAACTATTAGCCCAAACCAAAGACTATTATGTTCATTCCAAGAACAAAGTATATAAAGGAGGTTAAAATAAAAAAGAAGTATGGAAACTCAGTTATCTATTATCTAGTATGACTAAAGAATGAGAGTGATATGTTCTTATCAGATTTGTCAAAAGGTATGCTGTCTAGTGGTTTACAATACTTACAGTGAGACAACACCATGTTCACTAAATGAAGAAAGTAAAGTTTATACAATTTTATCAGAGTCACAGATGATTTAATAGAAAAACTAATACAAAACCCAAATGGCTCAACTTCCAATAAAATTATCTATCAGGTCTGCTGGAGTTTTAACTAATGTTATACTAATAATTTCTAATCCAAATAAAAGAACTTCACAATTTCATATACTCTATTCATTAGTTTTAGTATGTATAATATAAAGATAATAACCTAAAGGAGAAAGTCACACATGAATGTTCAAAGCACAGCCCCTGCTCACTTTTAAAAACTTGAAAAAATTAAGACACTAAACCTCACTGCTTCTGAAATCTACCATAAAAAGATAATATTTCCTCAAGAAGTTCTTTCATAAAAATAAATTTAAATTATCCTTTGGGCAACCATGGTTCCTGCTCAGTCTACCTGAATAAATACATTAAAATGTACTTAATTTGCACAACTTTCCACTAACTCTACCTTCACCATACCTTTCATCTTAGTTCTTTTCTCAGTTCAAATGCCTACATTTAAGAGTCCAAGGTTGACATAATAAAAGCTATATATGATAAACCCACAGTAAACATTATCCTCAATGGTGAAAAAGTGAAAGCATTTCCCTTAAAGTCAGGAACAAGACAAGGATGTCCATTCTCACCACTACTATTCAACATAGTTTTGGCAGTGTTGGCCACAGCAATCAGAGCAGAAGAAATAAAAGGAATCCAGATAGGAAAAGAAGAAGTAAAACTCTCACTGTTTGCAGACGACATGATCCTCTACATAGAAAACCCTAAAGACTCTACCAGAAAATTACTACAGCTAATCAATGAATACAGTAATGTTGCAGGATATAAAATTAACACACAGCAATCCACTGCATTCCTATATACTAACAATGAGAAAACAGAAAGAGAAATTAAGGAAACAATACCATTCACCACTGCAACAAAAAATATAAAATACTTAGGAGTATATCTACCTAAAGAAATGAAAAGACCTATATATATATATAAAACTATAAAACACTGATGAAAGAAATCAAAGAGGACACAAATAGATGGAGAAATATACCGTGTTCATGGACTGGAAGAATCAATATTGTCAAAATGGCTATACTGCCCAAAGCAATCTATAGATTCAATGCGATCCCCCTATCAAGCTACCAATGGTATTTTTCAGAGAACTAGAACAATTTGTATGGAAATACAAAAAACCTCGAATTGCCAAAGCAATGTTGAGAAAGAAGAATGGAACTGGAGGAATCAACCTGCCTGACTTCAGGCTCTACTACAAAGCCACAGTCATCAAGACAGTATGGTATTGGCACAAAGACAGAAATATAGATCAAAGGAACAGAATAGAAAGCCCAGAGATAAATCCACGAACCTATGGACACCTTATCTTCGACAAAGGAGGCAAGGATATACAATGGAAAAAAGATAACCTCTTTAACAAGTGATGCTGGGAAAACTGGTCAACCACTTGTAAAAGAATGAAACCAGAACTCCTTCTAACACCATACACAAAAATAAACTCAAAATGGATTGAAGATCTAAATGTAAGACCAGAAACTATAAAACTCCCAGAGGAGAACATAGGCAAAACACTGTCCAACATAAATCACAGCGGGATCCTCTATGACCCACCTCCCAGAATATTGGAAATAAAAGCAAAAATAAACAAATGGGACCTAATTAAACTTAAAGTCTTTTGCACAACAAAGGAAACTATAAGCAAGGTGAAAAGACAGCCCTTAGAATGGGAGAAAATAATAGCAAATGAAGCAACAAAGGATTAATCTCAAAAATATACAAGCAACTCCTGCAGCTCAATTCCAGAAAAATAAATGACCCAATCAAAAAATGGGCCAAAGAATAAACAGACATTTCTCCAAAGACGACATACAGATGGCTAACAAACACATGAAAAGATGCTCAACATCACTCATTATCAGAGAAATGCAAATCAAAACCACAACGAGGTACCATTACACACCAGTCAGGATGCTGCTATCCAAAAGTCTATAAGCAATAAATGCCGGAGAGGGTGTGGAGAAAAGGGAACCCTCTTACACTGTTGGTGGGAATGTAAACTAGCACAGCCACTATGGAGAACAGTGTGGAGATTCCTTAAAAAACTGGAAACAGAACTGCCATATGACCCAGTAATCCCACTCCTGGGCATACACACCGAGGAAACTAGATCTGAAAGAGACACGTGCACCCCGATGTTCATCACAGCACTGTTTACAATAGCCAGGACATGGAAGCAACCTAGATGCCCATCAGCAGACGAATGGATAAGGAAGCTGTGGTACATATACACAATGGAATATTACTCAGCCATTAAAAAGAATTCATTTGAATCAGTTCTAATAAGATGGATGAAACTGGAGCCCATTATACAGAGTGAAGTAAGCCAGAAAGATAAACACCAATAAAGTATACTAAGGCATATATATGGAATTTAAAAAGATGGTAACGATAACCCTATATGCAAAACAGAAAAAGAGACACAGATGTACAGAACAGACTTTGGGACTCTGTGGGAGAAGGCGAGGGTGGGATGTTCTGAGAGAACAGCACTGAAACAAGTATACTATCAAGGGTGAAACAGATCACCAGGAGAGGTTGGATGCATGAGACAAGTGCTCAGGGCTGGTGCACTGGGAAGACCCAGAGGGATCGGATGGGGAGGGAGGCAGGAGAGGGGACCGGGATGGGGAACACATGTAAATCCATGGCTGATTCATGCCAATGTATGGCAAAAACCACTACAATATGTAAAGTAATTAGCCTCCAACTAATAAAAATAAATGAAAAACATATATATATAAAATAAATAAATTTAAAAAATAAAAGTATGCTGTGCATTCCTAGAGAAAAGAAAAAAAAAAAAAGAGTCTAAGATTGCTTCCTTCTAGCATGACAGGTTCATTAGTGCCCCTAAACTTTGAGACAATTACTAGTAACATTTACAGATTCTCTTAGTTTTCTAATGAGGCACTTTGTTAATAAAATAGTATCTAAGAAATCTCATAATTAATGCAAAAATTCAAGGTTAAAACTGAAGCTCTACAGCTATTTCTGAAGCCATGATTTAGAAACTTTAGTCTAAGAAATAAAAAACTATTATCTATTACATTTCTGAAAGGATACACAAAATAATCAAAGTCAATTGGTCTGCTAAGTAGAGAACAGACATTCAGCTCTTTATATAGAGCCACTAGAAAAAAGCAATAATTTGAGTTATAAAGATTGTAGACAACCACCAAGTGAGAGGCTTAAGGTGAGTAACAAAATCATGCTTTAGCAATATTCTGTAATGGGAAGAGGCATTAGATATGGAGTAGAAGACTGGATCAAATTCTGTCTGCTCCAACTCTGTGTTCTGGCCAAGATATTTAGCCTTTTAAAATTGTTTTAAAGTTTATAATTATGAATGATTTTGAACATTCCATAAAGTATTAAAAATGACACCTACAGAACAGATTTAACTATTAACTTATAGTTATTTTACTTTTATATTCATCTCTTTGTTTCTGCTGTTTGTTATAGGCATAGATCAGTTACCTTTTTATTATAGGGTAGTTATAGCCAAACATAGTCAAATACTAAGTACTTAACTACCATTACTACTTTGATACTCTGGAAAATGCCACACAGAAAACAGAATCACTATTCACAATTCAGAAACTTGCTACAAAAAAAAAGCCCCACAAAAACAAGCTAATATACTATATTTCATTGAAGTTTATTTTAAGAACTTGAGTTATTTATGTACCACTATGAGAGGATAATGGCCAATTAAACTCTCAGAGCACATTTTTTTTTAATTACAGAAAATTTCAAACACAAAACAGAAGTATAATGAAATCCGATTATACCCATATCCCAGTTTCCACAATTATTAATTCACATCCAGTTAATTTTATTACTACTATCTTAAGTAATTTTGAAGCAAACTATAAACATCCTATCATATTCATGTGTAACTATTTTAGTAGATAACTAACTTAAAAAGATGTGTTCTGTGGGGGAAGATATCAATAAACAAAATACATCCAATAATTCCTTATTACCAAATACCTAATGTTCAATTTTCTCCAGCTGTTCTTAAAGTTATCTTTTACTTTCCTTTTACAACATAATAGAATAAGGATCCAAATAATCCAGTTGTGACTGGTTGAATGTCTCCTTCATCTCTTTTAATCTACAGGTTCCCACTCCCACTTCTAAACTCCCTTCAATTTTCTGACAGAAGAAGGCAGATTATTTGTCTGTGGTCTCTACGTTTTGCTGACTGTATCTCCTTGTTGTTACTTAACATGAATCTCAGTCTCTGTATGTCTTATAAATTAGTAGTTAGATTTCTTAACTGGATGCAGTTTTGTTTTTTGGGTTTCTTTCTTTTTCCCTTTCGTCACACTATTGCATACTTGTACTTACTTCCATAAGGAAATGTTTAATAACAGCTTCCCTGATAGCTCAGTTGGTAAAGAATCAGCCTGTAATGCAAGAGACCCCAGTTTGATTCCTGGGTCAGGAAGATCTACTGGAGAAGGGATAGGCTACCCACTCCAGTGTTCTTGGGCTTCTCTTGTGGTTCAGCTGGTAAAGAACCCTTCTGCAATGCAGGAGGGAGACCTGGGTTTGATTCCTGGGTTGGAAAGACCCCCTGGAGAAGGGAAAGGTTACCCACTCCAGTCTTTTGGCCTAGAGAATTCCATGGACTGTATAGTCCATGGGGTTGCAGAGTTGGACACAACAGTATGACTTTCACTTTCACTTACTGATCACTGCCTAAATGCTGTGATGTTCATTTACAAAATTGGTGATGTTCAAATTCCACAATTTTCAATTATTTGCTGAAATATTTTTATAAGAAACAAACTTTCCTTACCTTGATGTACATTTTCAATTACCTTGATGTATAGCTTATATAAAAAAGGCAAGGTAGATGTTTGTATCTTTCCTTTCATATACTGGCTTTAAAAATGAGTCTAAACCAACACAATGTTATAAAGCAATAATCCTCCAATTAAAAAATAAATTTTAAAAGTGAGTTAACTTCCTAGCATCCTCTAAAATAGACAAATTAGTCTGCTTATTTATTTACTGATAAGGTAGCATGATGAACTCATGAACTTTGACAAATCTGGCAAGTTTCAATGACTGTCCCTCTTCACAGTTACTGAATATTATTCCCCTTTTTGATGCTTAAATTGTTCCATTTTTGGCTACAGGGAACCCAATCTATTGTTGATTCTTGTTGAATCTATAGCTGATTCTTGTTCAATGTATAGTTGATGCTTGAGACTTTTTGTTATAATCCTAGCACTTCTTTGAAAGTTTACTTGTGCTCTATTAAAAAAAAATGTTCTAGGCATATCTTATTTATTTACTACCTCAAACCTGGAAACATTTATTTATTTCAAGGAGCCCTGGTTCTTTTATTTGGAAAACACAAACTGGGCATCAGAACTGAGTCACGGTGTTTTCTTACCACTTAGAATTTTTCTGAATTACCGAAAAAGCCCTTTTGGACTTTGTAGTGGGTTGAAAGTGTCACCCCCCCCAAAAAAATACTCATATCAACCTGGAGCCTCAGAATATGACATTGAGAAATACAGACATGGCATAAACAATTAAAGAAAGATTGACATGAGATCATACTGGATTAGAGTGGTCACTAAAACCAATGAGTATGTCCTTATCAGAGACAAACAATGATACAGAGACACACAGAGCAGAAGACCGTAAGAAGACAGAAGCGGAGATTCCAGAGATGCAACTACAAGTCAAAGGATGTGAAGGACCGCCAGGAGCCACCAGAAATTACAGCAAGAGGCAAGGAAAGAATCTTCCCTAGACCCCACAGAGGGAGCAAGGATCTGCCAACACCATAACTTCAGACTTCTAACCTCCAGAACAGGGAAGAAGTAAGTTTCTGCGGCCTTAAGTCACCAAGTTTGTAATGAATTCCAATAGCAGCCAGAGCAAACTAATATAGACATAGCTTCTATTTAACTGATAAAAATGAATATATGTGTATATAATAAATTGGTTAAGGCGTCGTAAACCTTCATTAATGCAGAATCCAATTTTTTCTAATTTTCATCCCAAGTTTGTTGATAACCATTTTTCACACAGTATCATCCTCTATGCTATCCAGAAGAGTGGTGATTTGCAGGAAATATAGTCAGTAAATATGTAACATGTTGGTATAGCGACAGTTGCTAAATGGACTTATCATGGTGATCATTTTAAAACATATAGATTTATCAAATCATTATGTGTGTACTAGGAACTAACATAGTGTTGCAGGTCAATTGTATTTCAAAAAGAAACAAACTCCAAGAGATGGCGGTGACAGGAGGAGGAACTGATGAAGGCAGTCAAAAGGTACAAACTTCGAGTTATGTTAAGTACTAGGGATGTAATGTACAAGCATGATAAATGTAATTAACACTCCTGTATGTTATACCTGAAAGGTGCTAAGAGAGTAAATCCCAAGACTTCTCATCACAAGGAAAAAAATTTTATTTCTTTAATGTCGTAACTATATGAGATGAGATGATGGATGCTTACTAAACTTTCTGTGATAATCATTTCATATTTTTCAGTTCAGTTCAGTCGCTCAGTCGTGTCTGACTCTTTGCAACCCCATGGACTGCAGTACTCCAGGCTTCCCCATCTATCACCAACTCCTGGAGTGTACTCAAACTCATATCCATTGAGTTGGTGATGCCATCCAACCATCTCATCCTTTGTTGTCCCCTTCTCCTCCTGCCTTCAATCACTGCCAGCATCAGGGTCTTTTCCAATAAGTCAGTTCTTCACATCAAGTGGCCAAAGTATTGGAGCTTCAGCATCAGACCTTCCAATGAATAGTCAGGACTGATTTCCTTTAGGATGGACTGGTTGGATCTCCTTGCTGTACAAGGGATTCTCAAGTCTTCTCCAACGCCACAATTCAAAAGCATCGATTCTTCAGCACTTAGCTTTCTTTATAGTCCAATTCTCACATCCATACATGACTACTGGAGAAACAACAGCTTTGACTAGATGGACCTTTGTTGGCAAAGTAATGTCTCTGCTTTTTAATAAGCTGTCTAGGTTGGTCATAACTTTTCTTCCAAGGAGCAAATGTCTTTTTATTTCATGGCTGCAGTCACCATCCTCAGTGATTGTGGAGTCCCAAAAAATAAAGTCTGTCAATTTTCCCATTGTTTCCCCATCTATTTGCCATGAACTGTTGGGACTGAATGCCATGATCTTAGTTTTCTGAATGTTGAGTTTTAAGCCAATTTTTTCACTCTCCTCTTTCACTTTAATCAAGAGGTTCTTTAGTTTTTCTTTGCTTTCTGCCATAAGGGTGGTGTCATCTGCATATATGAGGTTATTGATATTTCTCCTGGCAATCTTGATTCCAGCTGTGTTTCATCCAGCCCAGCATTTCACATTATGTACTCTGCACATAAGTTAAATAAGCAGGGTGACAAATATACAGCCTTGACATATTCCTTTCCCTATTTGGAACCACCCTTGTTCCATGTCCAGTTCTAACTGTTGCTTCTTGACCTGCATACAGATGTCTCAGGAGGCAGACAAGGTGCCTGGTGGTCTGGTATTCCCATCTCTTGAGGAATTTTCCAGTTTGTTGTGATCCACACAGTCAAAGGCTTTAGCATAGTCAATAAAGTAGATGTTTTTCTGGAACTCTCTTGCTTTTTCGACGATCCAATGGATGTTGGCAATTTGATCTCTGGTTTCTCTGCCTTTTCTAAATCCAGCTTGAACATCTGGAAGTTCACGGTTCACTTACTGTTGAAGCCTGCCTTGGAGAATTTTGAACATTACTTTGATAGCATGTGAGATGAGTGCAATTGTGCAATAGTTTGAGCATTCTTTGGCATTGCCTTTCTTTGGGATTGGAATGAAAACAGACCTTTTCCAGTCCTGTGGCTTCTGCCGAGTCTTCCAAATTTGTTGGGATATGTAGTGCAGCACTTTTACAGCATCATCTTTTAGAATTTGAAATAGCTCAACTGGAATTCCATTACCTCCACTAGCTTTCTTTATAGTGATGCTTCCTAAGGCCCACTTGACTTCGCATTCTAGGATGTCTGGCTCTAGGTGAGTGATCACACCATCGTGATTATCTGGGTCATAACAGTTCTTCTGTGTATTCTTGCCACCTCTTCTTAATATCTTCTGCTTCTGTTAGGTCCATACCATTTGACTTTCATAATGTCATTATATGGTATACCTTAAAGTTATACAGTGTTGTATATGGCAATTATATCTCAATAAAATTGGAAGAAAAAAAGTGGTGATTCTTCAGGAAATCCATTAAGAACTAAATTATTGGTACTGGCCTTTTATACTGGTTTTGTGATTAAATTTGTGGGTTGCAAAGGGTCAGACACAACTGAGTGACTTTCACTATGTAGAATTACCCAACTTATGACTTTCTTGGGATTGTTGGCACATGTGTCTGATGAATTTCCCCCAGTTCCCTCAGTTTCAATTAGGGCTTCCTAGGGGTTAAGAATATTCCAGAATTATCTATGAATCCTTCTCCCAAGTTTTTGCCATCTATTCTCCAGATTTAGGGATAGAACTTTTATATTCATACAGTCACAAGCAGTGGCAACTACCCGGATATGCAGTCAATAGTGATCATACATGAAAAACAATTAGAATCTCATTTCAGAGATGTCAGGATGTGAAATTAAAAAAAAAACAAAAAAAAACTGGGTTCTCAGTATTGATCAAATTTGCCAAATGAGTCAGAAGACAAAAAGAAATACAACCTAAGATAGACAGCTCTAGAATTTTTCTAATAGGTTCTTGCCTTCGTATCATTTTAGAGTAACTTTTACCAAGCTATCTTCCTAAAACGGTTTCACCACATTGTAATTCAGTGAAAAAGAAACCTTTTTAATGGTATCTTTTAATGGTATCTCCTTCACAGCATTACTCCTTATAGGGCTTTCCTGGAGGCTCAGTAGTAAAGAACCAGCCTATCAGTGCAGGAGACAGGAGCTCCATCCCTGATCCAGGAGGACTCCACGTGTCACGGAGCAACTAAGCCCGTGCACCACAACTACTGAGGCACACGGGCTAGTTGTGCTCTATAGCCCGGAAGCCGCAACTACTGAGCCCACGCGCTGCAACTACTGCCCTAGAGTTGTAGTTGTACTTGTACTGCCCTACAAGCCCTAAAGCCCATGTTCTGCAATAAGAGAAGCCATTGCAATGAGAAGCCTATGAACAGCAACTGGAGTGTAGTCCCCACTTGCTGCAACTACAGAAAAGCCTGCACGGCAACGAAAACCCAGGATAGTCAAAAATAAATTTAAAAAAATTTTTAATTAATCTGTATAAGATAATATGCAGAAATTTTAGCTTTATTGCTCAACTCCCTATGACATCTTCAACCTTCCTTTCCAGTCTTATTTCTGATCACAGTCTTTAACATTTTTGCCTCAATTCAAGAGTGGGAAAAGAAATGATAGGGAAGAAACCATTAATTAGACTTAGTAGCCAAGAACAAATTCACAAACGAACATGAACCAATTACACTAAAACAATCTAAAGATGAAAAAATCTTGTTTGCACATGGCATGCAAACATCCATATTCTTTCAGAGTATCTCTACTTGTCCAAAAGACAATTCTTTATTATATCATCCCAAACACTATATCAGCCTTCCCCAACTCAGTAACTGGCAATGTGATTTTAATAGCTGCTCAGGCCAGAACTTTAGTGTCACCCTTGACTTACTCCTTTCTCTACCTCACATCCAATTCACTAACAAAATCCTTTTAAGGAGCTTCCCTGGTGGCTCAGATGGTAAAGAATCTGTCTGCAATGCAGGAGGATCCAGATTCGATCCCTGAAGAAAGGAATGGCAACCCATTCCAGTCAGTACTCTTGCCTGGAGAAGTCTATGGACAGAGGAGCCTGGTGGGCTACAATCCATGGGGTAGCACTAAACTAGTCTCTCAGTCCTCCAATGAGGATCTTTCCTGCCAATGAATTATCCTCCCCTTAACAACCAGTGATCCTTTAATAATGTTAGTCCATACTATTCCTGAAAATGTTTGCCATCTTACATAAGCCCTAAATGAACACCAGAACAATGGCATACTCCTCCTCCTCTGTCTACCTAACTCAATTGCTCTGGTTATACTGACCTCCATGCTATTTTCTGAATATACCTTGACTGTTCCTATCTCAGGGCTTTTGTACTCACTGTTATCTCTCCCGGAATACTCTCCCTTAAGATCTGTTTATGGCTTGACTCTTTCTTCCAGATTGCTGTTCAAATACAATCTAATTCAAGAGGCTTTTTCCAGTGCCTTACATAATCATCTCCAGAAGCCATCACCCTTTGTCTCTCTACCCTAACTTTACTCTTCTTTAAAGCACATACAATACCTGTCATAATACATATTTATCTCTTTATTGTCCACAAAAGGTACTCTGTTACTTTGTCTCTTTTGTGTAGTACTACATTCCTAAGAGTCTAGGGTTGCTTCAGACAGTTTGCTGAATGAATGAGTTCATCTCAGCTCCCCTTTGCTACCCTAGTATGTATATATTATACTGAGTATGTGCTGAGCATGCGTGCATTTAGAATTTATACCTGAAAAATTTTCATCAAACATAATCACTAAATCTAAGCTTTTTCATCAGGTGCATAATCTATCTCAAAGCAGGAAGAAAAACTAGCTAAATAAGAATTACTAAACTCCACAAGTAAAAAAGCAACATCATAGGAAAAAAAAATCTAAATGGGTAATCGATGAGTACCCAACATCCTTCAACTCAATCCAGAGTTGTTAAGACATTTACTCATAATTACTTAAGTATTAGTACTCTTATTCTACCCACTCATAAAGTATTAAGCAATATTCTGCCTTTTAGATTCAGATTTAGTGAAAGTCGCTCAGTTGTGTCCAACTCTTTGTGATCCCATGGACTATATCGTCCATGGTGTTCTCCAAGCCAGAATACTGGAGTGGGTTAACCTTTCCCTTCTCCAGGGGATCTTCCCAACCCAGGGATTGAACCCAGGTCTCCTGCATTGCAGGTGAATTCTTTACCAGCTGAGCCACAAGGGAAGCCCTAGGATATTTAGGATATTCTGCCTATACTAAACCAAATAAATTACTTCAGGCATCCTAACATAACGAGACATGGCATTAAGTTACAGGCCTTGGAAAATGCTAATCTTTTGGCAAGAAATATACTTTTATCAGCTATTCAATATTTGGACTTCCCAGGCGGTGCCAGTCATAAAGAACCTGCCTTTAAGGGAGTGGGTTTGAACCCTGGGTCAGGAAGATCCCCTGGAGAAGGGCATGGCAACCCACTCCACTATTCTTGCCTGGAGAATCTCATGGACAGAGAAGCCTGGTGGGATACAGTTCACAGAGTCGCAAAGAGTGAGAGACAACTGAAGCAACTTAGCACACATGTATTCAAAATTTTAAAACTCCCAACAAACAAAAGTCTAGGACAAAGAGCCATCTCTGATGACTATCAAGCACAAAGAGTTAACATTTATCCTTCTCAAACTATTCTGAAAAACCACAGAGGAAGTAACACTTTCAAACCAGTACTACACAGCCAGCAACCTTCATACCAAAACACACAAGTGAAAGTCACTCGGTCACGTCCAACTCTTTATGATCCCATGGACTATACAGTCCATGGAATTCTCCAGGCCAGAATACTAGAGTGGGTAGCCTTTCCCTTCTCCAGGGGATCATCCCAACCCAGGGATTGAACCCAGGTCTCCTGCATTGCAGGTCGATTCTTTACCAGCTGAGCCACAAGGGAAGCCCAAGAATACTGGGGTGTGTAGCCTATCCCTTCTCCAGATCTTCCTGACCCAGGAATCAAACTGGGGTCTCCTGCATTGTAGGTGGATTCTTTGCCAACTGAGCTATCAACAAAGACAGCACAAAAAAAATTACTCCCAATATCACTGAACATGCACCCAAAAAATACTCAACAAAAAGTGACAAACCAAACTCAACAGTACTTTAAAAAGATCATATGCCACAATCAAGTGGGGTTTTTCTCAGGGATAAAAGAATGGTTCAATATCCACGAATTAATCAATGTGATATTCATTAACAAACTAAAGAATAAAAACCATATAATAATCTCAATAAATACAGAAAAGCTTTTAACAAAATCAACATTCCTTTATGATAAAATCTCAACAAAATGGGAATAGAGAGAAGATATCTCAACATAATAAAAGCCATATATGACAAGCCCACAGCTAACATCACACTCAATGGTGAAAAGCTGAAAGCATTTCCTCTAAGATTAGGAAGAAGACAAAGATGCCCACTCTTGCCACTGTCATTCAACACAGTATAGGAAGTTCTAGTCACGGCAACCAGAGAATAAAAAGAAATAACAGGCATCCCTTTTGGACAGAAGTAAAACTGTCACTGTTTGCAGATGACATATACTATACAAAGAAATTCCTAAAGAAGCCACTACAAAGTACCAAAACTCATCAATGAAAATGTTAAAGTTACAGGATAAAAATTTAATATGTAGAGCTCTGTTGCACTTCTCCACCCTAACAACAAACTATCACAAAGAGAAATTAAGAAAACAATCCCATTCAAAATCACATCAAAAAGAATAAATACCTAGGAATAAATCTAACTAAGGAGGTAAAAGATCTCTATTTGGAAAAACTCTAAGACACTCGTGAAAGAAACTGAAGACAATGCAAACAGATGTAAAGATATATCATGATCACGGATTGGAAGAACTAATAAAAATGACCATACTACCCAAGGCAATCTACAGATTCAATGCAATCTCAAACAAAACACCAACGGCATTTTTCACAGAACCAAAACAAACAACTCCAAAATTTGTATGGCAACACGAAAGACCCTGAACAGCCAAAATAATCTTCAGAAAGAAGAACAAAGCCAGAGGCATCACACTCCCTAATTTTAAACTTAATATATACAAAGCTAGTCATCAGAACAGTATGGTATTGACATAAAACAGACACACAGACCAATGGAACAGAATAGAGAACCCAGAAATGAATACACACTTATGGGCAATTAATTAATTTATAACAAAGAAGGGAGCAATATACAATGGGGAAAAGACAGTCTTCATTAAAGGATGATGGGGAAATTAAACTATAGGCAAAAGAACCAAACTCAACAACTTTCTCACACCATGAACAAAAATAAAATCAAAATAGATTAAAGACTTAAATGTAAGACCTGAAAATAAATTCTTAGAAGAAAAAAGCTCTTTGACATGAGTTTTTTTTATTTTCTTGGATTTGTTGCCTCAGACATGGGAAACAGAACCAACTAAATGGGACTATATCAAACGAAAGAGCTTTTGCACAATGAAGGAAACTATCAATAAAATGAACAGGCCACTGACTGAATGGGAGAAGATGAAAACAACATATCAAATGAGGAATTAAAAACTTAAAAGAACTCAACATCAGAAACACAAAGAACCTGATTTAAAAATAAGCAGAGAATCTTAACAAACATTTTTCTAAAATCACACAAATGGCCAACAGGCACATGAAAAGATGCTCAACATCACTAAGTATCAGAATCCAAGTCAAAACAATTAGATATCACCTCAGACCTGTAAGAATGGCTATTATAAAAAATGATAACAGAAAATTAATGTTGGTGAGGTGTGGAGAGAAGAGAACCCCAGTGCACTGTTGATGGGAATGTAACTTGGTGCAGATACTATGAAAAAAATTATGGAGATTCCTCAAAAAATTAAATAGAACAACCATATGATCTGCTAATTCCATTCCTGGACATTTATCCAAAGAAAATAAAACACTCAAGTCAAAAAGATATATGCATTCCCATGTTTCACTGTATCATTATTTATAATAGCAAAGATATGGAAGCAACCTAAGTGCCAATCAACAGATGAATGAATCAAAAAGATGTGAGATACACACACATATTCCACACAACGAATGTTACTCGGCCATTAGAAAGAGTAAAACTTTGCCATCTGCAACAACACACATGGACCTACAGGGAATTATACTATGTGGAATAAGTAAGACAGAGAAAGACATAGACTGTATGATTTTACTTATATATGGAATCTAAAAAACAAAACCATCACAGCTAAACAGAAGTCAAACATACAGAGAAAAAAGCTGTTGGAAGAGGGGAGGTGACTGAGAGGATAGAAACAAGTGAGGGAAATTAAGAGGAACAATGAAACATACAGTGTGGGGAATATAGTCAATAATTATGTGATACATTCATATAACAGATGGTAATGACTTATTATGGTGATCATTATGTACAAAAATACTGACTCATGAAGTTGTGTGACAGGAACTAACATAATACTGTAGGTCAATTATAGTTCAAAAACAAACAAACAAAAATCATAGAAAAAATGGTAAGATTTGTGGTTACCAGAGGCAAGTGGTGAGGGAAGGAGAACTGGATAAAGGAAGTCAAAAGAATGTGAACTCAAGTGGGCCTTAGGAAGCCTCACTATGAACAAAGCTAGTGGAGGTGATGGAATTCAGTTGAGCTACTTCAAATCCTAAAAAATGGTGCTGTGAAAGTGCTGCACTCAATAAGCCAGTAAACTTGGAAAACTGAGCAGTGGCCACAGGACTGGAAAAGGTCCATCTTCATTCCAATCCCAAAGAAAGGCAATGCCAAAGAATGCTCAAACTACCACACAATTGCACTCATCTCACACGCTAGCAAAGTAATGCTCAAAATTCTCCAAGCTAGTCTTCAACAGTACATGAACCGTGAACTTCCAGATGTTCAAGCTGGATTTAGAAAAGGCAGAGAAACCAGAGATCAAATTGCCAACATCCACTGGATCATTGAAAAAGCGAGAGTTCCATAAAAACATCTACTTCTGCTTTATTGACTTTGACTTTAAAGACTTTGACTGTGTGGATCACAATAAACTGTGGGAAATTCTTCAAGAGATGGGAATAGCAGACCACCTTGTCTGCCTCCTGAGACATTTGTATGCAGGTCAAGAAGCAACTGTCAGAACTGGATATGGAAAAACAGACTGGTTCCAAACTGGGAAAGGAGTATATCAAGCCTATATACTGTCACCCTTCTTATTTTACTTATATACAGAGTACATCACACGAAATACCGGGCTGGATGAAGCACGAGCTGGAATCAAGATTGCCAGGAGAAATATCAATAACCTCAGAAACGCAGATGATACCACCCCTATGGCAGAAAGCAAAGAAGAACTAAAGAGCCTCTTGACGAAAGCTAAAGAGGAGAGTGAAAAGTTGGCTTAAAATTCACCATTCAAGAAAAGATCATGGCATTCAGTCCCATCACTTCATGGTAAATAGATGGGGAAACAATGGAAACAGTGACAGACTTTATTTTCTTGGGGTCCATAATCACTGCAAATGGTGACTGCAGCCATGAAATTAAAAGACACTTACTACTTGGAAAAAAGCTATGACTAACCTAGACAGCATATTACAAAGCAGAGACATAACTTTGCTGACAAAGGTCCGTCTAGTCAAGGCTATGGTTTTTCCAATACTCATGTATGGATGTGAGAGTTGGACTATAAAGAAAGCTGAGTGCCGAAGAATTGATGCTTTTGAACTGTGGTGTTGGAGAAGGCTCTTGAGACTCCCTTGGATAGCAAGGAGATCCAACCAGTCAATCCTAAAGGAAATTAGTCCTGAATATTCATTGGAAGGACTGATGCTAAAGCTGAAACTCCAATACTTCAGCCATCTGATGCAAACAACCCCTTGGATGCTGGGCACTCCTGATGTGGGAGAGACTGAAGGCAGGAGGAGAAGGGAATGACAGAGGATGAATGGTTGAATGTCATCACCAACTCAATGGACATGAGTTTGAGTAGGCTCCAGGAGTTGGTGATGGATAGGAAAGCCTGGCATGCTGCAGTCTGTGGGGTCACCAAGAGTCAGACATGACTGTGCAAACTGAACTGACTGAGGATGGAATGTAAACATGATTAATACAATTAACATTCCTGTTAATTATTCATGAGAATTGTTAAAAGAGTCAATCTAAATCCTAGAGTTCTCATCACAAGGGAAGAAATTTTTGTCTATTTTTTTAATGTTGTATCTATATGAGATGATGAATGCTCACTAAGCTTACTGCAGTAATCATTTTATGATGTATCATGTATGTAAGTCAAATCACTATGCTGACCACTTTAAACTGGTATTGTATATATCAATTATATCTTGATAAGTAGGAAGGAAAAAGTTAACTATTGAACTGGCTTAGAAGGTTCACTGAAAACTTGTTTAGTATTCCATATTCTGAATAGTAAAACAAAACTCAAATCTAAATGAATCAAAGATTCTTATAAATGGCCTTCACTATACTCAAGCACTATAGGTCTAAGATTTGCCTATGTTTCTCTCTCTCTAAAAATAAGCCCAGGCAGGAGATGCACACTTAAAGAAAACTACTGCAGTCTTAAAACTAAGATTATCATAGTAAGAGTGCGCTACACTACCTAGAGAAAACCTGTAACATCACTTAATCTTCCTCAGCAGTAAATTTTATATTTGATTCTAGAGCTACCAAAACAAAGGCTATTCAATAAAAAACAATGTTAATCTATAGCCATTACCCAGAAAAACAAAGAAGTTTTGATATCTAAAGTTCTTTAACTAAAGAAAAATGTTTATCTAACCATTAAAGTTCTTTTAGTGAAATTTCACTTTAACAGTAAATTATTAAAGACGTATATTTATTAATCTTTAAATCTGGGATTATCTGTAATTCTGAGAGACCATGTTAATTCAAATTAAAAAAACAATACCACCACCACCCAAACGTGGTATTCAAATATATAAAAAAATGGAAGCTGATTACCATTTAGTCTTAAGAACAATGAATTCATTAATTCTATCTATAAATAGAAATTAATTGTAACCTAGCATGGAAAATAAATGCTCACCTCTCCCTGCTTACAATTAGCTCACAGTACTCCAATACTTTGGCCACCTCATGCGAAGAGTTGACTTATTGGAAAAGACCCTGATGCTGGGAGAGATTGGGGGCAGGAGGAGAAGGAGATGACAGAGGATGAGATGACTGGATGGCATCACTGACTCGATGGGCATGAGTTTGAGTAAACTCTGGGAGTTTGTGATGGACAGGGAGGCCTGGCGTGCTGCGATTCATGGGGTCGCAAAGCGACTGAGCGACTGTACTATACTGTAAGTTGTTCTTTGGAAAAAAAATAAACAGCTTAAGTTTCTAAGAGGAGCCACAAAGCACTAACGTGACATTTTTCTCAGATTCTGCTGCAAAGCTTTCCTGTATTAGAGAACCATAACATTAGACAACAACAAAAGACAGGCATATTTAACTGCCCAAACAGATATGTGAGCTTCCCAGGTGATTCAGTGGTAAAGAATCCACCCTGCCAATGCAGGAACCACAGGAGACATGGGTTCAATCCCTGGGTCTGGAAGATCCCCTAAAGGGGGAAATGGCAACCCACTCCAGTATTCTTGACCAAGAAACCCCATGGACAGATGAGCCTAGAGGGCTACCGCTCATGGGGTTGCAGAGAGTCAAACACGACTGAGCAACTGAACACAGTACATAGATAAATAGGTAAGAAATGTTTTATTTCTAAATAAAGTTTGAAATTAAGTGTGGCTTGAAGCCAAACCACAACTTCCTCTGGGAACTGTGGATTAACTTCTTACTGTTAGACTTCCCTCATTACTGCTTACAGTTATTGGCCTACAAGGTATTTTATCTCATTTCCCCTAAGGACTTTGGCACTAATGAGTCGAGTTAAGACCACAATATAGGCTGCTAACCGAGTAAATGGAAAATACCCTTTTCTCATTTTCCTTTCCAATACACACACACACACACACACACACACACACAAAATCTCTTATTCACTGACCCCTTCCCTTCCTCCAAGTTGAACAGGAAAATAAGAAGGGCAGGAAACAGTATAAATGATTCCATGAAAGTAATTTAAGTAGAACTGAATACAATGTACACAGAGTTTCAGCAAAGTTCTGTTGTGTATGACTGTTTTCCAAGCCAAAATACTATTTACAAGAACTTTGGCAGAAGCATTAAAGTAAGAAACAAAGAAAAAAAAAGTAGAACATACAAGGAAAAAGTCACTTACTGTGTATCATCTTCAAGTCATAAAGTTTTGCACTTAATAGATCTTCTCTTATGATCTTTTTTCTGTAAACATCAATAAAGAGATGAAATAACAGAAAACTGTTACTCTACTCATTTATTTTCAACCCACTGCCCACAACAATGAAAGCTATTGTGCACCAAGTTTTAAATTTTAGCAAAGAAAGCATGACGAGCTGGACCCCCCACTTCGCTGCCACTCTCCACTCCAATGACTACAAAGGAGACACTAACACAAAACAAATCACTACTGCAATCCCTTTCCCTGGAACTAGTGGAAAGTATCAGAAAGAGGAGTCTTACATCTTTAGAAGGGAGAGGCAACACCAAATGGGTTATTTTCTAAGTGCTGGAAATGAGGCATACATCTTATAAATATAAGACTGAATGAGAGGAATTCTAAAAAACATCCAAAAGACTCCAAAAAGAATCTAGTAACTGACAGATTTACCGTGAGAGAAATCACTAATGGTCTGATTCGGTGGGCAAAAACAAATTATTTTGCATCTGTTACTTCCTTTTACCATCCCTCAACAAGTCCTTGAGAAAAAACAGCTAACCACGTGGACTACCTCAGGTGTGTCCAACCCACTGTATGACCCTGTTGCAGGTTCAATAATAATGAGCACTGCACTCTCAGGAGGAGCCAAGAGGACTGGGTAATTCTGAAAAAATGCCTATCTATGACATTGCCATAGCCAAGAATAGGAGATGAATGAAGAATAAAGCTAGTAAAAGCTATTTCTTCATTATGCCTGGGGATAATGTGTTATTTACTAAGCAAACATAAATGGAAGAGTCAAAGCTGACTCAAATATAATTAAAAGAAACTGTACATAAAATTTGCTCTATTGAAGTTATTAACTTGGGTTTATAGGTGGGCTCTTGAACTAAGTGTTTCACAAATCCCTTAAAATCTACAAACTTCTGTCTATATTTTATGATGTATCTTTTCGGGAAGAAGTTCTCTACAGTTTTCTTCAGATTACTAAAGAACTCTATAACTTCCCAAAAGTTAAGATCTAGAGAGCTAGAGTTACAAGTGGCGTTATTCAGTAAATCTCAAGGAGTCCTGTCAATGTTTTTAGTAACACATCTACTCTCTCACAGTATTCGTATTCTGATGAAATGTACTAATGAGCCACAGGTTTAACTGTGAAGTTGACAATATACTGACTTAATACAACTTTGCGGCAGCTCTACATATAATTCAGATCAAAAAGGGGTTAAATTTTTTAAGTACTACAACAAGCTATTTTCAGTAATAAATCTCCAGTACACAATTCAATTAAAAATTACCTTAATACCTGTTAAACTTGAGTTCTAAGTATTTCTAGGCAATTATATTTTAACAATAGTAGCTAAAAAATCCAAACATGTTTAAAAATTTTTTCAAACATAAACATTTGTTACAGTACTAGCAAGTGTTTGCTACAACATAAAGAAGCAAAAGGAGAAAAATAATAGTTTCAATTACAACAGTCTCATGAAGAATGCTGTACTGTAGCATTAGTTACTTTCTATTTTCTGTCCATAAATACTAGAGCAATTACTCAAAATATGGGCTGTGCACCAATGCTCATCCATAATGGCTTGTGTTTTGTTTTTTTTAACATGGCTGTACCTTTTATAAAAGTATCAATCTATAACAAACTAGGAAAAAAACTAAAATAAAAAACTAATTCATCAAAGACAAAGGTCAAATAAATTATATTCTCAGATTTCATTTGGTCTGTCCTTAAATTATCAAGGGAATGCTTTAAAAGAATTATGTACATTGAAATTTCACATCATTTTTTTTTTAAGTATTCTCTTTTTTCTTATTTGCTAACTTCTGATTCTACACAATTGGATTCCATTTCTGATCCTCATCACTAACCTCATACAGCTTTTAGAATTTTCCTGACAGGATAGCTGCTTCTTAAAAGAGCTTTCATTTCTCTTGTCATTTGTTTCTTTCAACTGTCTTTTTACTTGAACCTGTGAGAAAAGCAAAATCATCTATTTAGAGTGATAATATGGTATCACAAATAACCTATGCATTTCCCTTGAAAGAACAAAAAATTAAAGAAGCATACCGTCTAAATCAAAGTGTAGCCCAAATACATATGCCTTTTATTTTTTAGTTCAAGTATGCTAAACTATAAACTGAGTATTTGTGCTAAGCTCTGGGGAAACAAAACAGTAAGAGAGAGGCATGCAAGTGAGTTATGAGTGTGCTCATAACAGAAATAAACACAGATCTTTTATATATATGTGTGTGTGTGTATATATATGTATATATATATACATATAACTGACTTTATCTGAAAGTACCAGAGAAGACTTTTCATGAGTAGATAATTTATGAGTTGGTCTTAAAGAATGAACAGGAATTTGTCTAAGGAAAAAAGATATTCTAAATGGAAGGAACACAGTTTATAAAAGAGTGCAGAGAAGTCAATGCGGATGTGGAAGAAAAAGTTAGCAGGATATGAAACTGATGTAATATATTAGGACCAGACAGTAAAGGCCTTGAAAAAGAAAATAATTCTATAGAAATCTGAAAATAAATGAAGGTTTACAAGTAAGTGAATGAAAGGATCAAATTTGCTTTTTTTTGACAGTGATATGGAGAATGAACCAGTTAAAGACAAACTATAAAAGCCAGGAAACTGGGAGGAAGCTCTTGTAACAGTGTAGAACTATACTGTATGAGACAATAGTTACTGCTGCTAAGTTGCTTCAGTCGTGTCCGACTCTGTGCAACCCCATAGACGGCAGCCCACCAGGCTCCGCCGTCCCTGGGATTCTTCAGGCAAGAACACTGGAGTGGGTTGCCATTTCCTTCTCCAGTGTATGAAAGTGAAAAGTGAAAAGTGAAGTCGCTCAGTCGTGTCCGACTCTTAGCGACCCCATGGACTGCAGCCTACCAGGCTCCTCCATCCATGGGATTTTCCAGGCAAGAGTACTGGAGTGGGGTGCCATTGCCTTCTCCAGACATATACTATTAAGCATGTGAAAATGTGGCTGGTTTAAAATGAAATGTAAGTGTAAAATATATACTAGATTTCAACGAAAACAATAGGAGATAAAATCCTTCAGTAACAATTCTAAAATACTACATGTTCAAATAATACATTAAATGTTAGATTAAACAAAATATAAAAATTCATTTTAACTGTTTCTTTTTGTTCTTTTAATGTGGCTACTAAAGTGTTTATAGAGTGGTTTGTATTGATAGTATATTTCTACTGGCAAAACAGGTCTAGATGACAGACAGCCTGAGGTCTACAAAGAGGTAATGAAACGGAATGAATTTAAGACATCGTGCAGAAAGAAGAAGCAAAAATAATGAAAAGAGAAAAAATGGAAAACTTCCAGAGGCTTTTGATCTGGATGACTGGGATTACAGTACCATAAACTGAGGTTGGCAGAGGGGTTGGGAATGAGATGAGTTTGGGGTTTGTTAATGTTTAGATTCCTTTGGTATTCTAGATAGAGATGTCCAACATTAGATTGAAAATATAAGCAACTATGCATGTCTCATTCAAGTTTAATTGTAAAGGGAAAAGGATAAGAAACAGTCAAAAGAAGTAAAAAGGCAAAGAATGATATTAAGAGTATATAGGTAATAGCACATATGATAAAAAACACATTTTAAGTTTAACAAAATTAGCACTGTCCCAAACTTTCAGGTAACATTCAACTCCTATTAAATAAAACATACATTTTATTCCAAGCAACAGAACAAAATTTTACAGAGTATTTTTGGAGGCTAATTCATGCAACATTGTACACACACACACACACACACACACACACACACACACACACATATATATACATGCACACACACACACGCACATAGTCTAGAAAAACAGAGAACACATCTTTCAGAGAAGTTATGCTTATAATTTTAATTATAATATCACATATATATATATAATGTTTTATCTTTTGTTGAAAATATATACTAATCTGCATAATGTCCAGAGTTACACAATTAAAACATGAGGATCTTTCACATATGTCATTTTATTTGAATTACAGTCTCATTTGTACCTTAGGTCACCGAGACTCACCTAAAGAAAATAATCAAAACAAATTATAAACACCTACAATAGGAATATTTAATGTTTAAATAGTTTTACATAGCTTACATACCCCTTTCTACTCACAAAGATAGCAACCAGTCTGGCTGCTACTTGGGAAGTTTTTCTTTCCCATAATGGCATCATTTATACATATCATATATTTTCATTTTACAATACCATTCCTGATTTATCAGCAATAATGTCAAGAAATCTCTTTCCCACACATTTCATTTTACTTACTACTTACTCTCTTCACTTTTTATTCATCAATTTAGGAATATTATTTCTATTTCTTTCTCCTTTTTTTGGTAAGCCAAAACTAAATGTGAATACAAATCATATCATGGTTCATAATCAAATAACATCAGTGTGATGTGTGCATCTCAAGACTGTGATCAGGATTAAGTATTACAATAAAACTGTACTTAACAAAAGAAAAGTTAGCTGCCCATAACAACTGTGAAACTGTGAGAAGTTTTTCTCATCCTTCTCAAGATTTTCACAAACTCCCATATTTTTCTCCAATTAAACCATTTCCTTCAAGTACCAGCACTTAAGAACAAAGACACCATTTTATATTTAATTTTACTTGTTTAATCTTCTCAACATTATATGCTTTTCATGAAAATATAATTTCCAGGTACTCTGGACATTTTTGTGGGGGTTCATGGGGGGTTGTCTCTGAATCTAATATCCCGTTCATTTTTTTAATGGAGATTAAACACATTAAACTTAGTTAATTCACAAATACATTCAAATATCTATTAAAGCAAAATCATCTCAATTAAGTTTACACAGTTCATTCTGCAAAATAAACTCTAAGCCTTACCTTAACACAACCTTCTGATACACTGAATTTAAACACCGCCTGAAAAGGTTTCCGGTCAATAGGACATGAAGGCAGTGTCTGAAAAATCATTAACAAATTATAACTTTACAAATGTCTCTTTAAAATAGGTCAAAATTAAACTATAACATTTATGGTAAGTTTTTCACTGGATTAGGAAACAACAGAAAAACAATTTTTTCTTTTTTCAAAAATAAAGATGAAACACTTTCCATCTGTTGTCATGTCACAAATAAATACCATAATTTTAAAAAATTCAAACATTTACTGAGCAACTATTGTATGCTAAATAAGTGGAATACAATGAACAAGACAAAGAAGATCGCTGTTATCAAGTTAATACCTATTAAGACCTGCTGCCCAGTTGAGAACTACAGCTACAATGAAAGGAATCTGGGCTGAAATCATTAGTTCTGTGATCCAAAGCACTTGAGAAGTTCTAAATAAGCTGTAAAAGGAATGACTTGGACAGGTCCCTCACAGATTTTAATATTCTATGACAATACTCCCCCCCAAATGAATCTTGAAAAAGCAGCTGCACCAGCAATTTAAAAGGAAAAAAAAAGCAGATATGAAGAAAAGGAAAGATTTCTCCACTCCTCCCTCAGTCACACAGGTACCCTTTCCAGAAGTAGTTTCTTACATATCTTTTTGCAGATATCAATGTTAATACATAACACGTGTTATCTTTTAAATATAAAATTCAGATGCTGAACTGAATGTTGTATTTCTCTTTATTACCTATCTACCAATCTTAAATTGGCTCATATTACTATTTCACAGCTGCCCCATTCTTAATATGTATGTCATAACAGTTTTGATTTATATATCCTTTTATATAAGTTGAAAATATTTTCATACTTAAGGGCTCTTAAAAGATCCTTTTCTTTAAAAGGTCTATTCATGCCTTTTGCCTCTTTTTTATTAGTTTGCTGTTCTTTTACAAACTGCATTAGGCTTTATTTACAGATTAAGAAAAATTGTCCTCTGCCCACTCTGTAATTCTAAAACTTTATTTTGACACAAGTATTACTTCCTGTACTTTCAAAATTAATATGCATCAACTCTTAATTAACAGTTTCTCTGGTAGTATTATTAAATGGGTGTATAGGGAAAGGTTTATATTATTTAAATATTTTAAGATTAAAGTATGTAGGGTAAAAGGGAACATTCTACAGTCTATGAAGACCATACTAAAAGGTGATATTTTAATATCTATGGTTATAAAAGTAAATCAGGATTCTAACAACTTAATAGTAATAGTCTAAAAGACAGTAATCAGGTTTTGATAAATAATCCTATATTCCCAGGTAGAAAAATGTTATTTTTGCTTTTCTGGACTTTGGCACAAACCAAGATAAACCAAGTGCAAGCAGAACAGAATGTGTGTGGCCCTTGATCATATAATACATTTTCACAAAAGCTTGTGAGTTCCTTTGGGAGCTGCCAAAACAAACTGAATTACTTTTTACTACCCTGCTAAAAAGTGATTTTTCTTTTCCTAAGTAGGGAGGCCTTGATCAAATGCTTTACACCGTTATCTGAATTAGGAAATGTGACCTTCCTTACTATATTAAATTGGTTCAGATTGGTAGAACCCACCTCAGCTTACTTCCAAGTACCTTAGGATGCTATTACTTTCCCCTCAGAAAAATTTGACCTTAAAAAACTTTACTACAAGGAGCAACAAAACTGTCCATACCTTTTAAATAATGCATTGCAAATAGCAATTCTAGTTCAAAGAACTCAGCATCATAACTATGTGACTGTTGTTTATATCAGAATTTACTGCATAAAATGCCTTAGCCTAGAAGTTGTATTAACACATTTATAACTCAAAAGAATACTCTAACATGGAAACCTTCAAGTACTTACTTTTACTGAAGTTTCAAAACGCATTTTCTATTTTAAAGGTAAATTTAGATAAGTATTCATTAAATACATAAAATAATAATAAATTTTGTTTCATTAAAAAAAAAACTATTAAAATAGATGTGTAAGGGCTTTGGATTTACTATTTTCATATTCTGCCCTGTCTATATGCATGCATGTGCTTAGGAGCTCAGTCACATCCGACTCTTTGTGACCCCACGGACTGTAGCCCGCCAGACTTCTCTGTCCATAGGATTTTTCCAGGCAAGAATACTGGAGTGGGCTACCATTTCCTCATGTTTAATGTTAAGCAAATTACATAGCCTTTCTACGTCTCTTTTGTGAAAATAGGGATAATAATAATCTCTGAGGTTTCTGCAGGAATTAATGGCATACACTAAGTATTACGTAAAGTCTTCCGAACGTCAACTGGCTTTATAGCACTAATAATAAAAAAGCTTGATTCACTAATGAAAACTCACAATATGATGTACATATACATGTAAGAGACACAAATTGTTAATAATGTTTTAATTGGACTTTTCAAAGTTCATGACATATATGGACATTAAACTATTTTTATACCTATTTTGATATAAACTAACACTACGATCCAAAAAGTCACTATGTTAAAGGAATTTAAATATCAGATATATGTCAGATACACCAAGCCTTTCTAAAACCCTGAAATTACACAATCTCATTTTCTTCTTTATTAAATTTCCTCTTTTGACATCAGCTAAATGGCACTCTTTCCTTTACCATGTTCAAAGTATCAGAGTTCTAACCTGAGTCATTCCATTTTGATCTCTTACAGATAATAAAGAATTCTGAGTAAGATTTTGGTTTTGTTCTTTTATCCATAGCATAATTGTCATGGATATGTGTAAGGTTTCATGTGAAGAAAGGGTTTCACTGCTATTTAAAAAACAAAAAGAAAAAAAGCAGAAATACAAAGTAGTAGTTGAAAAACTACTGCTATATATTAAGATAATCTATTTATACTTTTATTTCCCAAAGATAATCTAGTTAACACTAGAAAATAAATTAACAGATTTTCTTTGGCTCAGGCTTAGCCATTAGAAAAATTTCTTGAAAACAAGTTATCCTCCCCAGATTAAAAAAAAAAAAAACACATGAGAAAATAAGCTACCTAAAATAGACAAAATATCTTTTGCTATGGCTACTGAGAAATCATGATGTCTATTTCTGACCTTAAAGCAGTTTAGCAAAGCGTTTCAAAGGGGAAACAGAAAATTCAGTTATCCTGAGTTAAGTCTTCACAGCATACTTCAGTAAATAGTGATTAAAGAAGAATTAAATGAAAAAAAAAATTGAAACAGATTTTTTATAATTAAGTGGATCTTTAATTTTTCCTTTAATGTAAACTCTAATAAAAATATGAGTACCTTATATTAGCATATGCTAAAGCTCAAAAACACCATCATTAATAGACACTAAAGCATAAAATTATATACCTATGATGATGAAATAGCTTTAACAGCGAAAAAAGAGGTTTTAAATAATGGTTTGCATTGGCCTAACTTTAAAGCATTCCTGAGGATTCTTCATCCTCATAATCCAGCAGATATCCATTCGGAAAATCTCAAAGATATTCTAATCTTGAGTTTGTGTCACTAAAATAACTAATTTAGTTTTTAAGTTGTGTAGTTTTAAAAATTCACATTTTAAACTAATGGAATTTTAAAATACACTCAATTCTGCTTTAAAATGTATTTTTAGTTCTGAAGAAAATTATCCCAAATTTTAAAACAAAAATAAATACACTTTGGTTATTCACCATTTTGAGTCCATGTATATATATATATATATATATATATATATATATGTGTGTGTATGTATGTATATATATATATACTCTTTCACCTATTTTAACTGACAATGACTTTTGTGTCTAATTTAATTAGTTTCACAGCAAAGTAAGAGAATATCATTCAACTTTGTGATACAGCTAGAAAATGAACAGAACTTGATCACTACTTTACAATGTAACGTGTGTTAAAAGAACAGAGCATACATTTTACTGTGAATGCTCTCTAGTAAAGTTGTATCAGTTAAGGAGGCAATTTCAATAGAAAAAATAATCTTCCTAATGATTTCAATAAAACATACCCTAGTATTCTGAAGCGTTGTAAATTCTCAGCTCAGACAAACCCATATTTAAATGTAAGAACAGGAAACCTTCCTTATTTGGGAATTCAGGATTCTTGATTTCTAATATTTCTTGCTTCCTGCTGCTGCTCTATCCTCAATCACAAAGGCTGCCTACCGATAGCCCCTCCTAGAGAGAGAGAAGCAAGTGTTAAAGGTAAGTGCTTAAAGACTAAATCTCAGTTCCTATGCTTTAGGTAGGTTTGTCTGTCCATGGGAATCTCTAAAACATCAATCTCTCTTACTGATAAATACAGCACATTATATAAAACTCCAGTTCAAAATCAACAAAAGTGATTTAGGAATTACGCCATCACAGGTTGATGCTTATTTTTAAAGCCATTCACCAGGACCTATCCTTTCTCCTTGATGGTCCCAAGATACATAGTCTGGACCCCTAATGAAAATGCTCACCTGTAGTCAGCCTACATATACACTATCACATTTAATCAGTTCTTTCAAGACAGTCCTTGTCAATGCATATTAATGAAACTATGGTTCTTTATAACCCACTTTCAGGAGTGTATCCCTACAAGACAAATAGCTGTCAGTGATAAAATTAACAGCAAGAAAACAGTTTAAACTACTCAAAAGAAACTTTTTCATTTTCTTAAAGATGTATTACAACAGTTGGATAGAATTATTTTTAATCTTTTTTTCTTTTAACATTTAATAGTTAAGACTTTCTTTTTCTAGCACGGAAAGAGAAAATCCCATAAACTATCTATATAAATCATTTTACAAATTCTGACATTTCAAATTAAGACTATACAGAAATAAACATCCAACTGGTAATGAAAATCTATTATATATATATATATGCTTTAGATAATGAGCATTCACAATATAAACATATTCTTCTTCTATCAAAGGTTATACCAAAGAATTAACCTACAGAGTGAGAACAACTGAGAATTTGGAATAATCAGTCATAAATTCAAGTTCTGGAGAAGTCAGAACTAGCAACCCCTCTAATCTACTTTAAGGATAAAGATAGACAGCCCTGAATCACCTACTGCATAAGTTGCAATAATTAAATGAATTAATGTATTTAACAATGCTTTATAAAGATAAGGACTAATGATAGTGCTCCACAGATATGTTTAAATCACTGTTCACTGAGAACTATGTAACAGATTTGGTTTAGTTCAGGAGTAAAGAAAGATTAAATTTTAGCAAAAACTGTTGGGAAAATCCAGGCAATAAAACTTTGCTGAATTATGTTACCAAACAATAGTCTAATCATTAGAACGATACATAAATTTTTCTACCCACTGCTTAACGGAACATCTGTATAAAACACATCAGGAGTCAAGATATAAGTCAACTAGTCATATTTTTATTTTTTTGGTATTATTAATTCAAAAATATACTCCTCACCTGTCTGCATTGAACACTGTTGTCTGACTTCTTCAAGAACCATATATCACCACAGTAAGACTCTTCATTTCTAGTCTCATGAGAGAAAACATCCCCTTGCCAATTGTCAAATTTTTATTTCATTAACCTTACTTTCTCAAACTGAAGCTGTCAGCAAGTTGAGGGAGGATAATTTGCTTATAGTAGGAAAGGTAATCACATTTAAAAGTTACTTTAAAAATAAAGGGAATATTTACATTACTTAAAAGTGAAAAGAACCCCAGTGGATATCAAGAACCTCCTAATCATACATATTGCATATTCCTTTAAATAGAGTTTAAAAAAAAAACAACAAACCTTAAACACTTCAAACATGAAATGTTTCCAAGTCCTCAAACTTAAACCTTTAAAGGGTCAAAATTTTGACCACTTCTTGACAACCTGTCAAACCATACATCTTATTTTCTTAACATGTATGTGTGAGTGTGTGTAGCTTACCCTAGCGTCTATTGAGGATCATAATTATGATTGGCTGTGAAGACTATAACCATGTGTCAAACTACTCTAGCCTTCACCTTTCTAATTATCTACTTTAAAATGTGCAAACTCAGACAATCAAGATTAAACTTATGTGTAAACAAAATGTCCTCAATATGTTTAGAATGCATTTTTGCTCACAGTAAAAACACTTAACTTTCTAAGTAGCTGATAAAGTTTAATGTATTAGTTCTATACATATTTCATCAGGTCAAAGGTCTCCTTTAGTTCCAGATTCTCAATTCTAATATTGATGCTTTAAAATAGCAAGAATTTCAACTTTCTTAAAGTGCCAATTACTATGTCTTTGTTTAGATTTAATATTCTATTTCAAAATCATCATTTTTATTTTATAAATCAACAGGCTTGCCATCTCTTGAGATCCTTGAAATTAAACCTACAGTAGAGTAGACATGTTTAATTTCAATTTATTCTAGTGTCCCTAATGGGAGGGAAGCCATTAGGCTCTGGGCCATGAAGATCATCATTTCCATTATTCTGAATCTTTCTGCCCTAGGTAAAGTAAATGCTATGAAATAACCAGCAACTAAATTCAGTTACTTACTCACTTTAAAACCCTCATATAGCTTTTGTTTTAAATAACCACAGAATCAAAATTTTACAGCTTAAAGAAATTCAAACTAATAGTGACTTTGGATATAGGTATTTTAAGAACACGAGAAATTCCAGGAGTGTGTCCAAAATAAATATACTAGACTATTATATACTTGACTTGTCTCTTACGGAGAATTTCTTCAATGCCTAAAATATTATGGTGACAGTAAATAAATGAGTTCTTCTTGGTTCTTGATAACTATCCCAAATCATATTTTAGTGAATCTTGAGTACAAATCTCAGATACTTCAGCAGAACTTCTGAAAGAGAAGACTAGGAAGGTGACCCTGAATACATTTTGTACTTTTTTCTTATTATGTAGATTTCCAATCACTGTAAATCTCACTTTTGATTTCTAACTTCCCACTAGAAGTGAACATTAATAAAATTTAAAACTATGGGTCAATTTTTAAAAAGTATTTTTATTTTAGGCTATCTCTTGAAGTATTTAGAAACAAATTAAGAGTTCCTTGCCCTGAATAATAAATAACCATTAACACAGTAATTTAAATGAAAGAATATATATGAAAGCCTTATTAGCACTAGCCTGGCTAGTAACAGAGACTGAATATGGACACTTATTGCTAAAACCGAAATCCAAAGTAAACTACATGCCTCTCTTTTAAGAACAGGAGGAGGCTGAGGAAAATGAGAAGAGAGATCTTAATAACTAATGGTCATGAATAACTACAGCAGTGAATATGAAATGTTTCTATTTGTCAAAGTGCTTATATACCTCAAACATATCTAATTTTTTATCATACCAACAAAAGATTCAAACTGAAAATTTAGTTCAAATCCTAAGTGATTTTGTTAACCAGTATTCATTTATTGTTTATAATGAACATTTTATTAGAAGACTGTGTTCTTGTTACTGCTTAACTTAAATGGCTTATTTAACTGATGCATGCTATTCCCATTATGGACAATGAAATAATTCAAAATACTGTGTTTATTCTCTACTTCCAAAGTTGACTACTTTTGTTTAAACAATATCCCAATTCCCCCACTCTCTAACACAATTAATGGTAGTACAGCAGGTTAAGTATTTTCTTTTTAAAGCAATTTGGCTTCAATAAAATGTTTATATACAAAGAAGTAACACAAAACAAGAAAGACATTACATGCAAGAAAAGTGCTGATTGTAACATTATGTATGTAATCAAGTATTTTCAACCTAAAAATATTCAGCAAGAGTTAAAAAAGACAAGTTTAGCACTATCTAGTAGAGGTGAATATGTACCTCGTAGTACCACTTTAAGATTCACACTCTAGAGAAACCTGAACTTGCATACCATGATAAAGCTAATGGTTGTATCAAAATAAATGTAGTGTAATGAAGGAGGTGAATCAAGTCTATTTTATATATTCTCATCTCCAGAGAAAAACATATACTCAAATCATGGTTGTTGAACCTCCCTATTATGTGGTCACTGCATACAATCTTACAAAAAGCATCAAATTGAAGACTTCTGCCCATCTAGTAACTGTTTCTCTACTGGAAGCAAAAATGCTTCTATTTTTAAGATATCTAATCACAGAGCAAACCATGGTGCACTAAATTTAACACAGATGAAATCATTAGTTGGGTGGCAGAGAAAAATACGCATTTTCATTTCATTAGTAAACACTCCTGCAAACACACAGGAGTGTTTAGAATTATACTAAATAATTAAACTCAAAAGATTTTTTCCCAAAATACATTTTCACCTATCCTGAGTCCTTTCTTACCAAAGACCAGTTTAGACTTTTATCTAATTAGAACTGTTTCAAGTATGCTATTATGAATTCAAATGGTATAACAAATCTTTTTTTCCTCCTCCCAGAACTTGGCCATAGTCAGTACAGTTATGTTCCCTTTTCCACACTATTAATGAAATACACACATTTTGAAATGAAATACACACATATTAATGAAATCACACAGAACTGTGAAAACCCCAATTATGCAAAAGGCAATTAATTCTAATGTGCTTAAGGACAACAAACAATTTGAATGCAGCTAATACTAAAATATTTTAAGATTTATTTCCTTTACTAACTTTTACACACTGACAAATTACTAACTCAAAAAATATAACATGATCTGTGTGACAAGTTTTCATTTCACAATTCACAACAACAGGGCTCATAATGAATGCTCACTGTACAGCAGTATGATCTACTTGGCACAAACTGTATCAAAATAATATATTAAAAGTCTCAAATTTTTCTATTTCTCAATCATTTACTATCTAAGAAGACCTCAACATATCTCTAACTTTGAAAATAGTTCATAATACGGGAATCAGAAAATGCAGTTATAAATTTATTTCTGCCTCTTAAGCTATGAGACCTTGGCCAAATTATAGAACACAGAATCCAAGTTTCCTCATCTGTAAAATGGAAAGACACTGTTACATCTGTTCTGGTTATCCCACAAGGCTGATATAGGGAAGAAATTTAATAATCTATATAAAAATTCTCTGAAAAATATAAAACACAAAGCAGAGAGAAAGCATTACAAGTAGTAAGCAGATATAATCACAAGAGGGTCAAGTACACTGAAGATGAATTACTGTGTTTCTACCAGAAAAAAATACCTAATCTATTTTCCAATAATTTTTTTAGGTATGCATTTATAATTTTTGTATTACAAAAGCACAAAAAGCTGAATATATAAAGTTTAGAAGAGAATAGTCAACAAAATTGGAGCAATACAGAGACATTCGTCCTAAGTGGAAAAAAACACATTACTGTGAAATAATTTATGAAGGCAGTATCAAGTCTTTAGGTAGAATGAAATCATGCTAGGGAATTAAAATACAATAATATTTAATACTTGGACTCACCTCTGCCCATTTAAGAATACAGGTCAAGCAGAAGACATGATTACAGCTTTCTGGAAAACCAATTTCCTTCTCTAACAGGCAACTGAGACATATTGGACATCTATCAGCTTCACTGTACAACACACTAGTGGTAGCAGTATTTTCTTTGTTTTCTTCACCTATAAAGTAAAGCAGTCACATGTGCTTTCAATTTCTCCAGATCAAATGACTTATGTTTCTGGTAGTATGATGGACTTGATTACTCTAAAGGGCCCTCCTTCTACAAAGCAATTAGATCTTAGATGCACTTTAAGAAACAAACTCCTTGAGCACAAAACCTCCAATGTTTATTAATTTAAATTTAAGGAGGAGTGAAAAGAATTTTTCATGAATTTAATTTTAAAACAATAATCATACAGTTCAAATATTTAAAAATTTAAAAAAGGTTATAGTCACAAATCTCCCAAGCAAATCCATCTCTATGTATTCAGTTCTACCCAGTGCAACAAGTAACAACTGTTAAGCTTGTTCTGTGTTCTTCCAAAGACATAATGGAATGTACAGACAAGCAAATCCTAACACATATTCTTTTAAACCTCCTTCTTCAGACAAATGCTAGAATACTATACACACCAGTTTGAGTTCTTTGTTGTTTCAATCTAAAGATGGGACAACCACTTGTTTTCAAACAATGAAAAACTTGTTTCTCACTTTTAATAGTGTATCAATAGGATAAGTTCTTAAAAATGGAATTCTAGACCAATGTGTCTGTACATCTGTAATCTGAAGAGATCATGCCAAAAATTATACCTCTTAGAGTTTGTACTCATTTAAACACCTACCAGCAATGTAACCAACCCACAGGAAGTAAGCAGTGCTTGCTCAAAAGTGAAAGAAACTCCAAGATACCACATAAAATAAAACAAAAATAAAGAAACAGTCAGCTGAAATGTGACCAGTATATGTCAAGCAAATGGAAAAGCTGAGATCACCCTGAGAACACATGTTCATACTAGTGTTTAGATCTGGAGACTAAGCTTTAGGACCAACCCAGGTAGGGAAACTGACCCAGGGAGATTCACCTCTTAAGCCAAGACCCTCAAATGCGGTTAAAGTGGTCCCAGCATGGGTTCAGAAAAAAAACAAACACATATAAATCCTCTGAATGATAACATCCCTAATTTAGGCCCTCAGGATTCCACACCTCATAATCAAATATCACCAAGCCAAAGAAAATAAGCTGACTTGAAATTTTTATATTTTACATACTATATTCATTATAAATTTATTTAGATATCCACTGGCTTCAAACAGTAGAACTTTCAAAGACTACACTATTGTTGTTTAGTTGCTAAGTTGTGTCTGCCTCTTTGCAACCCCATGGACTACAGCACATCAGGTTTCCCTGTCCTTTGCTATCTCCTAGAGTTTGCTAAACCCAGAAGAAAAAAATATCTGTGAACTAGAAGAGCTGAAGAAACTACCCAGACTGTAAGAGACAGAAAAGGAGATGTAATCTGTGAAAGAAGGCTGGAAAATGAGGTCAGAACAAAGTCTAACACATTAAGTGAGGTTCAGAAGAAGAGAGTAAAGGGCAGGCAATAGTTAAAGTAGTAATGGCTGAGAAATGATAAACAAAAAACACAATTCAACAGATAAAGGACACACAAGGTATACTAAATAGGAGAAAAGAAAATAATCCATGTTTAGAAACAATGTTGCCAAACTGTACAACATCAAAGATGAAAACAATATCTTAAAACCAAAAAGAGGAAAAAGACAGATCATCTACAAGGGAATGACAATTAACTTGAAGGGACGTTTCTTGACAGCTAGTAAGAAAAACTAGAAAATAGCCCAAAGGGGGGAAAGAAAAACCAAAAAACCAAACTTCAGAGTGCTAAGAGACAAAATAAGTAATTATCAATCCAGAATTGTATTATCATTCTTTGAAAAGCTTAGAAGAGGATAAAATTTAAAAACACTGAAACATTTACCACCAATAGACTTTCACTAAAGGAACTCTTTAAGATTTTTTTTCCCCCCAGAAAGAAGAAAAGGAATGGAAAAAAAAAAAAAAAAGAAGACAACAATGATAAAAACAAATGAACGATCAAAAAAAGTCATTCTGAAATCAGCAGGGAGCAAAAATTTAAGAATATAAAGAGTTCAATGAAGTAAAAACCATGACTGATTGCAAACAAGACATGAGAAGAGCCAAAAAAAAAAAAAAAAAAAAGTGTGCACTTCTTATTTAGGCAGCTATTTCAGAGTTTAAGAACAACGAAAATTTGTAAACAAAAAAATATGTACTAACAGTTTGGAAACACGAAGTTTTGCTTTCAACACAAAGCTTTATAAAAACTAAGTTACCTTGCATATCTTCATAGTCCTGATCGTCCACATTTAGGGCATATATAGTTTTCTTCTTCATTTCTCCTTAAAAAAGGATTTCCTACAGGATGAATGATAACAGAGAATTTTTATGTTTGCCGTGTACACATAATATACATAATTAATTCTTTTAAATCCCAAACTCTAAGAAATTATTTTACACATAAAAGAATAAAATATGAATCAAGTCAGTAAATTTTCTGGATAATCCAGTATACTTTTATACTCCCTGCCACCAAGCACAGTCTTTCTGAAAGGAGAAGCCTTATACATGTATTAAGTAACAAAGACTCACGATAAATTTTGTGGTACAGACATGAATAAACCTGGAGCTTAGAGAAAAAGAGATCAGTTTGGACTGGAGTTTTTATTGAAGTTGATAGGTTATGTATTTTAAGAAGCTTAAACACATTTAAGCGGCAACACAGAATGAACGAATAAAATGGCATATAGGTAGGCCAATCTGACAACTAAGAGTAAGTGGTAAAAGTGCAACCGTGTGTATACACTGAGGAGGGATGGGCATGTAAGCCAAGAAGTTCATCTGAAAGATTACAGTGAAGGTAACAAGAGCAAAATAAATCAAGCTGAGCTAGATTACAGATGGATCTCTAGTGACTGAGAGGTTTAGATTCAATCTTATAGATTCCTCTGAAGATTGACATGATATAAGCAATATACACGAATCTTCTAAAAGAATGATCTGCAAAACACAGAATGGATTATAGAGGGAGAGATCAGAAGCAGGGACGCTTGCACAGCTAGAGTAACTGGCTGTGAAATGAACAGAGAAGCAAAGAGATAAAAGGGCTGAAGTATTTCCAATATTTGGTACCTACATAAATACAGGGAAAGAGTAAAAGATTACTTTGACCTAGAGAACTAGGAAAATGGTGATTATAAGAGACAAAATGAGAAACAGTAAAGAAAATTAATTTGTTAGTTAAGGGGAACAAACTTATGAGGTAAAATTATTTTTTAAATCAACTCTTAGAATTCTAGGGCTTCCCAGGCGGCTCAGTGGTAAAAGAATCCGACTGCAATGAAAGAGACTCGAGACTCCAGTTTGATCCCTGGGTTGGGAAGATCCCTGGAGGAGAAAATGGAAACCCACGAGTATTCTTGCCTGGAAAATTCTATGGCAGTCACATGGGGTCACAAACAGCTGGACCCAACCGAGCACACATGCACACTTTAGAATTCTTTCTTGAATTATTGTAAGACAAGCAATTGCAAAGAACTATTCAAATATATTTTGGAATATCTAGGCACAAGAACCCACTAAGTTCATCAGTTATGAGTCGCCCATGTGTGTATGAAGTAATTTTTCTATTAGATTTTTAAATAATGTAAACCTGTGAATTTCTACATTAAAGGTTACGTATTGCCTAGGAAATTTCTCTATTAGGTTAAGTAAGGAGAAATGCAAGGGCCCATACTTTGACTCAAAACCCAACCAGAAACTAACATATATAAGAATAATTTAAAGGTTTTAATAAGTTAAAAACTGGAATTTCAACTCAGTATTAGTTACTTTTAAACTGTTAATTCAATCACAGTCTGCCTTAATAAACGTAGAACGTCAAGAAAAAAAGGAAAACTTTCCACTCGGCCTACATGCACAGCATTTGTTATACTTCTGGTGCTATTCTTTAGGTATCATGTAACAGCTTATCAAGGTAAATACACTGACTTCTCGAAGTGAGATGGGCCAGGAGGTTTTAAGTAGAGGCCAGCTCCAAGACCACTGCATTCATCTAGAGGGGGAGATTACAGCGGTTTGTACTAAAAGGAGAAGCAAGGGTGATAAAAAGTGCTCAGATTCCAGCAGTTTTCAAAATACAGCCATCAGGATAGACTGAATGTGGCATATGTGTTAGAGAAGATCCCAGGATAACTTCATGGTATTCAGACTTGAGTAACTAGAACGACAAAATTGCTGAGATAGAACACTTCAAAAATATTCAGATAGTCATAGGCTGTTGTCCCACTTGATGTTTACTCAGAAGGACAGTATCAATATCACTTGAGAACTTGGCACAAATGCAAGATACCTCAGGCAGCACCCTAGCTAGCAAGTAAGAATCTGCGTTTTATCAAATTCTGTGTAAGATGCATATACACAGTAATGCCTGAGAAACACTTACAAACAACTTCCAAACCAAGCTGATTTTAGAATTATATTAAACTTCCGTATGATCTATAATTGAGTATAATTCATTTGGAGAAATTCGTAACATACCATCTCTCCCATTATGACTGAGAATTCAAAAAAAAATTGTAACTTTGTCATAAGCAAATCCGTGCTTATGACACTGCCTAGCAATAACAAGAAAACAAGCATCAAATGCAAACCATTACTATTAAAGCAGATCTTCCATCCAAATCTGTCTTAAATAAAACTAGGAAGCGCCTCCAATTAACTACTCAAAAATTTGATACCCCCTCTAAGGATGTTATTAATATTTTTATTTTCCCTTGAAGAAACCATAAATTAAAAGGCTATTTTTCAGTGATGCATGTGTGTTAGGGAGGATTCTATCTATTATTATAGGCCAGCAGTCAAAAGCGGGCTAAGTATTTTCTGTAAAGTTTTGCTGAAGAACAGTCATGTTCATTTCTTTATATTTCCTATGGCTGCTTTTGCACTACAATAGCAAAGTTGAATAATTACAACAGAAACCATGTACTTGGTGTGAAATGAAAATATTTCCTGACATATTAATCAACAAGAAATGACACAGCCATCAGCAATTTCTGGCCTCTATGTATTAATGCGGACTCCCAAAACTGATTCAGCAGATGCTGCCAACCCTTGCAGTGACTGCTGAGGAGTTGGGGGAATACAAGAAGCAAGGTGAACAAGAAAACAAGATTGGCCCCAGATGGCTGAGATGCACATGAGAGAAATGAATTCAGTGGGCCCAGAGGCTTGCATCTTCCCATATATAGAATGCTAAATTTCTTAACTTGATATCTGATCTTTGATGTTCAGACTGCCTGCTCCCTTTGTTGCAAACCTGTATATAGCCTGACTGCCCCTCCTGCCTCCTTGGAGCAGTTTTCTGTCTCCGGGGCTCAGAGTCCTAAACATTCCCACCAAATAAAATAACTCTACTTTCAGGTTGTGACCTATTTTTTTGTCGACAGTGGCAAAGTCTACAATAATTACGGTCAGCCCTTTTCAGAAAAAGTTTGCCAACCCTATTAAAGACTATGAAAGGCTGCCTCTTTGGAGATGTGGCTCAGTCTCTCACTGCAGAGCCCCCCAAGCTTTCTTAGGTATAGGCATTGATTTACATTTGTATTCAACTGTTACCACAGCACAAGAGCTACTTATTACACATCTGAGTCAATGCTTCTGCAATGGTTCCTTGAGTTTCTTTAAAAATTGCCTGAAGGCTATACACTTTTGTTGATTTATGTACATTTATTTTATCAATCTGGCTTCTAGAGTTTTCAACTTGTTTTCAACTCTGTTCGCTTCAGAGTAAGATTGAGGCAATTAACTCTTTCAGCTTAATAGTTATTTCCTTTCCAGCTTCTTTGCTACATAATCAACTGATCTGCTTCTGATCTGTCACTGTTAATTTTTAAATCACTTACAGAATGCCCCCCTTAATATTTTTTCCTACCCGATTTTCACCATAAAGCAACCTTACTAAGACTTTATGAACAGACTTGTTTGCCTCAAGTGAGCTATTTTGACAAGCTTTTGTTTAGAATATTCTTTATTTGCATGTTTGGTGCTGGAGCTGTAATACTAGCACTCTTCAGTACAGATAGTAATGTCCTGTTGGCACAGGTTTTAGAAAAAAAACTGTCTGCATTCAAACACTAACTAGTCTGACACTTACTAGTAATGTGACAACTTCTTTAAGCCTGTTTCCTCATTTACAAAATGGAAATAAAGTAGTAACCATTTCAGTCATTATGAAAATCAAATTACATAAACATATAATTCACTTAAAGTGTTCAGTTCAGTCGCTCTGTCGTGTCCAACTCTTCATGACCCCATGAACCGCAGCACGCCAGGCATCCCTGTCCATCACCAAGTCCCGGAGTTGACCCAAACTCATGCCCACAGAGTCAGTGATGCCATCCAGCCATCTCAGCCTCTGTCGTCCTCTTCTCCTCCTGCCTTCAATCTTTTGCAGCATCAGGGTCTTTTCCAATGAGTCAGCTCTTCACATCAGGTGGCCAAAGTATTGGACTTTCAGTTTCAACATCAGTCCTTCCAATGAACACTCAGGACTGATCTCCTCTAGGATGGACTGGTTGGATCTCCTTGCAGTTCAAGGGACTTTCAAGAGTCTTCTCCAACACCACAGTTCAAAAGCATCAATTCTTCGGCGCTCAGCTTTCTTCACCGTCCAACTCTCACATCCATACATGACCACTGGAAAAACCATAGCCTTGACTAGACGGACCTTTGTTGGCAAAGTGATATCTCTGCTTTTTAATATGCTGTCTAGGTTGGTCATAACTTTCCTTCCAAGAAGTAAGCGTCTTTTAATTTCATGGCTGCAATCACCATCTCCAGTGATTTTGGAGCCCCCAAAAATAAAGTCAGCCACTGTTTCCACTGTTTCCCTATCTATTTGCCGTGAAGGGATGGGACCAGATGCCATGATCTTAAGTTTTCTGAATGCTGAGCTTTAAGCCAACTTTTTCACTCTCCTCTTTCCCTTTCATCAAGAGGCTCTTTAGTTCTTCTTCACTTTCTGCCATAAGGGTGGTGTCATCTGCATATTTGAGGTTACAGTGTTCAGACAGCACAAAAGTACTCAACAACTAGCACATGTGCACAAACACATGAATAAATCCCCACCCCAAGCAGATTTTAGGTATACCAAAGGATTCAAGATGATAAATCTGTATGACTCTCATTAAGAATAGACTTTCATTATTTTTACAAACAAATTTGTAAAACCCCTGTATTACAAAGACTATCCACATATGGAAAGAATGAGTAAAAAGTTTACAAAACTTAACCTATCAAATAGTTCTTCAAACAGAACTTACACAAGGATAAGTTAAGTTACTTATTCTACATGGACATTATTTATCAAGATTCTGGTTTATCTGAAAATAAAAATGTTGAAGCAAGACACAAAATCTAGGATGCACACAGTAAACAGCCCTAGGATTTTTGTATCTTATTTTCTACTTTATATAGGCATAGGAAAAGAAACACTAAATGCTGTAACATATGGCTGTCTGTGTACTCAATTGCTTGTGTCTGACTCTTTGCAACCTCACAGACCTCAGAGCCTGCCAGGCTCCTCTATTCATGGGAATTTTCCATGCAAGAATAATGCAGTGGGATGCCATCTCCTTCTCCAGGGGATCCTCTCAACCCAGGGATCAAACCCACATCTCTTGCATCTCCTGAATTAGCAGACAGATTCTTTATCACTACACCACCTGGGAAGCCTGCATCATATGGCTACTCCAGGAAAAAAGGAAAGGTCATGTTTAAGTAAAGTTCCAACCACAATTTTCTAAGACTCTCGTTTAGTTTTTAATAAGTATACATTATTTACGAGGTTTCTTACCCTTAGGATTCTTCAGGTTGAGCAGTCAGGGAACCAGCTTTCCATCAAAGTTATCTGGAGAGGGAATTATGAAAATTAGTCCTATTTCACTTCACTTTCAACTTGGGTACAAAAAAAAGGAGACTAGGAAAGTACAAAGAACTACTTATTACAGAGGGCCACCAGATGTGAGTATAATTTATTTAGAATGTAAAACATTTTAAGAGAATGACTATATGCCTGTAAATATGAAGACACACATAGGTCCTGGAAGCAAACAATAATGAAACTATTTTGTTCAGGGAAAGAGAAGCACAAGAAATCACATTTCAGCATATAGGAGAAAACCAACAGAAAACAAAGTAACAGAGAATTAGAAGAAAAAAAAAAAAATCCACCCCAACAAATACACTTAGTCTCATCACCAATAAAGCAATGTAGAAAAAGATACACAAAAGATATTTAAGCAGCCCATAAATTCAACAACTATTAGTATTTAAATTATTTCCTGAACTCCAGATTTTAAGTATCCTTAGCCAGTAATCACATCTCGCTTATTCCTCTTTCTCAACCAGCCCCACAGAACTCCCCACATTTCTACAGCCTGCCTATTTAATTCACTTAGTATCTAGTCAGCACTCCCTATTTTCTAGGCACCACCAGGCCTTAAGCACTGACACACCTGATTTAAAAAAAAGTAACAGCATAGCAGGTGCTATAATGGCAGCAAGCACAGGATATTACAGAAACACACAATGAGCACCATATCCTTGCAACATATGCCTTTATAAAAGAGGCTTCTCAACTAGGACCAAAAAGATTTAAAATGTATTTTTCTAACTCTCCTCCCCCCAACCAAATACTCTATACCATTATAGCATTTCCATCTTTAAATTAAGGACTCAAAATTTGAATTGTCAAAGTAAACATGATAGTGAAGATCTTAAATTTCATAATAAATGAAGGATATACACAAACAGGTAAAATGATTTTCTGATAATTTTATACTTCCTCTGTGGAAGTGACAATTAAGCAAATACGAAAGATACACTGTACCTAATTCCACACAATAAAGTTTTATCCCCAAAAAAAGCTTTTCAGACTAATGTCTGGACATACAGGTGAAAAGAAGTATCTATTCTCTTTCTTGAAATTTTATAACAGTACATTTTCATACAATTTATCTGAACATATTAATATCTAACTGAACATCATGAAATTAAAAAAATAACACACCAATTTCCCTCTATTCATGATCACAATAGTTACATTATTTTTCCAGCATCAAATTTAGTTATAATATCAACCAAGAGTAAAACTGAAGTGGATATAAAACTCAGAAGACTTACAATCAATTTTTTTTTCAACTTTTGCTTTATTAACACACTGATGAAAGTGAAGGAGGACAGTGAAAGAGTTGGCTTAAAGCTCAACATTCAGAAAACTAAGATCATGGCATCTGGTCCCACCACTTCATGGCAAAGAGATGGGGAAACAGGGGAAACAGTGTCAGACTTTATTTTGGGGGGCTCCAAAATCACTGCAGATGGTGACTGCAGCCATGAAATTAAAAGACGCTTACTTCTTGGAAGGAAAGTTATGATTAACCTGGATAGCATATTTAAAAGCAGAGACATTACTTTGCCAACAAAGGTCTGTCTAGTCAAGGCTAAGGTTTTTCCAGTAGTCACGTATGGATGTGAGAGTTGGACGGTGAAGAAAGCTGAGCACCGAAGAATTGATGCTTTTGAACTGTGGTGTTGGAGAAGACTCTTGAAAGTCCCTTGGACTGCAAGGAGACCCAACCAGTCCATCCTAGAGGAGATCAGTCCTGGGTGTTCACTGGAAGGACTGATGTTGAAGCTGAAACTCCAATACTTTGGCTATCTCATGCGAAGAGCTGACTCATTGGAAAAGACCCTGATGCTGGGAAGGATTAGGGGCAGGAGGAGAAAGGGACAACAGAGGATGAGATGGCTGGATGGCATCACCGACTCAATGGACATGGGTATGGGTCAACTCCGGGACATGGTGATGGACAGGGAGGCCTGGCATGCTGCAGTCCATGGGGTCGCAAAGAGTCAGACACAACTGAGTGACTGAACTGAACTGATGGTCTTTATGTTTATATCCCCTCAAAATTCATGTTGAAACCCTAACCCCTAAGGGTAGACAGTACTGTTAATAAGTGGGGCCTATGGGACATGCTTAAGAGGGTAAATTGCTCATGAAAGGGATCAGTGCTTTAGAAAAGAGGCTCTAAAAAGATCCCTAACCCCTTCCATCTCAGGGAAAATCTGAGACCTGGAAAAAGGCCCTCATCCAACCATGACAGCACCCTGTTCTCTAACTTATAGGCTCTAGAACTATGTGAAATAAATCTGTTCTTTACAAGCCACCCAGTTTTGGTATTTTGTAATAGCAGCCCAAACAGACTAAGACACATGCTCTGCTTTCAGATACTAATGCACATTAGTCCCTAGAAAAGCTTTTCTAGTTCAGTTTTCAACAGGGTTATTTGGTTGCTTGTCAGTACTTGATCAACAAAAGCAATTTTGAGGAATCTTTCCATATTCAATTCTTTCATCCTGCACCTATATACAAAAAATGTTTTGTTTTCTCAGCACTGTTTACTGATGAACAAACAATTTTATGTCTTGTTGTTTATTAGGTAAAATGAAAATAAAGAAGCTGAAGACATCCACATTTATAGTGGGTTTTATATATCCATATTTATAGGTTTTATAATAAAATCAGCTCCATATATCAATCCAGGAAGTAAAAATATGTCTTCAAAATGTCTCCAACATTCTTGCAATGTCTCCAACAGCAAGTGAATGTCAAGAAGGTCCACTAATATGAAGCATGTCACATCATATTATGCTCTATAATAACCAATAACCTAATTATTAGAACAAATCATTTTTTAAAAGTTAAAATGAATAAAAATAAAACATTTTCAAAAAAGCAAGCCATTTAATCCTTGAGCATAGATTAAAACATAGATTAAACTGAAATAGAAGAAGTTTTTCAAATGTAATGTAATTTTGGAAAATCAGAGTTCATGAAAACTATGCTGTTACTCAGAAAGAGAAACTAATGTTCCTATTTCCTTCTACACTTAATGTAGCATAATCTCAATAAAACTTGTACTGTTATACACGGCAGGATCATATATATGTTGAAAAAAATGAGATATAATTGCCATTTTCAAGTATAAAATAAGAAAATGCAAGTTGACATGACATTCTAAAATAGATAAAAAGTGAAAAGGGGAAGTTTCCATTCTACGTGAAATGGATTAACTACATTCTATCTTGTTAACCCCATGGAATGAAACTATAAATTCTAGACGGAATGAACGGAGAAGCTAACTGAAAGTTAAAAGTGAAACAGTAGCAGGCAGCTTGGGGAAGAGCCCCAGATCAGATACATTATAAACTGGTGGTGCGATTATAATTATTTCCCACCTAATTTTGCCCCAAAGTTAGGCTTTATGAAACCTATAAAGTGACCACTGTTACAGAGAAAAACAGAGATACAGAGAGGGGAAAAGAGATATGCACACTGGCACAACCAAGTATTCACATGTGCTCTAAGAAAAGCCTCCAGCTCTGCCTAAGGAATAGGAAAGGGGTCTCCTAATACTCAATAGTGAGAGAAATCTTTGTGTTTTCCTTTCTGTTTTTCATTCCCCATGAGCAGTTCCCAAGCAATCCTATGGTGCTGATGGCTGCAAGAGCAGCAGCAGAGTCACCATAAGCCTAAAACTCTTAGGGAAAGGCACCATCCATAATGACTGAAGAAACTCTGGGTTACTCTCCTTGATTATTCTCCTGCCTTCTGGTGTTTTGGCTTCAGGTGCGATTGTGGAACATACCCAACACAGTGGAGGTAGCTTTCTAGCCAGAGGACAGAAAGGTGTGTGTATGTGTGTAGGGAGGGAAGGAGGTAGTCTCAGGGATCTAGAAAATACCAAGGAAATAATAGAGCTTGAGACAGTAATCTGTAAACTGTTCAAAATGTCCAAAATACATTTCAGAACTACTTGACATAAAGAGAACCAAAAAATTTCAAATACTCACCTATGTCTGCTTCATTGACTATCCTAAAGCCTTTGTGTGGATCACAACAAACTGGAAAATTCTTAAAGAGATGGGAATTCTAGACCACCTGATCTACCTCCTGCAAAACCTGTATGCAGGTCAAGAAGCAACAGTTAGAACCAGACATGGAACAACAGACTGGTTCAAAATTGCGAAAGGAGTAAGTTACGGCTGCATATTGTCACCCTGCTTGTTTAACTTGTATGCAGAGTACATCATGAGAAATGCTGGGCTGGATGAAGCACAAGCTGGAATCAAAATTGCCGGGAGAAATATCAACAACCTCAGATATGCAGATGACACCACTCTTACAGTAGAAAGTGAAGAGGAACTAAAGAGCCTCTTGAAGGTACAAGAGGAGAGCAAAAAAGTTGGCTTAATACTCAACATTCAAAAAACTAAGATCATGGCAACTGGTCCCACCACTTAGTGGCAAATAGATGGGGAAACAATGGAAGACTTTATTTTTGGGGGCTCCAAAATCACTGCAGATGGGGACTGCAGCCATTAAATTAAAAGACGCTTGCTCCCTGTAAGAAAAACTATGACAAATCTAGACAGTGTATTAAAAAGCAGAGACATTACTTTTCTGACAAAGGTCTGTATAGTCAAAAGCTATAGTTTTTCCATAGTCACATATGGATATAAGAATCTGACAAGAAACAAGGCTGAGCACCAAAGAACTGATGCTTTCAAACTATGGTGACTGAGAAGATTCTTGAGAGTCCCTTGGACTGCAAGGAGATAAAACCAGTCAATCCTAAAGGAAGTCTACCCTGAATATGCATTGAAAAGACTTATGCTGAAGCTCCAATACTTTGGTCACCTGATGCAAAGACCAGGCTCACTGGAAAAGACCCTGATGCTGGGAAAGACAAAAGGCATGAGAAGAGGACGACAGAGGATGAGATGGTTGGACAGCCTCACCGACTCAATGGACATGAGTTTGAAGAAGCTCCAAGAGATGGCGAAGGACAAGAAGCCAAGCGTGCTGCACTTCATGCAGTCACAGAGTTGGAGATGACTGAGGGACTGAACAGCAACATGAAGAAAGACAATGCACAGAAACCAACGCCAAGAAGACACAGATAGTAGAGCACTGGGTGAACTGCCTGACAAAGATTTAAAGCAGGCAATAAAAATGTTCCAGCAAGTAAAAGCAAATCCTCTTGAAACACATGGAAAGCTAGAAAATCACAGCCAAGAAACAGAAGATATAAAGTACCGCCAAGTGGAAATATTGAAACTGAAAAATGCAATAACTGAAACAGAAAACACACTGGACAGATTCAGAGCAGAATGAAAATCAGTGGACTTGAAGACAAGTACCAATAGAAACTACCCAATCTGAACAACACAGAGAAAAATACGGGGAAAAAAATCATTAGTGTCTCAGGAACTATAGCAGGCAAGAGTCAATTTTGACTCTGGCAAGCTAGATCTATGCCTTTGGCTGCTTTTGTTATTATAATTACAAATAATGGTCCGCCTCAGAGAACCCTGCCCCCTCTGCCTGACCCTTAACTTAAAATGCCTTTGTTTAGCTCACAAAGAGATACTCTAACCCTGCCCAACTGTGAATGACCCTAAACAATAGCACACTCCCCTGCCTGAGGCAGTGTAGAGAAGACTCTACACATGGACATCACCAGATGGTCAGCACCAAAATCAGATGGAATATATTCTTTGCAGGAAAAGATGGAGAAGCTCTATACAGTCAGCAAAAACAAGACTGGGAGCTGACTGTGGCTCAGATCATGAACTCCTTATTGCCACATTCAGACCTAAATTGAAGAAAGTAGGGAAAACCATTAGACCATTCAGGTATGACCTAAATCAAATCCGTAACGATTATACAGCAGAAGTGAGAAATAGATTTAAGGGACTAGATCTGATGGAGTGCCTGATGAACTATGGACGGAGGTTCGTGACACTGTACAGGAGACAGGGAGCAAGACCATCCCCAAGAAAAAGAAATGCAAAAAAGCAAAATGGCTGTCTGAGGAGGCCTTACAAATAGCTGTGAAAAGAAGGGAAGTGAAAAGCAAAGGAGAAAAGGAAAGATATACCCATTTGAATGCAGAGTTCCAAAGAATAGCAAGGAGATATAAGAAAGCCTTCCTCAGTGATCAGAGCAAAGAAATAGAGGAAAACAACAGAATGAGAAAGACTAGAGATCTCTTCAAGAAAGGTAGAGATACCAAGGGAACATTTCATGCAAAGATGGGCTCAATAAAGGACAGAAATGGTACAGACCTAACAGAAGCAGAAGATATTAAGAAGAGGTGGCAAGAATACACAGAAGAACTGTACAAAAACGATCTTCATGACCCAAATAATCATGATGGTGTCATCACTCACCTAGAGCCAGACATCCTAGAATGCCAAGTCAAGTGGGCCTTAGGAAGCACCACTACGAACAAAGCTAGTGGAGGTGATGAATTCCAGTTGAACTATTTCAAATCCTAAAAGATCATGCTGTGAATGTGCTGCAGTCAATATGCCATCAAATTTGGAAAACTCAGCACTGGCCACAGGACTGGAAAAGGTCCGTTTTCATTCCAATCCTTAAGAGAGGCAATGCCAAAGAATGCTCAAACTACCATACAAATGCACTCATCTCACACGCTAGCAAAGTAATGCTCAAAATTTTCCAAGCCAAGCTTCAACAACACGTGAATTGTGAACTTCCAGATGTTCAAGCTAGTTTAGAAAAGGCAGAGGAACCAGAGATCAAATTGCCAACATCTGTTGGATCACTGAAAAAGCAAGAGTTCCAGAAAAACATCTATTTCTAATTTATTGACTATGCCAAAGTCTTTACTATATGGATCACAACAAACTGTGGAAAATTCTGGAAAAGATGGGAATACCAGACCACCTGACCTGCCTCTTCAGAAACCTGTATGCAGGTCAGGAAGCAACAGTTAGAACAGGACATGTAACAACAGACTGGTTCCAAACAGGAAAAGGAGTACGTCAAGGCTGTATATTGTCACCCTGCTTATTTAACTTATATGCAGAGTACATCATGAGAAATGCTGTGCTGGATGAAGCACAGGCTGGAATCAAGATTGCCAGGAGAAATATCAATAACCTCAGATAAGCAGATGACACCACCCTTATGGCAGAAAGTGAAGAAGAACTAAAGAGCCTCTTGATGTAAGGGAAAGAGGACAGTGAAAAAGTTGGCTTAAAGCTCAACATTCAAAAAACTAAGGTCATGGCATCTGGTCCCATCACTTCATGACAAATGGACAGGGAAACAGTAGAAAGAGTGGCTGACTTTACTTTTTTGGGCTCCAAAGTCACCGCAGATGGGGACTGCAGCCATGAAATAAAAAGACGCTTACTCCTTGGAAGAAAAGTTATAACCAACCTAGATTGTGTATTAAAAAGCACACATTACTTTGCCAACAAAGGTCCATCTAGTCAAGGCTATGGTTTTTCCAGTAGTCATGTATGGATGTGAGAGTTGGACTATAAAGAAAGCTGAGCGCCAAAGAATTGATGCTTTTGAATTGTGGTGTTGAAGACTCTTGAGAGTCCCTTGGACGGCGAGGAGATCCAACCCGTACATCCTAAAGGAAATCAGTCCTGAATATTCATTGGAAGGACTGATGCTGAAGTTGAAACTCCAATACTTTGGCCACCTGATGCGAAGAACTGATTCACCTGAAAGACCCTGATGCTGTGCAAGATTGAAGGCAGGAGAAGAGGACGCCAGAGGATGAGATGGTTGGATGGCATCACCGATTCAATGGACATGAGTTTGAGTAAACTCTGGGAGTTGGTGATGGACAGAGAGGCCTGGCGTGCTGCAGTCCATGGGGTCGCAAAGAGTTGGACAGGACTGAGCAACCAAACTGAACTGAACTGAACTGTCTGAGGCTTTCCATATTAGGAGGTATTTACAACAAAAGGCCTTTTTACTTTTTTTCCACACCTCCTTCCCCACCCCCATCTCTGATCAACAAGAACCTGGCGTCCAGACCCCAGACAAGATGGTTATTTTGAGACATTAATCTGTCACCTTCTCAGTCAGCTAGCTTTCTGAATAAAGTCATGTTTCTTGCCTCAACACCGAGTCCCTCGGATTCACTGGCCTCTCCTGCAGCAAGCAGAGCAAGTTTGGTAACAAATTTGGCAAGCCAGTCAGTAGCCTTGCTGCTCCTGGCTAGCAGGCCCAGATCAGGGAATATTGAGACGAGGCCCTAAGCAGCTGCTGGGATCATTGACAAGTCTAACTTGTTGTGTCTGTGAGAAACCTAATTTTTAATCCAACCTCTTTTGTAAACTGATGGATTTTACACTGCTGAACCTGACTCAGTCTGAAATCTTGAAATAAGAACTGATGCCTGTATGTATGTGCTATTGTCTTTGGATAACATTGTCATGGCTGAACTATAAAAGAGCTCTATTTTATTGGCTCAAACAAAAGTTAGTGTAACTAACTTTGTAACTAACTAACAAAAGTTACTTTTACAAACCAAGAAATTCTAAATACAAGAGAAATTAAGCTAAATAAATTTCAGGTTTACGTGAACTGGGAAATATTCAATATTACATTGGTACCTGGAATTAATGTTGAACTTGGTTGATCTAACAGGCATGTCCTGAGTCACAACATTAAATGGAATATTAAGTATAATACTTACATTGTTCCTGAGTTTAATATAAGCTAAATAAGATTTATTATATCTCTTACAAATCTGTCAGCAAAGAAAGTAACTCAATGTGAAGAAACTTCTGAGGAAATAAAGTGCAAATGAGAAGAGTTCAAAGTGTACTTTTACAAATATATGTTACAGGATCTCTCCAGACATTCTGTAACTTAAAAGCTAAAACTGGGTTAAAGTAAGTGATGAAAGGTTTATGGAAAATGGACCCCCAAAAGGGTTTTGTATGTGATCAGTAAGGATTGACTAAGTTTAAAACAAGTTTGAGTAAATGAATCTTAAAGTAAGCTGGTGCAAAAGTATATTTGGCTTTTCTCTCTGTTAAAACAGTCATATTTTCTGAAGATGCTAAACTGACTTTGATAGCAGATTATGTTTATTTAGATTTTAAGTAATCTATTCACAGTTCAGTTCAGTCACTCAGTTGTGTCTGACTCTTCGCAACCTCATGAACTGAAGCACGCCAGGCTTCCCTGTACTTCACCAACTTCCAGAGATTGCTCAAACTCATTTCCATCAAGTCAGTGATGCCATCCAACCATCTCATCCTGTCATCCCCTTCTCCTCCTGCCTTCAATCTTTCCCAGCATCAGGATCTCTTCCAATGAGTCAGTTCTTCGCATCAGGAGGCCAAAGTATTGGAGCTTCAGCTTTAGCTTCAGTCCTTCCAATGAATATTCAGGCCTGATTTCCTTTAGGATTGACTGGTTGGATCTCCTTGCAGTCCAAGGGACTCTCAAGAGTCTTCTCCACACCACAGTTCAAAAGCATTAATTCTTCAGCACTCAGCTTTCTTTACGGTCCAACTCTCACATTCATACATGACTACCAGAAAAACCATAGCTTTGACTAGATGGACCCTTTGTTAGTAAAGCAATGTCTCAGCTTTTTAACACACTGTCCTGGCTGCTATTGTTGTTGGCTGTGGAACTACCCACATCTAGTTTTCTGGCCCTCTCAGAGTCTTTATAAACTATCTGTTAACATCTAATAAATCCCTCTTGCTTAATCTTGCTAGAATAGATTCTGATATCCATAATCAAAACTTTTGATCCTTTACATTAGCCCATACCAGAGTATGGGGCTTCTCAAGTGGCTAGGTGATGAAGAATCCATCTACCTTTACAGGAGATGTGGATTTGATCCCTGGGTTAGGAATATCCCCTGGATATTGGCTCTTTAGTCCTTCTTCACTTTCTGACATAAGGGTGGTGTCATCTGCATATCTGAGGTTGTTGATATTTCTCCCTGTAGTCTTGATTCCTGTTTGTGCTTCATCCAGTCCAGCATTTCGCATGATGCACTATGCATATAAATAAACAAGATGACAATATATAGCCTTGATGTACTCCTTTCCCAATTTGAAACCAGTCCATTTTTCCTTGTCTGGTTCTGTTTCTTCTTGCCCTGCATACAGGCTTCTTAGAAGGCAGGTATTCTCATCGCTTTCAGAATTTTCCACAGTTTGTTGTGATTCCAGAAAAACATCTACTTCTGTTTCACTGACTACACTTAAGCCTTTGTGTGGATCACAACAAACTGGAAAATTCTTGAAGTACTCTCCGTGTTTGCCTTTGAAGTCTTTTATCGGCCCTTCGGCTAAGTTTCACCATGACCCATGGTCCTGTTGTATTTTGAAATGTATTCTTGGGGTGGGGTGTTCCTTTGACAAGACTTCCCAAATCAAATTATAATACAGTTTCTTTTACCTTTTGCTAGCTGTGGAGTGCTTCAAAGGTCCCAGAAGCACCCCAAGGAGAGATGTTAAACTAATTAGGTTCACTTGGTATGTTAAACCGTAAGGAAGGTGTTGTCAAATAATAAATTTTAAGTTATATGATAAATGGCATAGATATTCTAGAGATTATACAAGGCTTTGGAGAGGTATCCTACGTGACTCATCAGGCCTAGGCTTGTCCCCCATATCTAAATTCCCACCACAAAAAATTAAATGTGATCCTGATGCACGTGGTGGTTCAGTTCAGTCGCTCAGCTGTGTCCGACTCTTTGGGAACTCATAGACTGCAACATACCAGGCTTCCCTGTCATCACCAGCTCCCAGAGCTTGTTCAAACTCATGTCCATCGCGTTGGTGATGCCATCCAACCACCTCATCCTCTGTCTTCCCCTTCTCTTCCTGCCTTCAATCTTTCCCAGCATCAGGGTCTTTTCCAACTAGTCAGTTCTTCGCATCAGGTGGCCAAAGTAGTGGAGTTCGGCTTCATTTTCAGTTCTTCCAATGAATATTCAGGACTGATTTCCTTTAAGATTGACTGGTTTGATCTCCTCGCAGTCCAAGGGACTCTCAAGAGTCTTCTCCAACACCACAGTTCAAAAGCATCAATTCTTTGGTGCTCAGCTTTATAGTCCAACTCTCACATCCATACACGGCTACTGGAAAAACCACAGCTTTGACTAGATGGACCTTTGTCGCAAAGTAATGTCTCTGCGTTTTAATATGCTGTATAGGTTGGTCACAGCTTTTCTTCGAAGGAGAAAGCATCTTTTAATTTCATGGCTTCAGTTATCAACTGCAGTGATTTTGGAGCCCAAAAAACTAGTCTCTCACTGTTTCCCCATCTATTTGCCATGAAGTGATGGGACTGAATTCCATGATCTTAGCTTTCTGAAAGTTGAGTTTTATGCCAACTTTTTCATTCTCCTCTTTATCTTTCATCAAGAGGTTCTTTAGTTCTTCACTTTCTGCCATAAGGGTGGTGTCATCTATTTATCTGAGGTTATCGATATTTCTCCCAGCAATCTTGAATCCAGCTTGTGCTTCATCCAGTCCAGCATTCTGCATGATGTACTCTGCATATAAGTGAAATGCTGGGAAAGGCTACCCACTCTAGTATTCTGGCCCACAGAATTCCATGGACTGTATAGTCCATGGGTTCACAAAGAGTTGGACATGATTAGCCACTTTCACTTTCAATGGCATGCCTCAGCAAACTCTGCCCCCTCTTCCTGACCCTTAGATTAAAATGCCTTTGTTTAGCTCACAGGGGAATAATCTGACCCTGTCCACCTGTGAATAACTATAAAAAACTAACACATTCCCTTGTGTAAGGCCTGCCATTCTAGGAGATATTTAGAAGAATTAAATGGTCTTTTTACTTTGTTTCCACACCTCCCCCCATCTCAGATCCATAAAGGAACCTGGCATCCAGACTTTGACAAGATGGTTATTTTGAGGCATTAGTCTGTCACCTTCTCTGTTAGCCATCTCTTTTCAAGTAAAGTTGTATTCTTTGCCTCAACACTTTGTCCCTCTGATTCACCGGCTTCTCAAACAGTGAGCAAGGTGAGCTTGGACTCAGTAACAGAACCTGTGGAATAGTACAATAGTTCACAGTAAGAACTTAAGAAAGTGAGGAAAATAAGTTTGGGATGGCAAGAGGATAAAGAAAGGACAGGAAAGGAAAGGAGAATAAGAAAAAGAAATAATTGCTGGAAACTCCCCAATTTGTTGCAAGACATAAACCTCTATATTCAAGGAGCTCACAAACATCACACAACATAATTCCAATGAAATTCATTACTGGACAAATCACAGTCAAACTGTTGAAAATTACAAAGGAAAAATTTAACAAGTTGACTGAAATAATAATGCATTATTTATGAGGGGAAAGTAGGTTAATGATTTGAGTAACTGATTTCTTTCAGAAACAACATAGGCCAGAAGTAAAACAACATTCTTAAAGTGGAAAAGAATTTTAAAAATCTAGAATCTTCCAACTGTGAAATTATCCTTAAAGAACAAATATGGAATCAATGAAATTGAAAACAGAGAACCAGGAGAGAAAAAAAATCAATAAAACCAAAAGCTCATTCTTTGAAACTGTCAATAAAAATGAAACTTCTGGGAAGACAAATTTAGAAGAGCGCTGAATAGACCTAGTACTATTTAAAGAAACTAAATTTGTAGCTAAAAGTCTTTCGAAAAAGAAACCTTCAGGCCCAGCCAATTTCCCTTGTGAGTTCTACTAAGCATTTCAAGACATAACACAATCTACTTCCCAATTCATTTCATAAGTCCAGCGTTACCCTGATACCAAAATCAGGCAAAGACAGTACAAGAAAAGAACAATGGACATACTAAATTTCCCCAAAATAATCTATAATACATACATTTACACAGTGGAATACTACTCAGCCACAAAAACCAATGAACTGGTGTTTCACTCAACAACTCAGACGAATCTTAAAGATAATAAACTGAGTTAAAGAAGCCAGCCTCAAAAGGTTACATACTACATAATTGCATTTATATGACATTATCAAAACAGCAAAATGTAGTACTGAAGAACCATTATTAGTGGCTGCCTGGGTTAGGAGAAGGTTAGACTACAAACACAGCACAAGGGAGTTTTCTGGGGTGATGGAACCATTCTGAATCTTGAGACTGGTGGTAGTAATAAAAAACCTACACATGTATTAAAATTCACAGAACTACATACCACAAAAAGGTCCGTTTTACTATATGTTAATAAATGTCAAAATGTTTTCAAAGGTAAAGACTAATATGGAGAGCAATTATGGGCTAGAATATGAATCAATTTTTTTCAACAAAGGTACTTTTTTCACTGAAAACTTCACTCATACTCTCAGTTTTTATCACCAACACAGTGATCACCCAAATTACATAGCCACATTTGGGTTTGAGAGGAGGTAGGGTTCCTGCACTTCTATAGCACTGAAAGGTCTCACAGAGAGCACATATCTATTGCTTTGGAAGAGAGAGATTAAAATCAACAGACCCAACTTTGCAATCCCTCTAAATCCTAAAACAGAACTATAAAAAGAGATTCATTCTAAGGCCTTAGTGATTGTATAGAGCTAGCAGACTTTTCGGAGAAGGAAATGGCAACCCACTCCACTGTTCTTGCCTGGAGAATCCCAGGGACGGGGGAGCCTGGTGGGCTGCTGTCTATGGGGTCGCAGAGAGTCAGACACGACTGAAGCGACTTAGCAGCAGCAGCAGCAGTAGCAGACTTTTCATTGTATGCAGGAAGACAAGCACTATAGCTGGCTCTCAGCTGGGTTACTCTTATGTGATACTTGTTCACTCTATGAGATGAATATTCCTACAATGCAGTATTTTATCTAAAAAAAAAAAAAAAAGAGTGCCTTCTACATACCTGGATAGTTTAACCACAAAGAGTTTGATAAAGATACTGTAATGTATGACAGGTTTCCACTATATCTTCAAATGAGAAACAAGTCTAGAACAGCAGGATGTTTTATGTTCTATTAAATACATACTTATGCAATTCTTCTTTAATAAATCCCAGCCTTGCCTAAGATATGAAGGAAGGCATAGAAGGAGGAAGTAATTATGTAATCTTTATTTGTCCTTGAGAGTCTCACCTCTATTTTCTCAAATATATTTATTAAAGCACTAATTTAAATGATAAACGCAAACCAAAAGCTCTTAGATTTTTTGTTTCTTTCCGTTAGCCACTCCTCAACATTTATTACTGTTCCACTGAAGGTGTGAGTCTGGAAAAGTAGAGATTACATTTAGAAGATTAAACCTTATGCCTATTAGAGACCAAAAAAAAAAAAAGAGAGAGAGAATAATGAGGTTTTAGAGACAACTCACAACAAACCTCTCAGGAGGACTACAGGAGCTCTTGGGATCAGTAGCAATGTACCCTTATATTTGGTAAGCAGAATGACCAAGAGGAAAGGAAATCCTGAGAGGGAGCATGGAAATAGAGAAAGAACTACTATCTTTTTATACTTTTCTTCTAACCCCAAATAAGAAAACTAAACTATTTCTTTAATTTAACCTTTAATCTATCTTAGAGAGACTCCTGAATTAAAATGATAACCCCAATCTACCTATTTCTCAAAAAAGATGGGAAAATTATGTAAAGCACAGGAAACATTTGCAAATAAACAAATCCTAAGAATTAAAGGAAACACTGACAATAAAATACCATGCACAAATGCTTGTTAGAGAGGAATGGAAATGGGTTTCATCTATAGCAGTGGGGGAGGGAGGGAGGAGGACAAAGTTCAAAACACTGCTCCTGAAATATTGCTCTGTTCTGTTTAAACAAGACTTTAAAAACTTACATTACAGAATTTCAACTTTATAAATTAAGTCTCTTTTTGCACAGACACTAAATGTCATTCCTTGACCAGTTCCTCAAGGAATGTCACTTTATTTGACTAATCCCTTCCAAGTTGGTATAAATTGCTATAGTAAAACTAATATGGATGGAAGGGGGTGGGGGAAACTGCTTTGTGTAGTACAAAGGACATCCACTCTCTCTCTATTCTAGCTATGCCTATTATCTGACTTTCTTAAATTCAGCCTAAGTAGCTATCTCAGAGATAAACAAAATTTTATTCTGTTACAGTAAGTGCATGATCAATGTGTTCTTAGATCATTTTTTTCACACGTAATTTAAAGCAGCATTTCACAATACTACTCCTATGATAAAGTACTATTCTAACTTAGAAATACATTACTACATACTACGAAAATTTACTTAAAAAAAAAAAAAAACACCACACACTCCTCCACGCTGGCATCAGGCATGGCAGATCCTGGGATTCTCTCTGCAGTGTAATCTAATTACAAATGCTTCAAATGCCCCAAGAACTAGACTTGACTCTGCTTTTCACACTGCTTCTAGCCATTACTTTCTGATATGTCATAAGTTATTTAACTCTTACAGTAGTTTGTGAAGAAGATATCTCCATTTTACATACAGTGAAAATAAGTAACTTGTCCAATGTCACAAAGTCAGTGGTTAAGTAGTAGGATTGGAATTCACTAGCCCTTCGCCACAAAATAAGGATCAATCCAAGTCACTAGATATTAAAAATATTCAAGCAATGAGCACTAACACATTTAATGACTCAAATGACTACAAAACTATTAAGCTGTTATCTGTGTTATTTGCAAGATACCCAGGATCCAGCACCATGCACCACACCTTAAAATAAGTACCTAACAAACACCTCTGAATGATGAATTATAAATATGTATAACAACCCAGTCTAACTCAACGAACTCACAGCCTTGTTTAACTCGATGAAACTATGAGCCATGCTGTGTAGGGCTACCCAAGACGGACGGGTCATGGTGGACAGTTCTGACAAAATGTGGTCCACTGGAAAAGAGAATGGCAAACTACTTCGGTATCCTTGCCTTGAGAACCCCATGAACAGTATGAAAAGGCAAAAACATAGGACACTGAAGGATGAACCCCCCAAGTCAGTAGGTGCCCAATATGCTTCTGGAGAAGAGTGCAGAAATAGCTCCAGAAAGAACGAAGAGACTGAGCCAAAGCGAAAATGATGCCGCGTTATGAATGTGACTGCTGATGGCAGCAAAGTCAGATGCTGTAAACAATACTGCACAGGAACCTGGAATGTTAGGTCCATGAATCAAGGTAAATTGGAAGCGGTCAAACAGGAGATGGCAAGCGTGAACATCGACATTTTAGGCATCAGGGAGCTAAAATGGACCTGAATGGGCAAATTTAGTTCAGATGACCATTATATCTACTTCTGTGGGCAAGAATCCCTACGAAGAAATGAAATAGCCCTCACAGTCAACAAGAGTCCAAAATGCAGTACTTGGATGCAATCTCTAAAATGACAGAAGGATCTTTGTTCATTTCCAAGGCAAACCATTCAGTATCACAGTAATCCAAGTCTACGCCCCAACCGCTAATGCCAAAAAAGCTAAAGTTCAATGGTTCTATGAAGACCTATAAGACCTTCTAGAACTAACACCCAAAAAAGATGTCCTTTTCAGGATATGGGACTGGAATGCAAACGTGGGAAGTCAAAAGATACCTGGAGTAACAGGCAAGTTTACCTGGGAGTACAAAATGAAGCAGGGAAAGGCTAACAGCGTTTTGCCAAGACAACGCACTGGTCAGAGCCAACAGCCCCTTCCAACAACATAAAAGATGACTTTACACATGGACAACACCAGATGGTTAATAAATAAATCAAATGGATTATATTATTTACAGCCAAAGATGGAGAAGCTCAATACAGTCAGCAAAAAACAAGACCAGGAGCTGACAGTGGTTCAGAGCATGAACTCCTTATTGCAAAGTTCAGACTTAAATTGAAGAAAATAGGGAAAACCACTAGACCATTCAGTTATGACCTAAATCAAATCCTTTATGATTATACAGTGCAAATGACAAATAGATTCAAGGGATTAGATCTGATAGACAGAATCCCTGAAGTACTATGGATGGAGGTTCATAAAGCTGTACAGGAGGCGGTGATCAAAACCATCCCCAAGAAGAAAAATGCAAAAAGGCAAAATGGTTGTATGAGGCCTTAAAAAGAGCTGAGAAAAGAAGAGAAGTGAAAGGCAAATGAGAAAAGGACAGATATACCCATCTGAATGCAGAGTTCCAAAGAATAACAAGGAGAGATAAGAAAGCCTTCTTAAGTGATCAGTGCAAAGAAATTGAGGGAAACAACAGAATGAGAAAGACTACAGAACTCTTCAAGAAAATTAGAGATATCAAGGGAACATTTCAGGCAAGATGGGCACAACAAAGGACAGAAATAGAACCTAATAGAAGCAGAAGACATTAAGAAGAGGTGGCAAAAATACACAAGGAACTATATAATACAGATCTTCACGACCCAGATAACCACGATGGTGTGATTACTCACCTAGAGCCAGACATCCTGGAGTGCGAAGTCAAGGGAGCTTTTGGAAGCATCACTACAAACAAAGCTGGTGGAGGTGATAGAATTCCAGTTGAGCTATTTCAAATCCTAAAAGATGATGCTGTTAAAGTGCTGCATTCAATATGTCAACAAATTTGGAAAATTCAGCAGTGGCCACAGGACTGGAAAGGTCAGTTTTCATTCCAATCCCTAAGAAAGGCAATGCTGAAGAACACTCAAACTACCGCACGATTGCACTCATCTCACACACTAGGCAAAGTAATGCTCAAAATTCTCCAAGCTAGGTTTCAACAGTACATGAATCAAGAACTTCCAGATGTTCAAGCTGGATTTAGAAAAGGCAGAGAAACCAGAGATCAAACTGCCAGCATCCGCTGGATCATACAAAAAGAGAATTCCAGAAAAACATGTACTTCTGCTTTATTGACTATGCCAAAGCCACTGACTTTGTGGATCACAACAAACTGTGGAAAATTCTTAAAGAGATAGGAATACCAGACCATGTTACCTGACTCCTAGAAATCTCTACGCAGATCAAGAAGCAAGTTAGAACCAGACATGGAACAACGGACTGGTTCCAAATCAGGAAAGGAGCAGGTCAAGGCTGCATCTTGTCACCTTGTTTAACTTATATGCAGAGTACATCATGAGAAATGCCAGGTGGGATTAATTACAAGTGGGAATCAAGACTGCAGGGAGAAATATCAATAACCTCAGATACGCAAATGACACCCTTATGGCAGAAAGCGGAGAACTAAAGAGCCTCTTGATGAAAGTGAAAGAGGAGAGTGAAAAAGCTGACTTAAAACTCAACATTCAAAAGACTAAGATCACAACATCAGGTCCTATCACTTCATGGTAAATAGATGGAGAAACAATGGAAACAGTGAGAGACTTTATTTTCTTGGTTGCCAAAATCACTGCAGATGGGGACTGCAGCCATGAAATTAAAAGATGCTTGCTTCTTCTAAGAAAAGCTATGACCAACCTAGACAGTGTATTAAAAAGCAGAGTCATTACTTTACCAACAAGGGTCCATCTAGTCAAAACTATGATTTTTCCAGTAGTCATGTATGGACGTGAGAGTTGGACCATAAAGAAAGTTGAGTGCCGAAGAACTGATGCTTTTAAACTGTGGTGCTGGAAAAGACTCTTGAGAGTCCCTTGGATTGCAAGGAGATCAAACCAGTCAATCCTAAAGGAAATCAGTCCTGAATATTAACGGGAAGGACTGATGGTGAAGCTAATGCTCCAATAGTTTGGCTACCAGATACAAAGAACCAACTCACTGGAAATACCCTGATGCTGGGAAAAATTGAAGGCAGGAGGAAAAGGGGACAATAGAGGATGAGATGGTTGGATGGCATCATTGGCTCGATGGACATGAGTTTGAGCAAGCTCAGGAAGTTGGTGATGGACATGGAAACCTGGCGTGCTGCAGTCCATAGGGTTGCAAAGAGTCGGACACGACTGAGCAACTGAACTGAAAAACAACAAGGTAATATTTATTCAGCGCATTTTTCAGGTATGATCTTAAATTAAATATATACATAAGTTATGTTCCATGGAGAAAAAAGTAACATTGCTGAAATGAATAGGAAGACAGAGGTTCTCAGCAGACAAACAGTAACTATGTTTTTTAAAAAAGAAAGAAACAAATGAAAATTTTAGAACTGAAAACACAATGTCTGAAATAAGATCTTAAAAACAGGATGAAAATGCAAAGAATGAGTCAGTAAATGTGAAGATACAGTAATAGAAATGATCTGATATGAAGAACAGAGAAATAGAAGACTGAAAGAAAATGAACAGTCTCAGGCTCCTACGGACAATATCCAAAGTTCTATTCATGCCCAGAAAAAGGAAAAAGATTAGTATAGAAAAATATATTTGAAGAAACAATGTTCAAAAAAACCTCTTTAACTTGGTGAAAGGCACAAATCTAAAAATTCACAAAGTTCAGTGTGCATCAAATAGGACTAATTCAAAAGAAAGAGCAAAGAAATAAAAATGGAAAAGACATTTCAGTTAAGAGAAACAAAGAGAATTTATCACCAAAAGGGCTACTCAAAAGAAGTGCTTCAGGCTGAAGAGATATGACACAAGAAACAAAAGTGAAATTTCATTAACAAAGAACAACAACAATAGCAAATATTTAGGAATATATGAGATTATTTTTTTCTCCTATGAAGTCCTTTAAAATATATATAATTATTTAAAGCAAAGGCTGTTTCATCCCCAGACCTAACAGATACATAGATAACAACAAACCTGGAGCACAGAATTACAGACAGAAAGAATGATTACTTTGTATCAGGAAATGAACTAAATACTCTGGCACACTTCTACACATTTAACCCTCAAAACACCAAGCCACAGTACATTAAAAAAATTAAAACACCACCAAGATTCAATATTACAACACTGCTTAAAAGGCTTTAAAATCATTCACTAAACAGAGCTAACTTAAAGTTATGAAAGACAGAGATGGAGTTAGCTGCCATTACCACCGGACTCAGGTAAACGTTGCTTAAAATAGGTGAGGAAACTGTGTGCTCACTAGGTCAGTTGTGTCCGACTCTCTATGGCCCCATGAACTGTAGTCTACCAGGTTCCTCTGCCCATGGAATCTTCCAGGCAAGATACTGGAGTGGGGTGCCATTTCCTACTCCAGGGAATCTTCCTGACCCAGGGATCCAACTGGTGTCTCTTGCGTCTCCTGCGCGGGCAGGCAGATTCTTTACAACTAGCGCCACCACTGATAATGTCACCTACGAGAAGTGACAATCAGTATATGGGACAATCAGTATTCAGGGCCAGGTATGATTGACTCCAAAACCTATATAAACAGAAAACTGATCTTTAACCTTACCATTAAAATTACAGGGGGAAAAAAAAAAAACTCCCTTAAAAGTACATCTGAGGGGTTTCCCTGGTGGCTCAGTGGTGAAGAATCTGTCAATGCAGCAGACACAGGCTGGCTCACTGATCTGGGAAGATTCCAGGTGCCACAGAGAAACTAAGCCTGTGCACTACAACAGCAAAGCCCACAAACCGCAACTACTCACGCCTAAGCGCCTAGAGCCCGTGCTCCCCAAGAGAAGCCACCACAACGAAAACCCCACACAACGCAGCTAAACAGCAGTCCCAGCTCGCTGCAACTAAGACCCAGCACAGCCAGAAATTAATAAATAATTTTTTAAAATACATCTGAGAACTCTAGGGTAAAGAAATAAGGAGAAAGATTAGTCTTATCACTAAGAGATGTGAGACTCTCAGGAGGGTTTATATTAAAACTTGATAACAAATTTCTCTATTTTCACTAAAATTGTTGGTACAATAATCTTTTGTAAAAACAAGTAAGTATCATCTTTAAAAGAACATGTCAGTATGCTGCAATTCTACCTGGACGTGTCAGAACCCAAATCTGTGGGCAAAGTGTACATACAAGGGATGGTGAGACAGCCCAGAGTGAGGTACTAGGACTCAAGCAGAATGGCAAGATGTTCTGCATGAGGTAGGAGAGAAGCCTGGAATGAGGAATTCATCCTGGCACAAGGTGTCAGAGACCTAGAAGAGTGAAGATGTTATGTAAGACAGGGGAGGGAGCAGCAATGGCAGTGGGAAACTGACTATGTAGCTGGGATTGAGCCTACAAGTAAACAACTAAGGATAATGGAAGGTAACTAATTCCTTTTAAGAAAAGGGAGTTATAAACTTTGAGAAGGAGAAAACTGGAAAAAACAAAACACTGTTTATTGGAAATACTGGCACCAATTCAGTTTTTTATATATAGATGGAGACATAAATACAGCAACAAAATCTTGGTTTCTGAATATCTTTCTCCACTAAAAGAAACCACACCTTGGAGAAATGGTTGATTCCAGGGCTGTGGCAAGGAAAGTTTAAGGTGAGCCTGGAACATTTTCTTGTGTCAAAAAGTAAGGAGTGCTCAAAGCAAGTCAGAAGAACACAGAAACTAGCTTGAAGTGACTTTCACTAGTCAAAGCTCGGACAATTTGAGAATCAACAAACAGCAAGTTTGATAAAGATCGAGCTTAACATAGTCTCAAAATACTTTCCCACAAAGTACTTATTAATTACTAAAAGGGAGGGAAACTTTTCAGTAAAGAGGCTTGGGAAACTTCACCTTAATTAAGTGATCAAAATGCCCATCATCAGTAAGGGGACAAACATAACTATGCCATTTGACAGGATGTAACATGAACACAGTATCATCACTGTGGTAATCCTATCAAAAATGCATCAGGTAAAGCCAAATTGAGGGACATTTTACAACAAAGCTAACCTGTAATATTTTAAGTGTCAGGGCCATGAAAATCAATCAAAGACTGAGAAATTGCTCTAGGCTGAAGCAATGTAAGAAAACATTATAATTAAATAAATGCAACAGAGAATTCTGAACCGAATTATTTTGTTACAGAGGAAATCACTATGAAAACTGGCAAAACTTGGACGACGTTTGAGTAGATGGTAGTAATATACCAATATTAATTTCCTAAGCTTAATATTGTTTCTGTAATAGAAAGTCCCTGTCCTTGATTGGGGCGATGAGACTGCAATCAACAACTTACTCAGTTTTTTGCACTAACTTGGAACTTTTGTGAAAGTTTGAGACTTAAAAAAAAAAAAATGATTACCCATAATATTCCCTTAAAGCATCTAGAGCTAGAATATAAGCAAAACAGTACTCCTTTTAAATAAAGAATATGTGTTTCCATTTCTTATTATTATATAGGAAACGACTATTATTTATGGGATTCTTTTGATCTATATCTGCACTGTCCAATACGGTACTACTGTTCTGTTTCCCAATTGCACTGGCCACATTTCAAATGTTCCACAGTCACTACTACTTCAGTTACTATCAGCTACTGCATAGGGGAGCAGAGATGCAGAACACTTTCATCATCACAAAAAGGTCTACTACTAGAAACACTGATGCACAGTTTGGGAAGTCAACTGATGTAATAACTAACTAAAGGCCAAAGAGTCAGACAGACATGAGCATTGATTCTTAGCAACTGCTCTGACACTTAACAAGTCATCTGACTTCTCCAGACCTCAGACTCCTTTCTGTAAAACAGACTAATGCACCCAGCACTGCAAGGCTGCTGAAAACATCAAATGAAAATTAATGCAAAATGTCTAGAACACAGTAGTTGGCACACAGTAAATATGATAAACAATAACTGTGGGCAAGAATCCCTTAAAATAAATGAAGTAGGCATCATAATCAACAAAAGTCCGAAATGCAGTACTTGGATGCAATCTCAAAAACGACAGAATGATCTCTGTTCGTTTCCAAGGCAAACCATTAACTATCACAGTAATCCAACTCTATGCTCCGACCAGTAATGCTGAAGAAGCTGAACAGTTCTATAAAGACCTACAAGATCTTCTAGAACTAACACCCAAAAAAGATGTTCTTTTTATTATAAGGGAATGGAATGCAAAAGTAGGAAGAGAAGAAATACTTGGAGTAACAGGAAAATTTGGCCTTGGAGTACAGAATGAAGCAGGGCAAAGTCTAGCAGAGTTTTGGCAGGAGAACTCACTGGTCATAGCAAGGAGCCTCTTCCAACAACACAAGAGACAACTCTACACATGGATGACACCAGATGGTCAATACAGAAATCAAACTGATTATATTCTTTGCAGCCAAAGATGAAGAAGCTCTATGCAGTCAGCAAAAACAAGACCAGGAGCTGACTGTGGCTCAGATCATTAATCCCTTATTGCCAAATTCAGACTTAAATCGAAGAAAGTAGGGAAAACCACTAGACCATTCAGGTATGATCTAAATCAAATCCCTTACAATTATACAATGGAAATGAAAAATAGATTCAAGGGATTAGATCTGATAGAAGAACTACGGGCAGAGGTTCATGACATTGTACAGGAGTCAGTGATCAAGACCATTCCAAGAAGAAAAATGCAAAAAGACAAAATGGTTGTCTGAGGAGCCCTTACAAATAGCTGTGAAAAGAAGCGAAGCTAAACGCAAAGGAGAAAAGAAACGATATACTTATTTGAATGCAGAGTTCAAAGAACAGCAAGGAGAGAAAAGAAAGCCTTCCTCAGTGATCAAAGCACAGAAATAGAGGAAAACAACAGAATGGGAAAGACTAGAGATCTCTTCAAGAAAACTGGAGATACCAAGGGAAAATTTCAGGCAAAGATAGGCTCAATAAAGGACAGAAGTGGTATGGACCTAACAGAAGCAGAAGATATTAGAAGAGGTGGCAAGAATACAAAGAACTATACAAAAAAGATCTTCATGACCCAGATAACCACAATGGTGTGATCACTCACCTAGAACCAGACATCCTGGAGTGCAAAGTCTAGTGAGCCTTAGGAAGCATCACTACAAACAAAGCGAGTGGAGGTGATGGAATTTTAGTTGAGCTATTTCAAATCCTAAAAGATGATGTGGTGAAAGTGCTGCACTCAATATGCCAGCAAATTTGGAAAACTCAACAGTGGCCCCAGGAAGGAAAAGGTCAGTTTTCATTCCAATCCCAAAGAAAGGCAATGCCAAAGAATGCTCAAACTACCGCACAATTGCACTCATCTCACAAGCTAGCAAGGTAATGCTCAAAATTCTCCAAGCCAGGCTTCAACAGTATGTGAACCATGAACTTCCAGATGTTCAAGTTGGATTTAGAAAAGGCAGAGGAACCAGAGATCAAATTGCCAACATCTGTTGGATCATTGAAAAAGCAAGAGAGTTCCAGAAAAACATATCCTTCTGCTTTACTGACTATGCCAAAGCCTTTGACTGTGTGGATCACAATAAACTGTGGAAAATTCTGAAAGAGATGGGATTCCAGACAGCCTGACCTGCCTCTTGAGAAACCTGTATGCAGGTCAGGAAGCAACAGTTATAACTGAACAATGGAACAACAGACTGATTCCAAATTGGGAAAGGAGTACGTCAAGTTTGTATACTGTCACCCTGCTTATTTAACTTATATGCAGAGTACATCACGAGAAACGCCGGGCTGCATGAAGCACAGGCTGGAATCAGGATTGTCGGGAGAAATATCAATAACCTCAGATATGCAGATGACACCACCCTTATGGCAGAAAGTGAAGAACTAAAGAGCCTCTTGATGAAAGTGAAAGAGAAGAGTGAAAAAGTTGGCTTAAAGCTCAACATTCAGAAAACTAAGATCATGGCATCCGGGCCTACCACTTCACGGCAAATAGATAGGGAAACAATGGAAACAGTGATAGACTTTATTTCGGGGGGGGATCCAAAATCACTGCAGATGGAGACTGCAGCCATGAAATTAAAAGATGCTTGTTCCTTTAAAGAAAAGTTATGACCAACCTAGAAAGTATATGGAAAAGCAGAAACATTACCTTGCCAACAAAGGTCCGTCTAGTCAAAGCTATGGTTTTTCCAGTAGTCATGTATGGATGTGAGAGTTGGACTCAGAAAGCTGAGTGCTGAAGAACTGATGCTTCTGAACTGTGGTGTTGGAGAAGACTCTTAAGAGTCCCTTAGACTACAAGAAGATCCAACCAGTCTATCCTAAAGGAAATCAGTCCTGAATATTCACTGGAAGGACTGATAATGAAGCTGAAAACTCTAATATTTTGGCCACCTGATGTGAAGAGCTGATTCATCTGAAAAGACCCTGATGCTGGGAAAGACTGAAGGTGGGAGGAGAAGGGGACGGCAGAGGATGAGATGGTTGGATGGCATCACTGACTCAATGGACAGGAGTTTGAGCAAGCTTTGGGAGTTGGTGATGGACAGGGAAGCCTGGTGTGCTGCTGCAGTCCATGGGGTCACAAAGAGTCAGACACAACTGAGCGACTGAACTGAACTGAAATCTCTTCTATAATGTGACTGGATGATTTCTTAACCTTTGATCTCAGTATTTTTAGATCTAGTTAAGCAATTTCAGGAGCATCAGTTTGAAAATAAACTTAACTATCCTGCTTGTTCAAAAGGCTAATGAACTCCATGTTGTTAAATGCAAAAATAAAATCTTTTTTCTTTTTTTTTTGGCCTTGCCATGCAGCTTGTGGGATTTTAGTTTCTTGACCAGGGATTGAACCTGGGCCCTGGGCAGTGACAGTGACGAGTCGTAACCACTGGGCTGCCAAACAATTTCCCCCCAAAAAATCTGTTAGTTCTCACTTTACTCAACTCTCATCATCACTTGACCCTACTGACTTCTCTCCCCTTGAAATACTCTCTTCCTTTGGTTTCTGTAACACCCTCAACTCCTATTTCTCTGTCCTTCACAGATTCTTTGGGAGCTCACATTCCTCTAACAAACAACTCTTTATTTTAATGTTAGAGACTACTGTGATTTCATTTTAGCAGCTCTTTTTTCCAAGTTATAGTCCTTTCCCTAAACAATTTCATCTATAGTTTCAACTACCTATATAAGTGACTCCAATTATCTACTTCCAGCCCATACCTCTCCTTTGAACTTTAGAACCAAGTATCTAATTGCCTACAAAAATATCCATGTGAAAGCTCCAAATCTCAAACCCACTAATCAGAATCAGAAGAACCCTGGTCTTTTTTTTGGTACCACCACCAACTCATCCATTTAACTCAGGAGTCATCTTTGAAATTTCTCTCTCCTTCACCTTCAATCCACTGAGCATGGCCTTATGATCACTCATTTGTCCATCTCCACATTTCTCATCCTAATTCAAGCTATCTTCATCTACTCTGGACTGCTACTGCAGAAGTCTTCACTAATGTCTCCATATCCATTCTTGCTATCTCTCCTTCCTTTCAATAAACATCACTACAATCCTAGTTCTGCTTTCTGGAACTATCAAAAAAGACTAACCTGACTTCTAAATGACAACATTTCAGAGAATAAGAAGGTTATACCACTCCACTCTTACCAAGCATTCTTAGTTTCTTCTATATTCTGACAAATCACTTGCAAGATCACATTCTGTCATACTGTCCCTTAAACTGAATAGATCTTAATGCATGGATATAAGTAGCCTAGCAGTTTATGCAAAAGAATGAAACTTGCATAGTCTCAAACCACAATTACTATTTTTAACGTTTTCATGTTTTTAGCTGAAAGCATGTTAATATTTGTTAGGTACCCACTATATATCAGACATTGTTCAGTGTTCAGGGACAAAACAGTGATCCAAACTGACAAACCTCATTCTTACAAAACCTGCTTTAAAGAGAAAAATACAATAAAGTTAGTAAATTATACAGCATCTTGGAAAGTGTTAAGTGCTATGGAGAAAAACCTGGCTTAAAAAGGGCTAAGAAATGTAGGAGGAGGGCCTGACGCTTTAACAGAGTAGTCAAAGAAAATCTCAGTAGTAGAGTAGAAGTGTGGCTAGAAAAACAGTGACGTCAGAGAGGAAGAGACTCAAAGTCTCAGACCCTGGCAGATCATAGGAAGAGCTATGTATTTAACTATGACTGAGAAGGAAAGCCATTTGAGAAGAGAAGTGATAAGATCTAACGTATGTTATCAGGATCACTCTGGCTGCTGAGTGTTAAAGACTCTAGGTGAACAAAAGTCATCGTGAAACACCCAAGAACGTTATTTTGTAAGTGACAGATGACAGTGTTGTTTTTACATTTTATGTTGAACTTTTATGTGCTTAAGCACTAGGAATTACAAAGCCACAACTTCCAAAAAAAAAAAAAAAAAGGAAAGTGAGGACCATAACAATGAAAAGATAAGTACTGGGAACAACAGTAAAATGATACAGGATATTTTAACTCCAGGTTCTACTCAGTACTACTAACAGTTATCACTCAGGTGCAAGATTTGATGTAAAGCTATTAACTCATTCTTTGAGACAGCGGATATAATTAAGATTATTTCACTGGGGAAGGTAAGTCAAGAGTCAATTCACATCACTAAAGACAATGGTAAATGATGGCAGAGCTTACTAAAAGGAACTTAACAATGACAATTATTCTAGGGCTGACTCTCCATTATTTTTGTACCTACCATTCTCGTTAGTTAGTTACAGCTATGTCTCACTGATGAAACTTTAAAAAAAAAGTTAAGTATTAGGTAGATGAGTAATATAATTCCACACTAATTACTAAAAGATGCTACTGATGATGAATCAACTCATTTAACAGCACTGATACATCCTATCTCTGATTAACAGCACAACTTTTCAAGAAAATTGCCTGAAGTACTGGTTAGGGCCCAAAGGATTTATGGGGAAGCTGAATGACCCCTGAACAGTTTCAATCTTAACCCATGAATCCTGTTACTACCACCTCAAAGCACACAAAAATATTCCCCTTAAAAACTTTTCCACGACTTATGTTTCAAGTAGCATATTTAGGAACAATTTTCCATTTCCTTCCAGTTTTCTTCCCCCTCAACGTAAAGAAAATGTCTTTACAGCATAAGTACACTTGAGTAAGCAGAGATCCAAATCCTACCCTGCCAAAAATCTTAAGAGGTACTCAAATTCTCAAGCAGAATGGTCACTAGCTCAACGTAAAATGTACTGATTATTAAAATACTTGCAAGCACCAAGCAAGAAAAACTACAGCGGAAAAAAATGCAGTTACAATAAGAATTGCTAATCTTTAAAAAATTCTTCACATTGCATAAACAAAATACAAAGTAAATTCAGATTACCTTTCATAACAGTAAAACAAAAGAAATCGAAAGACAATTTCATTTCTTCTGCCAGTTCGTTAAAACAACAAAAACAAAAGTCCCACAAACTATTGCAGCCCTTAGTAAACAGCTAAAAAAGTCAAATGATTAGGCCAACTGCCAAAGAAACAGGGAAGAGAAAACAATAGTGTGGAAAAAGACTTGATTACATACCAAAATTTGAATACCAATAAAACACAAAACCCACCAGTTATTTAAGAATGTACTTCAATATCCTGCTGAGGTAAGTAGTCATATGCACGAATCAACTATTGTTTTATAATGAAAAACCGCATCTATTAAACATGCTTTTTCCAATATTCAGTGAATTTCCCAAATTGGGAAAATTGGCATCTACTAGCCAAAGCATTATATTAAAAACTTTTTGGTCAGTTCTGCCTAAATATCTTAGTTCACTAGCAGCATGACAAAGATATTAAAATGTAACCCAAAATGAATGAAAAACGCTCAACTCGTAGACACTGTGTAACAGGGTACAGAAATACTTTGACAATATTTTAAAACTCCATATTCGTATCTGAATGTTTTATTCAACTACTCTTAAATCAGGCGCTTACTTTCAGAACAATTTTTCAAAATGGGGGGAGAGCAAGACGGCCAGACATCTCTAAGAAATGTCTTTAATGGTTCAAAATTCCTAGTATCTAAACAGGAGCAACTGATGGAGACAAGTTGAGATCTCCCGGACCTCTCGTCAGACGGAGAAACTGGTTTAAAAATCGGAGGTGGGAGAAGAGTTTGAAATTCAGGGCATGGGGTAACACGGATGCTCTGAAGCTCCGGCTCTTCCCTAGTCGAGCACTCCGAGAGGTCACCGCGCAGTAAAGTTTGGTTTCACAAACGGGCTTGGACGCTATTGACAAAAGCAAAGTCTCCCAAGTCAAGAGAGACCCGGGGTCGGGGAGCGCCCGGAAGCCCAGCAGGACACAGTCCGCCGCAGGGACCGGGGAGGACGTGTGGCGACCCTGCAGCGGAGAACCCTAGCCTCAACCCACTCCCCCAGGACCCCGGGCGGGGACGGGAGCCGCCGGCGGAGGCGGCGGGTAGGCCACAAGGAGGAAATGGGACGGGGTACCTACAGCGAGGCGGAGGCGGCCGACACGGGGCCGCCCTCGCGGGGGTGGCGAGAGGAACCGGGGGGCCTCCCCGCCTCAGCCTCCCCCGCCCCCAGAGGCGGCTCCAACTTTCCTCCGAGCGCAGAACGCCGCCTGGGCCGCGCGGGATTCCGAAACTTTGTCCGCCCTCCCATCGCTCCGGGCCCCCTCTCCCCCACTCCGCCAGCCTGTCCACCCCACCCCGCAGCGACAGCTGCCTGCGCCCGTCCACCCCCGGGGTCGGCCCATGTTTACCTCAGGCCGAGGTCGAGGCGCTGGTTCCGGCGGCGGCGGCAGCCCCACTGCAGGTTCCTAGGTCCCCGTCACGCCGCCGCCAAGTTCCCCAACATGGACTCCGTCCGCTTTGAGGTATTCCGGGGGCCGCTGAGGCGCCGGCTCTGCTGGCTGGCGCGGGAGGTGGCGGCGATGGAGCAGGGAGCGGACCCGGGCTGCGCTGCTCCGCGCGGCTTGCGCCACCGCTGCTCCCCCTCCCCCCGCCCCGTCTGGCCTCCTCCCGCCCCGCTCCGCGCGTCCCCTTCCCCCTCCCCCCCCACCACTCTCCTCAGCTAAGCCGCGCCGCCACAGGTCGGCGCGCTACGGTGACGCCGGCGGCGGCGGCGGCGGCGGGACCCTCCGCGCTTTCCCTACTCGCTCGCACTGGCCCTGCGTGCACGACTGCAGCGCTCAACCAGACCTCAGGGGGGCGCAGGCAATCCACCGCTTGCGACGGAAGAACGTGACGGGCGGAGTCAAGTCACGCGGCCTGCGAGCAGGAGGGAGGGCCCCAGCTGGCGGCGCGGGCTTCTGGGAAACGTCCTTAAAGCCCGGCTCTCCTCCCACGCCGCGGGTTCTGCGCCTGCGCCCTGCGTGGCGCGCTGGAGTCAGCCCTGCGTTGCCGGCTGTACGCCCTAAGCTGCAGAAGACAGTTAAGACGGCCGTCGGAGAACAGGACGTGAGGGCCTTTGTGTGACCTTTACTATCCTATATGATATTGAACACTATTTTGTTGTTTGGCGGTGGATTGAGTTTTTGTCCTGCAGCGTTATCCGCCTGAACTACATCCTGCGGGGAGACTGAAGTGGCCCCAACTTGTAAGCTCACCTCTTTCTTCCCGCCCAGTGGCATTTTTAAAAGGCTTTGGAGAGGTATCCTACGTGACTCATCAGGCCTAGGCTTGTCCCCCGTATCTGAATTCCCACCACAAAAAATTAAATGTGATCCTGATGCACGTGGTGGTTCAGTTCAGTCGCTCAGTTGTGTCCGACTCTTTGGGAACTCATAGACTGCAGCATACCAGGCTTCCCTGTCATCACCAGCTCCCGGAGCTTGTTCAAACTCATGTCCATCGCGTTGGTGATGCCATCCAACCACCTCATCCTCTGTCTTCCCCTTCTCTTCTGCCTTCAATCTTTCCCAGCATCAGGGTCTTTTCCAGTGAGTCAGTTCTTTGCATCAGGTGGCATCAGTATTGGAGCTTCAGCATCAGTCCTTCCAATGAATAGTCAGGACTGATTTCTTTTAGGATGGACTGATTTGATCTCCTTGCAGTCCATGGGACTCTCAAGAGTCTTCTCCAACACCACAGTTCAAAAGTATCAATTCTTCAGTGCTCAGCTTTCTTTATAGTCCAACTCTCCCATACATGACTGCCGGAAAAACCATAGCCTTCCCTAGCCAGACCTTTGTCCGCAAGTAATGTCTCTCCTAACCAACAAGGTAATTTGGTGGTTAGATAGAGACATGTGATGATTCATTCAAGAATACGTCGGAGACTTCGATAAGAAACTTGTGTACCATTATCGATTCTTTCTCAGTAGGGTCATCTAATCTCTTATTTTATCTCAGATATACTTTTCACACTGCTTTTTAAAGTCACTGACTCTTTTAACTTCATAGTTTATCTTCAGGACAAATCTTCACACTTCTGACTACTCTTCCTGCTCTGGGTGTCCTTCCCCTTTCTTCTATCAGAGGGTGTTTGCACTCCCCTCTGAAGCTTTGTCCCTGGGCCTCCAACTTGGCTCACTCAGGTCTCAATCACATCCAGTCTTACTTTTCACACGTTTTTGGGTCGTCTGCCTCCTTCCTTCCTTTCTATGGGCTTTGCACTCCCCTAGTCACGCTGAGGGCTTCCCAGGTGGCTTCCCATCTGGCACAGTGGTAAAGAATCCGCCTGCCAATGCAGGAGACCAAGGAGAGACAACGGTTGGATCTCTGAGTGGGGAAGATCCCCTGGAGGAGGGCATAGCAACCACTCCAGGATTCTTGCCTAGACAATCCCATGGACAGAGGAGCCTGGTGAACTATAGTCCAGGGGGTCCTGAAGAGCCCGACACCAGCACTCCTGGACAGCAGCCTTGCAGAGCCATGCCTGGGATGATTTTCCTTCCTGCTTTTCCAGACCCCTCCCTCACTGGGTACCCCTCTGCTGCACTCGCCAGTCTAGGCTGTTGCCGCTGCCCCGTCCTCCCCACTTCTCTGTAGCCCATTCTTGTACAGCGTGTTTGGTCAGCTCAATGTGTTTGTCTGTCTCACACAGTGAGCATTGGGACAGTGTCTTAACACTTTCCTAACAACGGCTCCTGGCACAGTGCCTGTGCTCAGTAAGGACTTGGTAAATAGTTGTGGGAAGAATGTATGACTGGCAGCCTTGTCTTTGAGTCTTACAATGTACAGTTTTGGATATGAACTTTGGGGATTCAGATGGGCTCTCCTGTGTTTGGGATATTTGAAGGAACAATGATATAGAGGAGTTTATAACAATACAGTATAAAGAATGTGATAAAAGATGACTAAGACAAACTGAAAACTTTGTTTAAAGAATTGTGTGATATAACCAGATCAACAAGCACTGTTATGAGCCATCCGACTGAGAGTGTAACTTTGTTGTGTATACACATACACACACACACACACACGACCTCATCCGGTTATCTGTAACTCGAGATAGAGACTCCTAGTACAACATTCTTCTTTTATGTAAAAATTTATGTAAAAATCTCTTTACATATTTGTTCTGTAAAAAGTGTTCTTTCATAAAAATTAGTCAAAGCTCAAATGATAACATTCTCCAAAGAAAAACTAATTTTTTAATTAAGAATAACAGTATACCAATTCAGAAACACTAAACACAAGTCTTTTGATGTATTTATTTACTGGAAAATAATAAAATTGTCACTTTTTTACAGTTGGCCTCCTAGGTATCATGGGACCGTGTTTAAGAGAAAAACACTCAGCGCTAATGGTTTTTACTTTCATGTGCAAGTAGAAAAGAGGATGGTAGTTTGTAACAGACTGTCTCCCTTGGGAAAAGGCCAAGTGTATTTCTGTGCATGCACTATTCTCCTAATAATGTTTGCATGATGATTTATTTTTTTCTCTATTTTTCAGTATTTTTTATTTTTAATAAAGAGATACGGGATTTTAAATGAATAAAAGGTGACCTCTAAGATGTAGGAGTAAAGATTGATATACCAATCATCACTGTCAAAATTTTAGGTTTTATTATAGCCGTAAAAAAACACAAATGATGCGCATGGCAAAACAGTCTTCAACTGAAAATTGAATTGGTGTGTTGCACTTAGACCAGTACTTAACATGTCAAACCTGTCATGTGGCAACAGAAACCTATATTAGCATCTTAAGAAATGAAAGATAATCAGTGTATTGATTTTGACAGAACTTTATCAGAGAAAACTGCTATTATCAATTTAATTCTTCTGAATTGAGTAAAAAATAAAAATCGCATCAAGAGGGTTAAGCATGGCATAAAGACACTTGGTTACAAGGGAAACATGGTTCTAAAATAGACTGTCACTTAAGACTTCTGCAGTTTTTAACAAATTGTGTAATTTTTCTGGCCCTCAATTTCCATATCTGTTGATACTACAGTGGAAGTTTTTAGTTTAGTGATCTCTGTGACATTTTTATAGCAGAAGTGTATGAATTCACAGGATGTACAGTTTAAGACTCTTATAGGCAAAACACACAATGTCTTTATAAGAAATTTAAAAATGCATGTTAGTTTACCGAAATTTTTTTAGGGCAGTGGTTTATTCTTGTTTTCACAACTGAAGAATTTTAATCGAGATGATACTGATTATTGTCCAGTTGTCTTCTGTGTGGAATTAAATTTATTTCAGCAAGAATCATTTGGGTCTCTACTATCTGGAAGGTGCTGTGAGATGGTTATAGATAAATGAACAGTGTGTCAGAGACAATTTAGTGGTTACAGATCAGTATAAAAACTAAGGAAAAGTAAAGGCAATAAAAACAAAGTGCTGGGTGGGAGCAGGGGTTGTCAAATAAGGAAGAGAGTGCAACAAGGACCAAGGACGATTTCATGAAAGAGCATATCTGAACAAAATGTAGTCAGATGTAATTCCAAATTTAAGACTCTAGTTCCTCTTAGGTCAGTCTCCCATTCCCACTTTTTTACCTCTTCTACTTTTTTACCACTCCCTTCATGTCTCACCCTACAATCACTCCCACTGAGCCCCTCAATCCTGAACCCAGCAGACCTTATCACAGTCTTTATAGTAAATAACTCCCTCAACTTCTTTCCCTATACCTACAAAGTCAATCTATAACTGTCAATATCCACACACACACACACTTTTTTTCCTCCATCACAAAGAACCATCTCTTTTTTCAGTTAAGGCTTAGGTTTCTACTGGTGCTGTAGATCATTTTTTCCAGACTTTGGAATTTATAGACCATTACCATTTCTAACAGTTTGGGAACTGACATAGCTTTTTTTTTTTAATCCTGACAAATCACTGTATGCATTTTTAAATCCCTCCCATCTCTTACCACCATGATTTCCTAAAATAAATGTATTTATACCACCAAAAAACTAAATTTTTATGAACTACACTGTTTGGTTTTTTGTGGGTTTTTTTTTTTTTTTTTTTTGCATTTCGTTGTAGAACAGTGAAGCCACCAGCCTTGGTACATCTGGGACTCTGCTCTGTTAGATCCCCTCAGGGCCTGCTCCATGGGTTACTCTGGCTTCAGCATTTTCAACCTCTTCTTTACTGTAGATTAATTTATCCCTTCTCTTGAAATCTAAAAATAGTTTGTTTTAAGAAACTTCCTCATTTCACTTTCTATTCACTTTTTTAAGGTAATAAACTGCATTTTAACAATTCAAACAATACAGAAGTTTATAAAAACATTCAGAAATAGAAAAAGAAAAAGAGAGTTATCCCATCCCAGTCTTAGATAAAACCAGTGTTAAAAAGATTAATGTTTCTCTCCATACTTTTTCCAATGGTTATAGAAACACATATGTATAGAGGTTTTGATTTTTATTTTTATAATCACACCATATATATTTTTTAACAACTTCCAGTTTACAGTGGATACTGTTATCTAGCTCATTTTTTTTTTAGGTAGCTGCACAATATTTTATCACTGCAGATGGTGACTGCAGCCATGAAATCATTGCAGCCAAAATCACTGCAGGTGGTGACTGCAACCATGAAATTAAAAGATGCTTACTCCTTGGAAGGAAAGTTATGACCAACCTAGACAGCATATTAAAAACCAGAGACATTACCAACAAAGGTCCATCTAGTCAAGGCTATGGTTTTTCCAGTAGTCATGTATGGATGTGAGAGTTGGACTATAAAGAAAGATGAGCGCAGGAGAATTGATGCTTTTGAAGTGTGGTGCTGAGAAGACTCTTAAGAGTCCCTTGGACTTCAAGGAGATCAAACCAGTGTATCCTAAAGGAGATGAGTCCTGGGTGTTCATTGGAAGGACTGATGTTGAAGCTGAAAGTCCAATACTTTGGCCACCTGATGCAAAGAGCTGACTCATTTGAAAAGACCCTGATGCTGGGCAAAGTTGAAGGCAGGAGGAGAAGGGGATGACAGAGGATGAGATGGTTGGATGGCATCACTGACTCAATGGACATGAGTTTGAGTAGGTTCCAGGAGTTGGTGATGGACAGGGAGACCTGGCGTGCTGCAGCCCATGGGGTCGCAAAGAGTCAGACACGACCGAGCAACTGAAATGAACTGAACTGAACAATATTATATAGTATTAAGGTACTGTTTTTGAAGCCATTCTTTTATTGGTAGATAATGTAGATTTGTCCAGTTTTGTGTCATTATAAACAATGCTGAAATAAATGTCTTTTTAAATTATGCAGTTTTTCTGTAGAATTGAATCCTTTAAGCGAGATTATTGAGACAAAAGATACATGCATTTCTTATTTTAATAGATAATACTGGTAGAGAGTATGTGCCATTCTGTTTTTGTCACCCAGTATCCACTTCCTCTTTTTCTGGTATCAAATGAGTCCCCCTTCTCTCTTAATCTTTGGGGTTACAAATGGTATTGACTTGACTGGCTTCTATATTTGGTGAATATTCTATATTTGGTGAATGATGATATAATATCTCACTTGTAACTATTCTATCATTCAAAGATGGGCACATGACTCAATTCAGGTCAATAAGAATTAGATTGAGGATGTATCTTCCCTGCTGGATTTGTTGTAGGAATATAAGCTTTCTTTTTGAAGAGAGTCTTTACTGAAAATGACTTCCACTCAGAGGAAGGAAGAACTAACACATAGAAAGAAACTAGATTCTAATGATAATACTTAAGTAGATTTGATCTGGTTGTGACTAGATTTTCAGGCACGTGACTATAAATAGCTTTCAGATTTGACTTGGGTTTTTTGTTACTTATGACCAAAGATGTTTTGAGTGACACACCATCAAGTTACCTCTAGAATTATGGCACTTCACACTCCACTCAATGGGAGAATTTCTCTTTCTCCATCTCTTGCCAAGACTAAAGCATGAATCTTAAGTTTTTGTCACTGTAAAACTTTTGTCACTGCTATCTCACTGTTACTTTAATTAGTGTTTCCCTAACTACCAGTGAGGTTGGACTCCTTTTTGTATATTTTTGGGGTGTTCACAGCCTTTGCATGTTTTTATATTGTCTTCATCTTTTTCTGATCTTTTTATAGGGTCTCTTTTATGTTAGGTCTTTTAACTCTTGGTGTTCCATATAGGTATGTGCTAATTTTTTTTTTCATAATAATCTTTTGCCTTTGCTCACAGTGGCTTTATCATAAGTTTTAATTTTTATGTTGTCAAATCTGACCTTTCACTCTTAAATCCATTGCAGTTAAGTTCATGCCACCACAACTCCATTGAAACTGCTCCTGGAGAAAGTCACCAGTGACCTCATAAATGCCAAACACAATGAACTCTTTACAATCCTCAACAAACAGTTATTACCATATATTAACTGCGCTAGTAATATAAAAATAAGATATTGTCCTTGTCCTTAAAGAACTTACAATTTAGTGCAACAGTCAAGCAGATGAACATAATTTCAATATGTAATTGCTGTTAGATGTTGAGTTTGTGTTATGAACTGAATTGTGCCCTCCCCCCTCCAAAAAAAAACTCCTGTGTTTAAGTCCTAACCCCCAGTACCTTAGAATGTAGTGTTTGGAGATAAAATCTATAAAGAGGTGATTGCATTCAAATAACATCTTTAGGGTAGGCCCTAATCCAGTGTTACTGGTGTCCATATTAAAAGATATGTGTACCCAGAGGGAAGACCATGTGAAGGCAGAAGATAACCATCTGCAAGCCAAGGAGAGAGGCCTCAGAACAGTCATCCTGCTAACACTTTCATCTCAGGCTCCTAGTCTTCAGAACTGTGAGAAAATAGCAATAGGTTCCTCTTGTTTAAGAGAACTTGTTCCACTCAGTCTGTGGTACTTTGTTATAGCAGCCCTAGCAAACCAATATTTTGTCTCCATAACATCTCTTCCATCACTCCCCATTGTGTACCATCCATGTGGTTGTGGAAGCATGGATTGAATTCATTCCAGCAATGAACTCTGATTATTTAAGCCTTTCAAGGCAATCCTATACAGTAAGTAGTTTACAAAACCCAGAAGTTGACCAACTTGTGTCAGTGAAACTTGAAGAGCTGGTGACTCTGAGAAAATGTTTTCCTTGTTCTTCAAAGAAAGCTAGTAAAAGCCTGCTCTCTTTCCATTTGGATGGAGAGCGCTGAGACCATGAACCCTGGAATTATTGCACCTACTCTTCTCATGAGCAAAGCTCGCTTTAAAATCATGCTGCTTCTTTGGAAGGGAGAGAACAAAATGGAGGAAGACTGGATCCTTGACATCATTTAGCCACCAAGTCAAATTAATCCTGATACCCACCCAGTTATGTGAGCCAGTAAGTCCCCTTTGTTATTTAAGCAATTTTGATTTTAAAACTTACAGTGCAAAAGATCCTAACAGTTACAGGATTCACAGGGAAAGGAACCAACCATAGATTGAATCCCTGAGTTGGGAAGATCTCCTGGAGGAGGCCATGGCAACCCACTATGGCAACCCACTCCAGTATTCTTGACTGGAGAATCCCATGGACAGAGGAGTCTGGAGGGCCACCATGGGGTCACAAAGAGTCAAACACGACTGAGCCTGCACACACATACACAGAGAGAGTCTAACAAAGGCCTCAGCCATTCCTCCATGGAGATCTGAAGACTTTATGCTACCTAATGACCGATCTTGATGAAAGTGAAAGAGGAGAGTGAAAAAGTTGGCTTAAAGCTCAACATTCAGAAAACTAAGATCATGGCATCTGGTCCCATCACTTCATGGCAAATAGATGGGGAAACAGTGACATACTTTATTTTTCTGGGCTCCAAAATCACTGCAGCTGGTGATTGCAGCCATGAAATTAAAAGATGCTTACTCCTTGGAAGGAAAGTTATGACCAACCTAGACAGCATATTGAAAAGCATAGACATTACTTTGTCAACTAAGGTCCGTCTAGTCAAGGCTATGGTTTTTCCAGTAGTCATGTATGGATGTGAGAGTTGGACGGTGAAGAAAGCTGAGCGCAGAAGAATTGATGCTTTTGAACTGTGGTGTTGGAGAGGACTCTTGAGAGTCCCTTGGACTGCAGGTAGATCCAAGCTGTCCATCCTAAAGGAGATCAGTCCTCGGTGTTCATTGGAAAGACTGATGTTGAAGCTGAAAGTCCAATACTTTGGTCACCTGATGTGAAGAGCTGACTCATTTGAGAAGACCCTAATGCTGGGAAAGATTGAGGGCAGGAGGAGAAGGGGACGACAGAGGATGAGATGGTTGGATGGCATCACCAACTCAATGGACATGGGTTTGTGTGAACTCCAGGAGTTGGTGATGGACAGGGAGGCCCGGCGTGCTGCAGTTCATGGGGTTGCAAAGAGTCAGACATGACTGAGTGACTGAACTGAACTGAGCTGAATGACTGATCATATTAACTAAAACCAGAAAAGTAAGGTGACTTTCTTGAGTCAAGGGTAAGTTCTGGAGAAGGACTCATTTGAAAACTGTCAGCCTCCAACACTTCCCACAGCTAGTGGAATAGCCTGAGTGGGGAGATCTCTGTACCAGGATGTTCACAACTGACCACCCATTTACATGTGATAAGTTCTAGGAACAGCTCTTCAAAAATTCTGTTGGGTAGCTCTACTCCTGGAGAAACTTACTAGAAAAGAATTGGTAGGATTAACTACAGCCCTGGAGACTGCTCTTGGGGCCCTCACCGAGGCAGATCATCCACTGCTACTCTTTGTAGATGGCCCTCACTCTCTGTTGGTCTAGGTAGCTTACTTAATGCAGTGATCCAGACCCTGTTCGCTTTCACTGAGGGGCCTGACACCTTCATCACTAGGTCCATTTCTAGTTGTGGCTACTGCTGCACCTGTCATGTACCATCTGAATCCAGCAAGTGAAAACCAAGACACAGATGGATTACTTAAATATCAAACATTTTCTTTCTTATCCCTGTTGCCTAACAGCTGTCTAAAGAAAATGAAGGTCAATTTCCTTGCCTGCTGCTTTCTTGGAATGAGGAGCCTGAAGTGTCCAGGCAGCAGTTAGGGTTTAGTAGAACTCTTCCTGGAAGCATTTCCCCTCTGGAGGCCAAAATTTCTAACCTCTAGGGAAAGAAGGTTAAAAATTTCCCAGATGGATCACTGGGAACCAGTATACAGAGGTACTCCAACTTCCAACCTTTACCTAGCAAACTCACATATTCTTCCTATTGGAGATCCTGTGCCATGTAATGAACATCGATTTAGAGTGGACCTTGAATCCTGGAGAGTGGTGCCCCTCCTTACATGGTATTCTTTGCAAGCTAGCACCTCGGCTGATTCTTTAACAGGTCCTTCCAGTGCTGTGTCAGTCAGGCAGTTTGTCTAGGTGGTGTAGTAACTGAAAAAATCGGTGGAGTCCATGGTCATGTGCCCACTGTTACACCAACACCCAGGTCGGCAGATCACACACATTAAACCCTCAGTGATCTCAGTGATACTGGCTAATTCCCTTCAAGCAGGAGGTCTAAGTTGGAATATGTCTAAATTCCAGTCAAGATAGATTGATACTACTTCCAGGAGGGAATAGGTCCAATGTAGGGGATGGGTCCAATGTAGGGGATGGGTCCAACGTGCCACCAAGTATCTTGTAGGTTTCCTACAGGGATGGTACCATATTGAAAGCCAAGCATTTGGTCTCTGTTACTGGCAGGTTGGGTATTTGACAGTGGCCATAAACAGATAAGTCTTGGTAAGTGGGAGCCCTTGCCACTGGGTCCATGTATAATCTCCATTCCTGCCCCCATTCTTACCACAAAACATACCTGTTTCTGTTGGACAAGCAGTAGTGTAGCCAGTGGCAGAGCCTGGCCAATGTTATCTAGACAAGTCATTGTTTCCTGTGGTTGTTCAGTGCCTGTTCTGTGATAGATGCTCTCCATTGGGCAGAAACGTGAAACAAAGATCTCCATATTTCATACTGCTTTCATGAATATGAAATGTCTCTTTTTCCAGACCTCTTTATCTCCCCTCTCCCCATCTTTCCCCCTTATCTGTTTTTTCATCTCATGAGTTAGCAGGAGCTAGGGCTGTATCCCGGGAGAAGGCAACGGCACCCCACTCCAATACTCTTGCCTGTAAAATCCCATGGATGGAGGAGCCTGGTAGGCTGCAGTCCATGGGGTTGCTGAGAGTCAGATACGACTGAGCGACTTCCCTCTCACTTTTCACTTTCATGCATTGGAGAAGGAAATGGCAACCCATGCCAGTGTTCTTGCCTGGAGAATCCCAAGGACGGGGGAGCCTGGTGGGCTGCTGTCTATGGGGTCACACACACGACTGAAGCGACTTAGCAGCAGCAGCAGCAGCAGGGCTGTATCCCATCAAATACCTTTAAGTAGTCCAAGTCCGGGCCTCACTTGATCTTAAATAGCAAAGTGCTTTGCATGGTTCTAACAACAGAAGCAAGGAGAAGCCTGGAAGTGGTAGGGGCCCAGATGTGGTAGGGGCTTCAGGACAAGTTGGTGTTCATACATTTATGGAAGAAGAACAGATAATGCAGCTCACTTCTGTAGAAATTACTGGGAATGTGGATGTCCTCACAGCACAAGACCATCAGCTTCCTGCCTGGTTGTCACTAGTTAACCACGATGATTGCCTGGAGACCAGAAGGTGGCCTCAGCTATTGAAGTTCCAGGACCTGCCCCTCGACTTCTTTGGCAGCTCTTTGGGAAAAGTCAAGAAACTATTCTAAATACAAAAGGTATATAAGCTCTCCTGCAAATGACATGCTCTGATTCCAGGACCCTAGGTAACTGTGTTGTTATCTCCCATTGGGGCTTACCATAAACTTAAATTTTTGCACAGACAAGAAGTTTCAAATATTCAAATTCATAAGGGAAAAATCCTTACAAATCTCATTATTAGGGACAATTCCTGTCAAATCATTAACATCCCAGTGAGCCTCTTTTTAGACCTTATATGTATTCACATAAATAAAATGACCTATGTAATTTTACAATCTGCTTTTTGAGTCAACAATTTGTCAATGAATTTGATCTACATAAATTATTTAACCAGTTTGTTATAGTGTTAACTGGGTGGTACTGCCCTCTAGAGTACGTTTTGTGTCTTGAATATTTACACATTGAAATACATATTATTTTATTGCAAATTACTTTCTCTTCTTTCTCTTTTATATTAGGTATATTTTGTTGTAGGTATCTATGACTTTCATTTCAGGGCTATAAAGGGAGTGTTATAAAATTTTTATTGTAAGAAGGGGATTGAGTTGGCTGGGATTGAAAAGCTTTGCTTGTAGGTAGACAGAGTATTTCCTATTTTCAATATGATGAAAGTGCTGATGAACATCTTTATGCAATCATCTTTTGGAGCAAGTTCACTGTGTTAAAGGGTATGCATTTTAAAATCTTGACTGCTGCTGCTAAGTCACTTCAGTCGTGTCCGACTGTGTGCGACCCCAGAGACATCCGCCCACCAGGCTCCCCAATCCCTGGGATTTTTCAGGCAAGAACTCTGGAGTGGCCATTTCCTTCTCCAGTGTGTGAAAGTGAAAAGTGAAAGTGAAGTCGCTCAGTCGTGTCGGACTCTCAGCGACCCCATGGACCGTAGCCTACCAGGCTCCTCCCTCCATGGGATTTTCCAGGCAAGAGTACTGCAGTGGGGTGCCATTGCCTTCTCCGAAAATCTTGACACACTGCACCAATTTACTCAAGTACCAACAAGACATGGGAGTGCCAGTCCCCTCACATACTCACCAACGCGGTGTAATCTTAATGCTTGGAAGTAGCTCTTCTCCAGAGGTAGATAAAATTGTCTTAAAACTTGTGTTTCATGTCCTGGGGTAAGTCTAGAGGTCTCCCCACCCCACTCCATATTCTGAAAGTTCCAAGAATGTATTCTATTGGTGTACAAGTGTTCCAACTTCTCCACACTCAACAACACTTGTAATTTTTTGTTTTTTTTTTTTAAAGGAAAAAACTCCTGATTTCATTTTTATTTGTACAGTTTAGAGATATAAATGTGAGGGAAAGTTTAAGTTCATATTTGGAAATGATATACATTGGATTTAGTAGGGCTGAAGGGGATCTGAGGGGTGTTTTTTGTTTGTTTGTTTTGTGGATTTTTAAAATTTATTTATTTTATAATTGAAGGATAATTGCTTTATAGAATTTTGTTGTTTTCTGTCAAACATCAACAAGAATCAGCCATAAGTACACCCATCTCCCCTCTTTGCTGAACCTTTTTCCCATCTCCCTCCCCATCAATCTAGAAGATTGTTACAGAGCCCCTGTTTGAGTTCCCAGAGTCATACCGAAAATTCCCATTGGCTGTCTATTTTACATCTGGTATTGTAAGTTTCCATGTTACTCTCTCCATACATCTCACCCTCTCCCTCCTCCTTTCCCCGGGGTCCATAAGTCTGTTCTCTGCTCAGCAATCCTACTACTAGACATGTATCCTGAGGAAACCAAAATTGAAAAAGACACATGTACCCCAATGTCCATTGCAGCACTATTTACAATATCCAGAATGGAAGCAACCTAGATGTCTGCTGACAGATGAATGGATAAAGAAGCTGTGGTACATATATGCAATAGAATATTACTCAGCCATAAAAAGGAATACATTTGAGTCAGTTCTAATGAGGTGGACGAACCTAGAGCCTATTATACAGAGTGAAGTAAGTCAGAAAGAGAAACATAAATATAGTATACTAATGCATATATAACCTCAGATATGCAGATGACACCACCCTTATGGCTGAAAGTGAAGAGAAACTAAAAAGCCTCTTGATTAAAGTGAAAGAGGAGAGTGAAAAAGTTAGCTTAAAGCTCAATATTCAGAAAACTAACATCATGGCATCTGGTCCCATCACTTCATGGGAAATAGATGGGGAAACAGTGGAAGCAGTGTCAGACTTTATTTTTCTGAGCTCCAAAATCACTGCAAATGGTCATTGCAGCCATGAAACTAAAAGACGCTTACTCCTTGGAAGGAAAGTTATGACCAACCTAAATAGCGTATTAAAAAGCAGAGACATTACTTTGCCAACAAAGGTCCGTCTAGTCAAGGCTATGGTTTTTCCAGTGGTCATGTGTGGATGTGAGAGTTGGACGGTGGAGAAAGCTGAGTGCCGAAAAGTTGATACTTTTGAACTGTGGTGTTGGAGAAGACTCTTGAGAGTCCCTTGGACTGCAAGGAGATCCAACCAGTCCATCCTGAAGGAGATCAGTCCTGGGTGTTCATTGGAAGGGCTGATGTTGAAGCTGAAACTCCGATACTTTGGCCACCTGATGCAAAGAGTTGACTGATTGGAAAAGACCCTGATTCTGGGAGGGATTGGGGGCAGGAGGAGAAGGGGACGAGGGAAGATGAGATGGCTGGATGGCATCACCGGCTCAATGGACATGAGTTTGAGTAAACTCCGGGAGTTGGTGATGGACAGGGAGGCCTGGCATGCTGCGATTCATGGGGTCGCGAAGAGTCAGACACGACTGAACGATTGAACTGAACTGAACGCATATATATGGAATCTGGAAAGATGGTGCTGATGAATTTATTTTCAGGACAGCAATAGAGAAACACGTAGAGAACAGACTTTCTGTGTTTTTAATTAGAGCCATTCTATTGAGTGTGAATTTGTATCTCATTGTGATTTTATTTGCCTTTCCGTGATAGTTAATGATGTTGAACATCTTTTCATATGTTTATTGATCATCTCTGTATTTACTTTGGGGAAGTGTCTAGTCAGATCAATTACCCATTTTTAATTGGGCTATTTGTCTTTTAATTATTGAGTTGTAATAATTCTTTATATATTCTAGATACAAGTCCCATGTCAGATACATACTTTGCAAATATTTTTTCCCATTCTATGAATTATCTTCACTTTCTTGATAGTATCCTTTGAAACTTAAATGTGTTTAATTTTGATGATATCTAAATTTATCTGTTTCTCTCTCTCTCTCTCTCTCTTTTTTTTTTTTTTTTTGGCTTCTCCACAAGGCTTGTGGGATCTTGGTTCCTCCACCAGGGATTGAACCAAGGTTCTGGCAGTGAAAATGCTAAGTCAAACACCAATACTGTGTATTAACACATATATATGGAGTTTAAACAGATGATAATGACGACCCTATATGCAAAACAGCAAAAGAGACACAGATGTAAAGAACAGACTTTTGGACTCTCTGGGAGAGGGCAAGGGTGGGATGATTTGAGAGAATAGCATTGAAACATGTGTATTACCATATGTGAAATAGATGACCAGTCCAAGTTAGATGCATGCAACAGGACACACAACAAAGCTGGTGCACTGGGACAACCCAGAGGGATGGGATGGGGCGGGAGGAGGGAGGTGAATTCAGGATGGGGAACACATGTACACCCATGACTGATTCATGTCAATGTATGGCAGAAACCACCACAATATTGTAAAGTAATTAGCCTCCAATTAAAATACTATTTTTTTTCTTTTGTCGTTTGTGCTTTGATGTCATATCTAAGAACGATTACCTAATCGAAGATCACAAAGGTTTATGCATGTGTTTTCTTCCAAGAGTTTAATAACTTTAGCTCATACATTCAGTTCTTTGATCCATTAATTTTTGTATGTGTATATGCATAAATTTTGTGCTTAGGGAAACTTCAGTCTTTTGCATGTGCATATCCAGTTGTTCTAACATCATTTGGTGAAAAGACTTCCGTCCCCTATGAAATCATCATGCAGCTTTGTCAAAAATCAATTGGCTATAAATGTGAGGCTTCCCAGATGGCTCAGTAGGTAAAGAATCCACCTGCCAATGCAGGAGACACAGGTTCGTTCCCTGGGTAGGAAAGATCCCCTGGAGAAGAAAATGGCAACCCATTCCAGTGTTCTTGCCTAGAGAATCCCATAGACAGAGGAGCCTAGCATGGGGTCACAAAGAGTAGGACACGACTAATTACAGCATAGGACATAAATGTGAAGGTTTATTTTTAGACTCTCAATTCTATTCCATTGACCTAGATGTCTACTCTTGTGTCAGTTGATCTTATGTCTTGATTATGATAGTAAGTTTTGAAATAGGGAAGTATGGGTTCTTCAAATTTGTTCTTTTTTTTTTTCAAGATTGTTTCAGCTAATCTGAGTCTCTTGAATTTTCTTATGAATTTTAGGATTAGTTTATCAATTTCTGCAAAAAAAAAAAAAGAAAGCTGGAATCTTGATAGTGATCAGGTTGAATCTGTAGATCAATTTAGGGAGTATTGCCATCTTAACGATATTAAGTCTTCCAGTCTGACACATGGGATGCCTTTCCCTTTATTCAGGTCTTCTTTCATTTTTTTTTTTAAATAATGTTTTGTGGTTTCCCGTGTATAGTTGTATGAGGTTTTGGTTAAATTTATTTTTATTTTATTCTTTTTGATGCTATTGCAAGTGGGATTGTTTTCTTACTTTTCTTCCAAATTGTTCATTGCAAGTGTTTATAAATATAATTGACTTTTGTATATTGATTTTATATCCTGCAATCTTGCTTAAACACATTTATTAGTGCTCATGGTTTTTTGGTGGATTCCTTAGGATTTTTTATATACAAGAGCATATATATTCATATATATACTCTGCAATCCTTTTCATATGTAGCTGCATTCGATTTGTTAGTTCACTGCTGTCTTTTGAAATTGATTCTTCACCAATGTCCAGCTGTTAGCCCAAATATGGAGCATGGCCACATCTCCTAGATTTTCCTCCAAACACTCCTGTGGTGATCTTTTCTCATTTACCTGTTACTTGAAATCTGAACTTCTTGTGAGTCAGAAGAAGTCAGAAGGAGAAAAATCCATTTCTTACTGTAAGAAGTGAAGCAGTTCACTTCTGTAACTTACCTTGGTTCTCAGGCAGGGGCATACAATCAATCAGACACACATTAGCTTGTACATAATTTGGGATCTAGCACCATTAAAAATAAGGTAAGACTCAGTCTCTCTCTCTCTCCACAGTTGTGTTTCCCTATCAGAACCAGGCTTGAGGCATCATTTCAGTGTTTAAATTTCTAGCTCTCCGAGTGCTTCCTTGAGCTGCCTAATATCCTTTTAGTAAATCTCTTTTTGCTTAACTCAATCAGAATCCACTTTTATTAATGGCAACTAGTAGCCTTGTCAGATAAAAGCAAGACATTCATGTTACTCAACTTAAACTGCTAATTCAGGAGATGATGTCAGAGATTCATCAAAGAACCATATAGCAAAGTATTTAAAATTGAATATTTTACTTCCCTGGTGGTTCAAAGGGTAAAAAATCTTCCTGTAGTGTGGGAGACCTGGGTTCAATCCCTGGGTCCGGAAGATCCCCTGGAAAAGGGAATGGCAACCCACTCCAGTATTCTTGCCTGGAGAATTTCATGGACAGAGGAGCTTGGTGGGCTACAGTCCATGGGGTCACAAAGAGTTGGACATGACTGAGAGGTTAACACTTTCATTTTAAGAAAAGAACTTTGGTCATTTCTGCCCATACAAGCTTCAGTCTTCCGAAAAGAGCTTTACCCCATTCTCTAGTTTTTCTTATCTCTACCTGATTCCAAATCCCTGTTCATTTCATATGTAGAATGGCATACCTAATTCTCTTTCCTTTGCCAATCCTGAATAAGTTACCAAGATCTTTTCACAAATGAGGCAGCTCTTTTCCTAAAGCAAACTAGCCACATATTTTTTACATTTCACCATACTAGATATTCCATGTTGCTTTGTCATAACCAACTGACAAGAAACAAGGATATCACACTTATAAAAGCTTACATTTGTTGAGTCACTTCATTTTTTTTTTTAATTGAAGACTAACATTTCTTCCTTTTGGTAATTACCTGTGATTTTACTCAGGGTTTTTTTTTTTTTTTTTTTTCTTGTTATTTTATAAATTCTTTCAAGTCCTTTATATATAGGGAATATTAGTATATGATCATATATATTGCAAATAATTTCCCCATGTGGTTGTCTGCCATTTGTGTATTTTCTTTTTTTTTTTTTTTTGGCTGTGGCTACACTGCATGTGGGATCCTAGTTCCATAACCAAAGATCTAACCCATTCCGCCCTGTAGTGGAAGCTCAGAGTCCTAATCTGGGGGCTGCCAGAGAATTCCCCATTTGGCATTGTTTATAATGAATTTTTTTGTATTTTACCAAGCAGAAATTTTGGTTTTGGTCTTTAGAAAACAAAACCTTTCAAACTTGTCCTTCATAACATCCAGATTTGTGCCATGCTTAGAAAAGCTTCTTCCACTGACTGTGGCCCCAAGGTCATATAAATGTCTACCTGTCTTTTTTTCTTCTTCATCTATTACTTATTAAAATTTAAGTCCAGATTGATAAAAATGACTTGCTCATGTTTATACAACTAATTAAAGGTAGAAATAGACTATGGAAGAGATGGCAGTCCTTTTCATAGCAGTTATAAATAATTATATTTTGTTTAACTTAAAGATTTTATTTAATGTTAAGTGAGACTTTTTATCCTTTAAAAATTCTATGGAGAAGGAAACAGCAACCCACTCCAGTACCCTTGCCTAGAAAATCCCATGGACGGAGGAGCCTGGTGTCCATGGGGTATCTCAAAGAGTTGGAGAGGACTGAGCGGACTTCACTTTCACTTTCATCAATAAATTACAATTTTCAAACTCAAAAAAAAAGTTCTGGTTATTTTATAGTTGCTCTCCTAGGAAATATGAAGAAAATATTTTCTCAAACACTGACAATCCAAAGGACAGAATGGGATTTATTAGACAAATATATACTCACCCTTGAGAATTCCTTTATTAAAATATATGGGAAATTTTGCATCAGTTTAATAAACCAGTCGTGTAAGTTGCACTATTCAAGAGCTACCCTATAATAGTTAGAGCATACAGAAGACAGGGTATTCACTACCATATTCTTTTTTGAAATGATATTTGGCATGTAAAAATTTATACACTCATATTCAGCTAAGAGCACACTTTTGCCAGCTACATAAATTATTATTGATTTTCAACTATCAGAATATGGAAGAAATTCTTATATCTTATTATTTTTAACAAGTGTATTTTCACACCTCTCAAACAAGCAGAAGATTAACATTCACTGGATATATAGATATTCATTTCTTCTGAATTCACAAATGACTTTCACTAATTTCTGCTTTCTATTATAGATTAATTTTTAAATAAAAGAACAAATGTCTGTGAGATGAAATTATTCTCAGAAAGATCTATTTTAGTATACAGACAATCAATAATGATTATTTTCTATATTGACTCTTTTCTTAGGTGAATTTGGTTTTAAACTAATTAGTCTTGATGCTTTAAATAACAACAAAAAACTTTAAGTACAGTCTTTACTTTGATTAGGCTTCCCCAGTGGCTCAGTGGGTAAAGAATCCACCTGCAATGCAGAAGACAAAAGAAATGTGGGTTCGATTCCTGGGTTGGGAAGATCCCCTGGACAAGGGCATGGCAACACACTCCAGTATTCTTGCCCGGAGAATCCCATGGACAGAGGAGCATGGCGGGCTATAGTCCATAGGTCGCAAAGAGTCAGAGACAACTGAGCGACTACACACATACACACACATTACTTTGATTAAGTTCCAACATCTAGGAAGTATCCTCAGAACCCACCTGTTTATATTTGCTTTTTACAATATAAGTGAATTTGTTCTTAATTTTTCTGTTCCAATAATTATGATGAACATTTTATAACTGTCAAGCAACTTTAAAATACAGGACAGGAAAAATTAGCAATCACCATCCAAGTCATACAATAATTTTTTCATTTATGCATGTTTTTTCTTTCAATATTTCTTCATACAGTATACAGAGCACATAGTTATAATTTGTGTTTATTTTATGTTTTTTATTTTTCTGTTACTATTTATTACTTGTATTTTTCTGTTATTATTTTCTGTCATAAAACCTTTGCTATTGTCATTTGATTGACGTGAATTGAGTGACTACAATATTCCTAGAAGATTGTTTTACAATTTAATTAATTATTGTTTTTCTTTCCAGGTACTAGAATATTTTAGTTATGTCTTTGTTGTTTATATTTCACATACTTGAAAAAGGATTTAAGTCTGTATAAAAACAAAAATTGAATTAGAAATAAAGATTTGTAAAGAGTTTAATAAATAAAAAACTAAGAAACAGTATTAACATGAGTTTGAGCAAACTCCAGGAAATAGTGAAGGGCAGGGAAACCTGTCATGCTGCAGTCTATGGGGTCACAAAGAGTCGGACATGACCTAGTGACTGAACAGCAACAAGAAACAGCATTAATTAACTAGATAGCCCCACATGCTAAGTTGCTTCAGTCGTGTCTGATTCTTTGTGACCCTATGGACTGTAGCCTGCCAGGCTCCTCTGTCCATGGAATTCTCCAGGCAAGAATACTGGAGTGGGTTGTCATGCCCTTCTCCAGGGGATCTTCCCAACCCAGGGATCAAACCCTTGTCTCTTACATCTCCTGCATTGGCAATCTGGTTCTTTACCACTAATACAACCTGGGAAGCACTAAATAGCTCTAACTTTCCACAATGTTCCTTCCTATAGCAGTGTCTGTAATAAGACAACCTAGTTGAAAAGTATGAGCCTGCAGGTACACAGATATGAGTTTACATATATTGGAGTGGGGGGGAGGGAGGCAGGGACAGGGAAGAGTATTTGCTTACAGAAATATTTACTTCCAGCTCATTTAAAACAAAAGTTTCATCTATTCTACTTAATATTATCTGTCAAATTTTGCACTTGGGAATGCTGGTCTCATAAAATGAGTTCAGAAGTGTTTCCTTATTTGCTAATTTCTAAAAAGTTTGTGTAACCTTAGTAGTACTTCTTCCTTAAATGTTTTACAGAATTCACTACTGAATCCACATGAACCTGACATTTTCTTTCTTTTGTTCGTTTTCTTTGAAAATTGAGTATATGTTCAACTATTATTTTTTCAAAAAATTTTTTCTGCCTCTTTCTTATCATTTTCCTTCTATCATTTCAATTTCATGTATCCTGGGACTTTGGTGTTATCACACAGGTCCAATAATATCTGTTCATTTTCTTTTAATCATTCTTTCTCTGTTCTTCAGATTGAATAATTCCTATTGATTTATCTTCAAGTTTACTGATTCTTTGCTTTCACTATTCTGCTGTTAAAATTAGTGAATCTGTGTTTCAGATATTGTGTTTTTTAGTTGTAGTGTTTCCATTTGATCCTTTTTCATAATTTTTCTCTTATGAGTCTCTTTTCAGTTCATTACAGTACATTTTTCTCTATTTCATTAACTATGGGTGAATAGTTAGATTAAGTTCATATCTGCTTAATTAAGTCTGCTAATATGAACATCTGAGTCATCTTTAGATTGGCCTCCATTCATTGTCTTTTCTCTGGATAAGAAATCACATTTTCATGATGCTTCATGTACCATATAACTTTGTATTGTATCTTGAATATTGTGAATTTATGTTGTGAAGATTTTGGATTATGTTACAAAGACTGTTGATCTCACTGGATGAGCATGCAGTTAAATCAGTTATTAAAGAGCAAACTCCCAGAAAAATAAATGATCCAATCAAAAAATGGGCCAAAGAACTAAACAGACATTTCTCCAAGGAAGACATACAGATGGCAAAAAAACACATGAAAAGATGCTCAACATCACTCATTATCAGAGAAATGCAAATCAAAACCACAATGAGGTACCATTACACGCCAGTCAGGATGGCTGCTATCCAAAAGTCTACAAGCAATAAATGCCGGAGAGGGTGTGGAGAAAAGGGAACCCTCTTACACTGTTGGTGGGAATGCAAATTAGTACAGCCACTATGGAAAACAGTGTGGAGATTTCTTAAAAAGCTGGAAATAGAACTGCCATATGACCCAGCAATCCCACTTCTGGGCATACACACCGAGGAAACCAGATCTGAAAGAGACACATGCGCCCCAATGTTCATCGCAGCACTGTTTATAATAGCCAGGACATGGAAGCAACCTAGATGCCCATCATCAGACGAATGGATGAGGAAGCTGTGGTACATATACACCATGGAATATTACTCAGCCATTAAAAAGAATTCATTTGAATCAGTTCTAATGAGATGGATGAAACTGGAGCCCATTATACAGAGTGAAGTAAGCCAGAAAGATAAAGACCATTATAGTATACTAACGCATATATATGGAATTTAGAAAGATGGTAACGATAACCCTATATGCAAAACAGAAAAAGAGACTCAGATGTATGGAACAGACTTGTGGACTCTGGGAGAAGGCGAGGGTGGGATGTTTCAAGAGAACAGCATCGAAACATGTATATTATCTAGGGTGAAACAGATCACCAGCCCAGGTTGGGTGCATGAGACAAGGGCTCAGGCCTGGTGCACTGGGAAGACCCAGAGGGATCGGGTGGAGAGGGAGGTGGGAGGGGGGACCGGGATGGGGAATACATGTAAATCCATGGCTAATTCATTTCAATGTATGACAAAAACCACTGCAATGATGTAAAGTAATTAGCCTCCAACTAATAAAAATAAATGGAAAAAAAAAAAAAAGAGCAAACTCTTTTAGTGATGGGTCACGTCTCAGTTTAGTTCTTTTGCACCTGAGCTATTTTCAGTGTGCTCATAGTTCAGGGATTAGCTAGAAATTTGGTTATATTTTAGATACAGAATTTAGGCATCCTTCTTTGGAATTTTTTTCTAGAATTCCACTCACACTTTCTAGGGACAACGGTTACCCTGAACTCTGTATTTTCATTCTGTAGACCAGATAGACTATAAATTGAGTCCTGAACATTGTCACAACTGTGTCCTGACCTCAGGCTAAACTGTCTTTTACCCTAGGAATAAATCTACCTAAGAAACAAAAGACCTATATATAGAAAACTATAAAACACTGATGAAAGAAATCAAAGATGACACAAATAGATGGAGAAATATACCATGCTCATGGATCAGAAGAATCAATATAGCGAAAATGAGTATACAACCCAAAGCAATCTATAGATTCAATGCAATCCGTATCAAGCTACCAACGGTATTTTTCAGAGAACTAGAACAAACAATTTCACAATTTGTATGGAAATACAAAAAAAAAACTCAAATAGCCAATGCAATTTGAGAAAGAAGAATGGAACTGGAGGAATCAACCTGCCTGACATCAGACTATACTACAAAGCTACAGCCATCAAGACAGTGTGGTACTGGCACAAAGACAGAAAAATAGATCAATGGAACAAAATAGAAGGTCCAGAGATAAATCCACGCACCTATGGACACCTTATCTTTGACAAAGAAGGCAAGAATATACAATGGAGAAAAAACAATCTCTTTAACAAGTGGTGATGGGAAAATTGGTCATCCACTTGTAAAAGAATGAAACTAGAACACTTTCTAACACCATACACAAAAATAAACTCAAAATGGATTAAAGATCTAAATGTAAGACCAGAAACTATAAGACTCCTGGAGGAAAACATGGGCAAAACACTCTCTGACATAAATCACAGTAGGAACCTCTATGACCCACCTCCCAGAGTAATGGAAATAAAAGCAAAAATAAACAAATGGGACCTAATTAAACTTAAAATCTTTTGCACAACAAAGGAAACTACAAGCAAGGTGAAAAGACAGAGTTCAGAATAGGAGAAAATAATAACAAATGAAGCAACTAACAATCTCAAAAATATACAAGCAGCTCCTGCAGCTCAATTCCAGAAAAATAAATGACCCAATCAAAAAATGGGCCAAAGAACTAAACATTTATCCAAAGAAGACATACAGATGGCTAACAAACACATGAAAAGATGTTCAACATCATTCATTATCAGAGAAATGCAAATCAAAACCACAACGAGGTACCATCTCACGCCAGTCAGAATGGCTGCTATCAAAAAGTCTACAAACAATAAATGCTGGAGAGGGTGCAGAGAAAAGGGAACCCTCTTACACTGTTGGTGGGAATGCAAACTAGTACAGCCACTATGGAGAACAGTTTGGAGAATCTTTTAAAAACTGGAAATATAACTGCCATACATCCCAGCAATCCCACTTCTGGGCATACACACTGAGGAAACCAGAACTGAAAGAGAAACGTGTACCCCAGTGTTCATCACAGCACTGTTTACAATAGCCAGGACATGGAAGCAACCCAGATGTCCATCGGCAGACGAATGGATAAGAAAGCTGTGTTACATATACACAATGGAATATTACTCAGCTATTAAAAAGAATGCATTTGAATCAGTTCTAATGAGGTAGATGAAACTGGAGCCTATTATATAGAGTGAAGTAAGTCAGAAAGAAAAACACCAATACATTATGCATATATATGGAGTTTAGCAAGATGGTAATGATGACCCTTTATGCGAGATAGCAAAAGAGACACAGATGTAAAGAACAGACTTTTGGACTCTGGGAGAAGGTGAGGGTGGGATGATTTGAGAGAATAGCATTGAAAAATGTATATTATCATATGTGAAATAGATCGCCAGTCCAGGTTCGATGCATGAGACAGGTGCTAAGGGCTGGTGCACTGGGATGACCCTGAGGGATGGAGTGGGGAGGAGGTGGGAGGGGGGTTTGGGATAGGGAATACATATACACCCATGGCTGATTCATGTCAATGTATGGCAAAAACCACTAAAATATTGTAAAGCAATTAGCCTCCAATTAAAATAAATAAATTTTAAAAATTAAATTAAAAAAAAGTGAAATGCCGTGTGCCACCCTATCTCTCAATTTTTCAATTTTCCTTCAGAAACTGAGTGTTATTTTTTACTTGTTCTCCAGATTCTTCAAATAATTGTTGTTATTTTGTCCAAAATTTATACTCGTTATCTGTAGACGAATTAGTGTTTTAGGAACTAATTCAATCATCATCAGCTTCCCTGACAGTAAAGAATCCACCTGCCAATGCAGGAGACGTGGGTTCAATCCCTGGGTTGGGAAGATCCCCTGGAGAAGGAAATGGCACCCACTGTAGTATTCTTGCCTGGGAAATCCCAGGGACAGAGGAGCCTGGTGGGCTACAGTCCATGAGGTCGCAAAGCAGTCAGACACAACTTAGTGACTAAACAATAACAAAACAAGGACAATTTAACATTTTCCATATGCTGGAAAACTGTTCTGGGCATTTTATCAAGATAACTAATTTAATCCTTTAAACAACATTATGCAGCAAGTACTATTATTATCCCATTTTGCAGATTAGGAAAGAGAGAGAGGGGTTAAGGTTACAACACTAGGGAAGGGCACAGCCAGGATTTCAATCCAAGTAGCTTAGCTCTGGGCTTCCTTGGTAGCTCAGATGGTAAAGAATCTGCCTACAATGCAGAAGACCTGGTTCCTGGGTTGGGAAGGTCCCCTGGAGAAGGGATAGGCTACTCACTTCAGTATTCTTGGGCTTCCCTGGTGGCTCAGATGGTAAAAGATTCTCCTGCAATGCAGGAAACCTGGGTTCAATCCCTGGATTAGGACAATCCCCTGGATGAGGGCATGGCAACCCACTCCAGTACTCTTGCCTGGAGAATCCCCATGGACAGAGGAGTCTGGTGGGCTACAGTCCATGGGATCACAGTCAGACACAACTGAGCAACATAGCACACAATCATCTAAATAATATACTATTCAAATATTTTCTTTTGTAAAGCCATTTAAGAAATTCTTGAGACTTTCCTGGTGGTCCCCGGAGAAGGTTAAGACTCCATGCTTCCCATACAGGGACCATGGATTCAGTCCCTGGTTGGGGAATTAAGATCCCACTTGCCTTACAGTTCAGCTAAAAATTAATAAATAAAAAATTAAAATTAACAAAAAAATCAGCAGATGAATGGATAAGAAAGCTATGGTACATATACACCATGGAATATTACTCAGCCATTAAAAAGAATACATTTGAATCAGTTCTAATGAGATGGATGAAACTGGAGCCCATTACACAGAGTGAAGTAAGCCAGAAAGATAAAGACCAATACAGTATACTAATGCATATATATGGAATTTAGAAAGATGGTAACGATAACCCTATATACAAGGCAGAAAAAGAGACACAGATGTATAGAACAGACTTTTGGACTCTATGGGAGAAGGCAAGGGTGGAATGATCTGAGAGAATAGCATTGAAACATGTATATTATCAAGTGTGAAACAGATCGCCAGTCCAGGTTGGATGCATGAGACAAGTACTCAGGGCTGGTGCACTGGGATGACCCAGAGGGATGGGATGGGGGAGGGACGTGGGAGGGGGGTTCAGGAAGGGGGACACATGTAAATCCATGGCTGATTCATGTCAATGTATGGCAAAAACCACTACAATATTTTAAAATAATTAGCCTCCAACTAATAAAAAAATAAAGGAAAAAAAAAATCTCACAAGTGCCCTCTGCAAACTGCAAAAGAACATGGACATAGTCAAAGAAAACAACCAGCTTGTTGTTAACAATGAAATCTATCTCCCTCCTCACCAGATCTCCAGATTCGCACACTATGTTAAAATAAAAAAGATTTTTCTTTTAAAAGAATAGAATTAAGCTATACCCATTGCTGGGCTTCCCAGGTGGCTCAGCGGTAAGGAATCTGTCAATGCAGGACGCAGGTTCTTCCTGGGTTGGGAAGATCCCCTGGAGAAGGAAATGGCAACCCACTCCAGTATTCTTGCTGGGAAATCTAATGGACAGAGGAACCTGGCATGCTATAGTCCATAGGGTTGCAAAGAGTCGGACATGAATTAGTGACTAAAACAATAATACCCATTGCTATGTAGCTTGCTTTCTTTTTTGAATGTGTCTTGAACAAATTTCAGGTTAACATTTTAATGATTTTGCAGGTCTAGATTTTTTTGTGTACCACACAGCATGTGGGATCTTAGCTCCCCTACCAGATATTGAATCTGTACCTCTTGCTGTTGAAGCCTGGTGTCTTAACCACTGGCTCACCAGGGAAGTCCCACAAGTCTAGATTTTTCACTAGCTCTATAGAATGTAGGAAAGTAATGTCTTGACGATAGGAGTGACACTTCCTGTCAGTTCTTGCCGCCTCAGACCCCAGCCCTAGTCTGGATTAGTGAAGAAAAAAAGCAGCAGCAGCAATACTGGATTCAGGATCCTTCGAGATTAAAAGAATACTAGAATCTTTTCCTGCAGAAGATTAAAGCCACTACTATTGGAAACTGTTTAGTGTCTTCATAGTACAAAGACGAGTTTCCTAAGAGCATTGTAAATAATCAGAGAAGAACACAGGAGAGAATTTTCTATTATTAAACCAACTGATGAAGAATTTTTTATGACAGCACTCTAAAGCTTTGTGTAACTAATTTCTTTTCCTTGTATGGTGGCTCATTAGAGTCAACTGGGAGCAGTTCCATGATAAAATAGGAACGGAATAACAGAACTGGATTTTTTTTTAAATGCTGATGATTTTATGACCATTTATGGACTATTTAGCTGGAAATTAAAGTTTATCTTATCTGTTGCCTATTTAATCATGTCACATGAACAGCTGGAAGGATAAATTTTCTTAAATCTAACATCAGTTGAGATCTTTATAACTAATCTATCTTTTTCCTTTTCCATCATATAAAACTTTAACTCTTTCCCAGAGCTATAAACTTTGGCCTGAGAGGTCTCTGTCAGGCTGTTTAAACACAATGCCAGAACATTCATTATATATGTCTGTGTGTGTGTGTGTGTGTATATATAACTACAGAGATATCCAGATTGAGTGACATTTTGATATAATTGATTGAACTTACTGTGATATTAATATAATTTAAACCTTAGTGCAAATCCATGGCTGATTCATGTTAATGTATTGCAAAAACCACTACAATACTGTAAAGTAATTAGCCTCCAACTAATAAAAATAAATGGAAAAAAAAAGATAAACCTTAGTAGTGTTTCATCAAGATCGCTTTATATTCTGGCATGAGCTCAGCCATGTCCAACTCTTTGCAACTCTATGGACCATAGTCCACCAGACTCCTCTGTCCATAGGATGTCCCAGGTTAAGAGTACTGTAGTGGGGTACCATTTCCTCCTCTAGGGGATATTCTTGACCCAGGAATCAAATCCACATCTCCTGTAAAGGTAGATGGATTCTTCATCACCTAGCCACTTGAGAAGCCCCATACTCTGGTAAAGGATCAAAAAAAGGTAAAGGATCAAAAGTTTTGATTACAGATATCAGAATCTATTCTAGCAAGATTAAGCAAGAGGGATTTATTAGATGTTAACAGATAGTTTATAAAGACTCTGAGAGGGCCAGAAAACTAGATGTGGGTAGTTCCACAGCCAACAGCAATAGCAGCCAGGAGAAACATCCAGCCACACCACAGGACTGTCCTAGCGAAATACTCACTGCCACTACCTCACACTGATTGTCCCCTATTGTACTGGCACCAGACACTAGCACTTCCTCAGGACTTCTCCAGAAAAACCAGTAACTTTGCCATGATGTTTGCAAGAATCAGTTTCCTCATGTGTGTCTTACCTCACGTTGCTCACTTCTTTATATTAAGTCTTGTACAGCCCTGTCTGCCTGGGAGGACCCAGGCCACTTCTGGAGCCCAAGATGTAAGGGACATCCGGAAATGAATTTTGGGTTTCCCAGCCTCTACAGGTCAAGTAGGGACACCCAAGAGGGATTGTGATGGGTGCTTATCACTACTCTGGTGCAGATGTTTTTGCTGGAGATGGTTTGTTGTCGAAGTGTTGAGATACACTCTTTTTATGAAAAAGAAGTATTTTCCAATACATAGGAGGCTTAAATGCTTTAGTTTTATTTGAGTTAAATGCCACAAAAAGGAAGCAAAACAAGACAGGTGCTGGCTTGAGTTGACTCAAGCTGGGGAGTTAGTGCTGCTTCTCCCAGAATGTGTTCTGGCTACAAAATATTATGCACAAAGAGACATCCCTGTGCAAAGAAGCCTCCTTCCCACGCTCACTGTAGCTGAGAGTGGGCTCCAACAGTAGTTAAAGTGTCCTTTGCATCAGTGAGATGTGATTACAGAGCCAAGGCATCCAAAAAGTGGGTATGAATGTCTGTAATCAGAAACTTAGACCGCAAAAATGTAACTTTATTTTTAAATAATTGAATTTACTTTCTGCCTCAAGGCGTCTTTATAACTAATTCAAAAACTTAATCTGGTCACTTCCAGATGACTCAAAGTAGCACTTTGCTGCCATTTCCTGTTTGAATTTAATTTAAACCTGGTTAATTCAGTTTATACTTTCCTCTTCTAGGGAGATTATCTGAATTCTGGGAGAACTTAGGAGCCGAGGCATGGTAGACAAAAGGGTATTTCATCCATGATTTCTGATCTCCACAGATTCATGATAGGAAGATATATCTTTCTCCTAGCAGGTGCGTGGGCATGAGCCTCTGCTTGTGTTGCATCTGCTCATATCTGTGGCCTTTCTTCCTTGTCAGGGAAGGACCCACTCCAACATGACAACATTCACTCATGATCTAGGACCTCTCTCCACTCTCTCCACCCACCCTCTCTCTAAGCCTCTTTGTGACCTCCTCACCCCCACCCCTCCATATGTATCAGTTCAGTTCAGTCGCTCAGTTGTGTCCGACTCTTTGCGACCCCATGGAAAGCAGCATGCCAGGCCTCCCTGTTGATCACCAACTCCCAGAGTTTACCCAAACTCATGTCTGTTGAGTTGGTGATGCCATCCAACCATCTCATCCTCTGTCATCCCCTTCTCCTCCTGCCCTCAATCTTTCCCCAGCATCAGGGTCTTTTCAAATGAGTCAGTTCTTTGCATCAGGTGGCCAAAGTATTGGAGTTTCAGCTTCAACATCAGTCCTTCCAGTGAAAACCCAGGACTGATCTTTAGGATAGACTGGTTGGATCTCTTTGCTGTCCAAGGGACTCTCAAGAGTCTTCTCCAACACCACAGTTCAAAAACATTAATTCTTTGGCACTCAGCTTTCTTTACAGTCCAACTCTCACATTCATACATGACTACTGGAAAATTCCATGTGCATAGCCTCCTCTATATCAACATCCTTTGGTAGATTGGTATATATGTTACTAGTTATTGTGTCTACAGTGACACATCATTTTCACTTAAAGTCTATAGTCTAGGGTTCATTTTTGATGTTATTCATTCTATGGGTTTTGACAAATATAAAATGACACATATCTACTGGTATAGAGTCATACAGAATAGTTTCATTGCACTAAAAATCCTCTGTGTTCTGGTTATTCATCCTTCCCTTCCCCACAAATCCATGTGCCTAGTTGTGTCTTTCCCACAGTGTCTTATAGTTGGATTCATACAGTTTGTGACCTTTTCAAATTGGCTTCTTTCATTTAGTAATATGACTTTAAAGTTCCTCCATATCTTTTCATGGCTTAGTAGATCATTTCTTTTTAGAACTGAATAATATTCTGTTGTCTGGATATACCAAGTTTATCCACTCACCTATTAGAGGACATCTTGGTGACTTCCAAAGTTTTGGCATTATTAATAATGCTGCTGTATGCATCCATATGCAGTTTTTGTGTGGACATTTTTAACTCCTTTGGGTAAATAGCAAAGAGGTGATTGCTGAATTATATGGTAAGTATGTGTTTAGTTTTTAAAAAATCACTATTCTACTTTGCATTTTAACACCAATAATGAGAATTCCTATTACTCTACATCCTAGGCAGCATTTGGTATTTTTACTGTTCTGGACTTTGGTAATTCTCGTAGACTTAGCAGCAGCAGCAGCAGCAGCAGTAGGTGTATAATGGCATTTTGTTGTTTTAATTAACATTTCTCTAATGGCATAATATGCATAGACTTCTTTTCCATTTGGATATCTTCTTTGTAGAAGTATCTGTTAAGATCTTTTGCCCATTTTTTAATTTGGTTTGATTGTTTTCTTACTGTTGACATTTAAGAGCATTCTATTTTTTTTTAAAATAACAGTACTTTATCAGATGTGTCTTTTGAAGAGATTTTCCTTCAGTCTATGACTTTTTTTCCCTTCCAATTTTATTGATATACAATTGACATACAGTACTGTATAAGTTTAAGGTGTACAGCCTAATGATGTGACTTACATACATCATGAAATGATTATCACAGTAAGTTTAGTGAACATCCATTACCTCATTTCGATACAACATTAAAGAAATAAGAGTTGTTTTTTGTGTGTGATGGGAAATCTTATGATTTATTCTCTTAACAACTTTCATATATAACACAGAGCAGTGTTAATTATACTTATGTTGTACATGATAGTATTTATCTTATAACTACAAGTTTGTATCTTATAACTACAATAACTTGTGACTGCCCTTATCCAATTCCCCCTCTCCCCAATCTAGCAATTGGTGTGGAACTGTTAGATCATATGGTAGTCCTAGTTTTCATTTTTTGAGGAATCTCCATACTGTTTTCCATAGTGGTTGCACCAATTTATAATACAGTCCCACCAACAGTCCATGAGGGTCCCATTCTCTCCATATCCTCTCAACACATATTATTTGTTGTCTTTTGGATAATCGCCATTCTGACATGTGTGAGGTGATTATCTCATTGTGGTTTTAATTTGCATTTCCCTGATAATTAGTGATACTGAGCATCTTTTTGTGTGCCTATTAGACATCTCTGTGTCATTTTTAGAAAAATGTTAATTCAGACCTGCTGCTGATTTTTTAATTGGATGTCTTGCTTTTACCTATATAATTACATTTATTTTTGGCAGCCTGGGTCTTTGTTGCTTTGTCTGGGCTTTCCCTAGAGTTCTTGTGCCTGGAGCACAGAAGAATGGAATCCAAAACATGCAAACACTCACAGTAACAAGTGAATAAGATTTATTAAAGAGCAGGAAAGCACACAGCTCTCAGCATAGACACTGAAAGTGAAAAGTGAAAGTGAAGTCGCTTAGTCATGTCCGACTCTTTGCAACCCCATGGACTGTAGCCTACCAGGCTTCTCCATTCATGGGATTTTCCAGGCAAGAATACTGGAGTGGGTTGCCATTTCCTTCTCCAGGGGATCTTCCTGACCCAGGGATCAAACCCAGGTCTCCCACATTTTAGGCAGATGCTTTGCCCTCTGAGCCACCAGGGAAGCATAGACACTGAGAGGGGGTAAAGAGTCCCCCCAAGGTGGGACTTACAGCAGTTTTTATACCCTACCTTAAGTCACATTATTTCTAACCAATCAATCTAAAGGTCAAGATAGTTAACATCTTTATGGCTTCTCTTGATCCTTGGATTAAGTCACCACCCTTTTTCTTGTCCTTTGGCCATTTTATCAGGAACCAGAACTGTGTGGGCTTAAGATGAATAATCCACAGTTGTTTTTCCCTCAAGCATATGGAACAGAATTTAATTACTGTCTGTCCCTGGATCTGAGTGCTGATAACTTATCAGACTAAAGACACATTCCAGGAGTTCAGGACAATGGAGTGGGAGATTTCCTGAAAACAAGACCGAGGTCTCAGACTTCTACATTGACTGCCTAGTAATTTCTACCTCACTAGTTGTGGCGAGTGGGGGCTACTCTTCGTTTCACTCTTGTGTGTGGTCTTCTCATGCTGGTGGCTTTTCTTGTTGCAGAGAACAGGCTCTGGGTGTGCGAACTTCAGTTGTTGCAGCATGTGAGTTCAGTAGTGGCAGCCTATGGGGTTTAGGGCTTCAGGAGTTGTGGCACATGGGCTCAGTAATTGTGGCCTGTGGGCCATAGAGAGTGGACTCAGTGTGTGATGCATGGGCTTAGATGCTCTGGAACATGTGGAATCACCCTGGCCCAGGGATTGACTTCGTGTCCCCTGCACTGTCAGGCGAATTCTTATCCAGTGAGCCACTAGGGAAGTCTGGTGGCTTGTTCTTTTGATGTTGAGTTATATGAGATGTTGATTGTGTGAATTGTTTGCATATTAACCCATTATCAGATGTATTGTTTGCAGATATCTTCTTCAGTTTAGTAGGCAGCCTTTTTAATTGACAATTTCCTTCACTGTGCAAAAGCTTTTAGTTTGTTGTAGTCCCATTTGATTATTTTTACTTTTGTTCCTCTTGCCTGAGGAGACGAATCCAAGAAAATATTACTTAGGCTGATATCAAAGAGATTACTGTCTGTTTTCTTCTAGAACATATATAGTTTCAGATTGAGAAAGTAAATTCTTAGGTAGGTTGATAAGAAGTCCGGGGTCCCTGAGGAGAAAGGGGTCTGGGGCTCCAGAAGGAGAAAAGGACAAATTCTTCTTCTACATTCCTTCACCTTAATCACATAAAACATTTTTTTCTGTAAGCCCAGAGCTGATGATTACACAACAAAACAACTCATCTTAAACTCTGTACTAAGGATTATATAACAACTATATATCCTGCTTGAGGACATGATTTTCTTTCTTAAGAATCTTCCAACTAATCTTGTTATTTTAAAATGTTTATTGTGGGAGTGGGTCTGCTAAGATCTTTCTATTGTTAGTTTTAATCCTGTTATCTTAAAATGTATATTATGGGAGTGGGTCTGGTAAGACTCTTACAACCTTAGGACATTCTTTTAATTTACTGTAAGAACCAATTGAAAAAGTGTATAGCTCCCTTGCTAAGACTAGTGAGTGGGGCATTCTCTGTCCCCCTTCTGATGTCTATGTTAGAAGCTTTCTCTGTCACTTTTTATACTTTAATAAAACTCCGCTACACAAAAGCTCTTGAGTGATCAAGCCTGGTCCCTGGTCCCAAAGCTAAATCTTCTTCAGCGATCGTAAATCATTCACCATAAGCTATCAAGATCTTATATTTAAGTATTAATCCACATTGAATTCATTTTTGTGCATGGTGTGAGACAGTAGTCCAATTTTCTCAACACCATTTACTAAACAAGCCATATTTTCCCCATCATATATTCCTGTCTCCTTTGTTACAGATTAGTTGAATGCTTTTTCATTACGTATGCCCATCTTTATTCTTGATAATTTTCCTTGTCCTGAGGTCTTCTGTGTCTAGTTTTGGGTGATGTAAAAAAGGTTTCAATCCCTGGGTTGGGAAGATCCCCTGGAGGAGGAAATGGCAACCCATTCCAGTATTCTTGCCTGGAGAATCCCATGGATGGAGGAGCCTGGTAGGCTACAGTCCATGGGGTGGCAAAGAGTCAGACACAACTGAACGACTTCACTTTCACTTTTGCTTTATTGCTTTGCCAGGCAAAAGGTGACACACCAGGCTTTTGCCTCAGAAAAACTATGTATCTCAACTCCAGAGAACTTGATGAGGATTTTTATAACAATGGGTCAAAGGTGGTGTCTCTGACAAGATCAGGGTGTGAACTGGCTTGCACTCCCTTAATCTCATTGAGATTAAGGGACTCAATAAGATTAATGACTTATCTCAATGAGTACCCTGGTGGCTCAGACTGTAAAGAATCTGCCTACAATGCAGGAGACCCCTGAGGTTCCATCCCAGGGTATCACAAAGATACCCTGGTGGACTACATGGCAACCCACTTCAGTATTCTTGCCTGGAGAATCCCATGGACAAAGGGGCCTGGCAGGCTACCATCTTGATGAGCTTCTTTGATCCCTTTAATCTTGCCTTGAGTGGTTTCTTGGCTGCTTCTCCCTTCATTAGCAACTGTTCCAATCTGCCCTTTGGAACGCAAGGAAGGTCATGGAGGCTGGAGTCTTGCCTGCAAGAACTCGGGGACAGAAAGGCCTCCATGCCTGAGAGCCCCACAGGGTTCTGCTTGGTTTTAAGTGGAACTAATCTCCAGTGGCCTCAGCCTGAAATGGCTTGAAGTGGGACTTGGGTACCCAGGCAGACACTGAGGCCAGGTCAGCGGTGAGACCACCAGATCCTAGTCACTAGTCCAGTGATCTGTGGAAAAAGCCCTGGCCCTTTGGCTTTACAGAAAAGAATTTCCACAAAATGGAAAGTAGTGAAGCAAGTGGGGGCTTCCCAGGTGGCACTAGTTGTAAAGAACTCACCTGCCAATTCAGGAGACATGAGACTCAGATTCGATCTCTGGGTTGGGAAGGCATGGAAATCCACCCAAGTATTCTTGCCTAGAGAACCTCATGGACAGAGAAGCCTGGTGGGCTATGGTCCTTGGGGTCACAAAGAATTGGACACCACTGAAGCAACTTCACACTTATGCACAAATTAAATAGAGTATTTATTTAGTTCGGTTCAGTTCAGTCACTCAGTCATGTCTGACTCCTTGCAAGTTTTCCCAAACTCGTGTCCATCGAGTCAGTGATGCCATCCAACCATCTCATTCTCTGTCATCTCCTTCTCCTCCTGCCTTCAACCTTTCCTGGCATCAGGGTCCTTTCTAATGAGTCAGTTTTTCACATCAGTTAGCCAAAGTATTGGAGCTTCAGGTTCAGCATCAGTCCTTCCAATGAATATTCAGGATAGATCTCCTCTAGGATTGACTGGTTTGATCTTGCAAGCCAAGGGTCTCTCAAGAGTCTTCTCCAACACCACAGTTCAAAAGCATCGATTCTTCAGTGCTCAGCTTTCTTTATAGTCCAACTCTCACATTCGTTCATAACTATCATAAAAACCATAGCTTTGACTAGATGGACCTTTGTTGGCAAAGTAATGTTTCTGCTTTTTAATATGCTGTATAGGTTGGGCATAACTTTTCTTCCAAGGAGCAAGTGTCTTAGTTTCATAGCTGCAGTCACCATCTGCACTGATTTTTGAGTCCAAGAAATAAAGTCTGTCACTGTTTCCATTGTTTCCCATCTATATGCCATGAAGTGATGGAACTGGATGCTGTGATCTTAGTTTTTTGAATGTTGAGTTTTAAGTCAGCTTTTCACTCTCCTCTTTCATTTTCATCAAGAGGCTCTTTAGTTCCTCTTTGCTTTCTGCCATAAGTGTGGTGTCATCTGCATATCTGAGGTTATTGATTTTTCTCCCAGCAATCTTGATTCCAGTTTGTGCTTCATCCAGTCCTGCATTCTGCATGATGTACTCTGCATATAAGTTAAATAAGCAGGGTGACAATATACAGCCTTGACATACTCCTTCGAAATTTGGAACCAGTGTGTTGTTCCATGTCGAGTTCTAGTTGCTGCTTCTTGACCTGCATGCAGATTTCTTAGGAGGCAGGTCAGGTGATCTGCTACTCCCATCTCTTTCACAATTTTCCACAGTTTGTTGTGATCCACAAAGTCAAAGGCTTTGGCATAGTCACTATAGCAGAAGTACTTGTTTTTCTGGAATTCCCTTGCTTTTTGTATGATTCAACAGATGTTGGCGATTTGATCTCTGGTTCCTCTGCCTTTTCTAAATCCAACTTGAACATCTGAAAGTTCTTGGTTCACAAGCTGTTGAAGCCTAGCTTGGAGAATTTTGAGCATTACTTTGCTAGCATATGAGATGAATGCAATTGTGTGGTCATTTGAACATTCTTTGGCATTGCCTTTCTTTGGGAATGAACACTGACCTTTTCCAGTCCTATGGCCACTGCTGAGTTTTCCAGATTTGCTGGCATACTGAGTGCAGCACTTTCACAACTTTATCTTTTAGGATTTCATATAGGTGAGCTGGAATTCCATCACCTCCACTAGCTTTGTTTGTAGTGATGCTTCCTAAGGTCCACTTGACTTCACACTCCAGGATGTCTTGTTCTAGGTGAGTGATCACACCATCATGATTATCTGGGTCATGAAGATATTTTTTGTATAGTTCTTCCATGTATTCTTGCCACCTCTTCTTTTTTTTTTTTTTTATAAATATTGGTATTTCCTTTATTAGATAACATATCCTTGTTGCTTATTTTATACAAATTAGTTTATACCTCATATCCCCTATTCCTATCCTGCCCCGCCCCCTTCCCTCTTCCTATTGGTAACCACTAGTTCATCCTCTATATCTGTAAGTCTCTTTCTGTTTTGTTATATACACTAGTTTATTGTATTTTTTAGATTCCACATATAAGTGATATCATAAAGTATTTGTCCTCCTCTGTCTGACTTGCTTTGCTCAGGATAAGCTCCTCCCAGTCAGTCCATGTTGCAGATGGAAAAGCTTCATTCTTATCTGGCTGAGTAGTGTTCCACTGTGCACCTATGCCACACTTCCTTCATCCATTCCCCTGTTGATGGACATTTGGGTCGCTTCCGTATCTTGGCAATTGTCAGTAATGCTGCAGTGAACACTGGGTGATGCTTTTTAATTAGCGCTTTTCCCCATGTGGATATGGACCTGGGGTGGAACTGCTAGGGCACATGGCAGTTCCAGTTTTAGTTTTTGAGAAATGCCCATACTGTTTTCCACAGTGGCCACACTAGGGCACATTCTCAATAAAGGAGACAACAGCGTCTAAGGGGCCCCTTTTCTCCACATCCCTGTTAGCATTTGGTATCTGTGTTCTTTTTGGAGAAAGCCATTCTGGCAAGGGTGAGATGATATCTCATTGTGATCTCAATTTGCATTTTCCATATGATTAGTGATGTTGACCATCTTCTCATGTGCCTGTTGGCCATCTGTGTGTCCTCTTTGGAAAAAACAAAACAAAAACATATCTATTCAGACTTCTGCCCTTTTTAGAAACAGCTGTCTATTGTTTTTGATGTTGAGTTGTATGAGCTGTTTGTAGATTCTGGATGTAACCCCTTACTGGTCCACCTCTTCTTAATATCTTCTGCTTCTGTTATGTCATACCGTTTCTGTCCTTTATTGTGCCCATCTTTGCATGAAATGTTCCCTTGGTATCTCTAATTTTCTTAAAGAGATCTCTAGTCTTTCCCATTCTATTGTTTTCCTCTATTCCTTTATGTTGATTACTTGGGAAGGCTTTTTTTTTAATCTCTCCTTGCTATTCTTTGGAACTCTGCATTCAGATGGGTATCTGTTTACTTTTCTCCTTTCCCTTTTGCTTCTCTTCTTTTCTCAGCTATTTTCATTAGGGGGAAAGTGAGTACACCATGTGAATATACATGGGTGGACTCAGAGAAAGTCACTCCCTCATGACCATGTGAATCACTTATATGAGGTGCTTCTTTCTGGGTTTCCTTTGGCCAGTCATTTTGATTTGCCTGGTTACAGTTCGTATTTGATGTATCTCAGGATCCTTCCATATGTGGGCATGCATTTCACCCAAGATAGATCCTACCAAAGAGGCATATGGATAGATCACTTCTTGACATCACTCCCCTTTGACCTCCATGGAGCCTTTCTGCAGTATGTGTGGTTGGGGAGGTCTCCTGATTTCAAGAATGAGAAATATGTGGTGTCTTATCTTCTACCTGGGCATAGCCCAGCCTCTTCCTTAATTGTCCTGCTCTTGCTAGTCTTGGAGTTTCAGACCCACAGGAAATGAATCTCTAATTGTTTTACCCTGTGGGAGGGGACCCATCTACATCCTGCTGTTTTTATTAATTCACTGAAGCCATTTACCACAGATTGGGACTCAAACCCATTGGCTGGGAGTTGAACCCCGGCAAAACCTAGTTTGGGACTTGAACCCACGTGGCTGGGACTCAAACCTAGCCAAAACCCATGGTACCTGGTTTCAGGGCCTAATAAAGCTCAGGTTCTTGATGTCTCATTGCAGAAAGAATTCAGTGAGAGGCAAAGTGATATATAAGAAATGAATGATGTATTCAGATTCAGAGAGAAACACACTCCACAGACGGAGTGTGGGCCATCGCAGGGGGCAAGTGTGACACTGAAATTTGGCATGGTTAGTTTTTATAGGCTGGGTAATTTCATATGCTTATGAGTGGGAGGATTATTCCAGCTATTTTGGGGAAGGGGAGTGATTTCCAGGATTTGGGCCACCACCCACTCCTTGGTCTTTTAACAGTGCCTTGGAACTGTCATGGCACCTCTGGGTGTGTCATTTCACTTGTTTACTTAAGCTCAAGGGGCTCAGAGGGTAAAGCCTCAGCCTGCAATGTGGGAGGCTCGGGTTCAATCCCTGGGTCAGGAAGATCCTCTGGAGAAAGAAATGGCAAGCCACTCCAGTACTCTTGACTGGAAAATTCCATGGAAGGAGGAGCCTAGTAAGCTACAGTCAATGGGATTGCAAAGAGTCACACACATGACTGAGCAACTCACTTCTAATCTTGTCTACCATCTTGGTACCCTTTGATTCTAATCAGGTTATGTTGTGTCCTTGGGCTATGTCATTCTTTCAGAGGTTGTGCCCTACCCCTTTCCCTCCTGTTACACTTGCAAGGAGTACAAGTGTGTACTGACTTGCCAACTATCAAGGCAGAAAGAGTCTTACCCTGCTCCATGTCTCACCATGTTCCCCAAGCCAAACAGGGTGAACACTACAGCACTGTTCACTCACACTGTTCACTCATAGCCTGGCATGAAAATTGGGCCAGTAAGGCCCTGGGAAAAGAGTCTAGCTACACAGAGACACACCGAGGTTGGGGGAGGGGAATTAGGGTGTGGCTCTGGTGGGGCAGTAGCTGCCATTTTCAGCATAAACATTAGGAAGGGCCACAAGAATGTGGCTTAGATTCATCAAGATTCAGAGTGGTGCTGGGAGAGGACTCAGTCTAGCTCTGCAGAGAGCCTTGAGGCTTTGGGGTGTGGTCTGGGCTGGGCAGCAGTAGCAACTGCCAATGCATACAAGGGGCACCACAGGAATGGCAGTGGTTCTTCTCCCAACAGGGGTGGCCTGAACTCCCCCACTCCACACCCCAGCTTAGTGCTGGATGTGGGGCCGGCAGGTCCTGGGAGATTGCCGCAAAGGCAGCCCAGATGTCTGGCAGCAGTGCAGCCACTTCAGTTCCTGCAGCCGCAGCGCCTCAATCCCCAAACCCAGCACACTCCACACCAAAGCCTTGCACTAGATCTGGGATGAAAACAAAACAACAGTGGAAGGAATGAGGCCTTGGGCTGCTTCTGTGTAGAGCAGCAGATGCCTACACAGTCCGTGCATAATTCCTCTGTGAGGATACCTCACTTGCTTCAGCAATAACTTTTTTTGAAGCAGGACATGCACTGAAGGGCATGGAGCCTGATCAAACTTGACCTTCAACTCTAATGCTCTAATAACCTGGGAGGAAACCCTCACCCCTGCCAAAGCAGCCACAGTCATTCGGCAGATAGGATCTCCCACTACACACCCTGCATAGGTTCCAGATTTTCTTATCACCAGCCACACCCCTATCAAGGGGATAACAGCCAGCACACCCTGAGGAAAGACGTGAATGCCGTTCATGTCTAAACTGGCTCTTACACCAAAGACTTTGGACACACACAGTCTACATAGGCATACTCCCACATTAGAAACACTGCTTCAAAACCACAGTAGGTGACTGTTTCTCCTAAATTCATAGAGAAAAGAAAGTGAAATGAAACAGCAGACAAACTGCTCCCAATTTAAGAGCAAGAGAAATCTCCTGAAAGGACAATAATAAAACAGAGCTCATCAGTTTACCAGACCCCAAGTTCAAAAAGATGGCAGTAAAAATGTTAACTGAATTAAGATCCTCAACAGAAATGCAGATCACTGCCACAGGGACTAGAAACTATAAAGGTGAACCAATCAAAAATAGATAACTCATTCACTGAGATAAAAAGCAATCTAGAAGCAATGAATACCTAAACTAAATGACACTGAAGGATGAATATGTGATCTGAAAGACTGGATAATGGAAACCACTCAGTCAGAACAGCAGATAGAAAGATTAAAAAAAGAGAAAGAAAGCAATGTATAAGATCTACGGGATAACATAAAACATGCTAACTTAAGTACAATAAGGATCCCAGAAGGAGAAAAGAGGGAGAAAGAGATGGAAAATACATTTAAAGAAATTATGACTGAAAACTTTCCAAACCTAAAGAGGGAAGCAGATATCCAGGTACAGAAAGCACAGAGGGCCCCAAAGAAGATGAACCCAAACAGACACACACCAAAACATATTATGAAAGTGGCTAAAAAGACACTAGAAAGACAGCTTTCTACTCAGAAAATAAGGAGAGGTTTCTAAACGCAGCAAGAGAAAAGCAAAGAGTCAGTTACAAAGGAATCCCATTAATCTATCAACAGACTTCTCTACAGAAACTTTGCAGGCCAGAAGGGAGTGACATGATATATTCAAAGTCCTGAAGGGGAAAAACTTGCAAGCTAGGACACTCTACCCAAGTAAGATTACCATTTAGAATAGAAGGGGAGATAAAGACTTTCTCAGACAAACAAAAACTAAAAGAATTCAGCAAAATTCAACTTGCCCTAAAATATTGAAGAGTCTTAACTTAATAGACAACTTAGAAGAAATGGGCAAGTTTCTTGAAACACACATCCTGCCAAGACTGAGTCAATTAAAAAAAAAAACTCACAATTTTAACAGACTAGTCACTAGAAGTGAAATAAAATATGTCATTAAAAAAAAATTTCCCTGCAAACAAAAGACCAGGACTAAATAGCTTCACTGGGGAATTCTGCCAAATATACTAAGAACTCGTTACCTATCCTTCTTAAACTTTTCCGAAAACTTGAATTTGAGGGTATACTCCCCAGTTTTTTCTATGAGGCCACTATCACCCTGATAGTGAAAACAAAGATCTTACAAAAAAAATTAGAGATCACTGTTTTTGATAGGTATAGGTGCAAAAATTCTCAACAAAATAGCAAACCATATCCAACAACACGTAAAAACAATCATACACCATGACCAAACTGGATTCATTCCAGGGACACAGGGATGCTTCAACATACCCAAAGCAGTAAATGTGATATACCACATTAACAAAGGAAAGACAAAAACCAAATGACCATCTAAAAGAGCATTTGACAAAATTCAACATCCATTCATGATAAAACCTCTCATCAAAGTGGACATAGAGGAATCATATCTCAACTTAGTAAAGGCCATTTATGACAAACCACAAGACAAGGATGCCTATCCTTGTCACTTCTATTCAACATAGTATTGGAAGTCTTAATCACAGCAATCAGACAAACAAAAGAAATAAAATAAATGTAAACTGAAAGAGAGAAGGGAAAATTATCACTATTTGCAGAAGACAAGATACTCTATAAAGAACCCTAAAATCTCCACAGTAAATTATCAGAACTAATAAATGAATTCAGCAAGGTAGCAAGATACAAGATTAATATAAAAAAATCTGTTGTGTTTCTCTATATTCGTAATGAAACATCAGGAAGAGGAAGTTAAAAAAAAAACCAAAAACCTCATTCAGAATAATGTCCAAAAAAATTACCTAGGAATAAACTTAACCAAAAAGGTAAAAGATCTATATGCTGAAAACTATAAAATATTTATAAAGGAAACTGAAGACAATTCAAAGAAATGAAAAGAAATCTAGTGTTCTTGGATGGAAAAGTCAATAGTTTTAAAATGCCCATACTAACCAATGCAATCTACAGATTTGATGCAATTCCTATCAAAATACCCGGGACAATTTTCACAGAACTAGAACAAATAATCATTACATGCAACCACAAAAAGCCCAGAACTGCTAAAGCAATCCTGAGAATAATGAACAAAGTTGAAGTCATAACCCTTCCAAGACTTCATACCATCCTACAAAGCTGCAGCAATCAAAACAGCATACTTCTTGGTACAAAAAGAGACATATAGATTAATGGAACAGAATAAAGTGTCCAGAAATAAATCCATGCACCTGTGGGCAATTAATCTATGACAAAGGCAGCAAGAATATACAATGTGAAAAAGAGAGTCTTTTCAACAATTGGTGTAGTGAAAGCTGGAAGCTTCATGTAAATCAACGAAATTAGAACAGTCTCTCACATCAAAAATAAAAATAAATTCAAAATGAATTAAAGACATAGATGGCATCATAAAACTCCTAGAAGAGAACATGGGGAAAGCATTCCCTGACATAAATCAGAGCAATGTTTTCTTAGATTATTCTCTCAAGGCGAAAGAAATAAAAACCAAAATAAACAAATGGGACCTAATCAAACTTAAAAGCTTTTGCACAGCAAAGGAAACTATCAACAAAATGAAAAGATAACCTATAGAGTGGGAAAAAATACATGCAAACAATGAGACTAACAAGAAGTTGATATCCAAAATAAACAAACAGCTCATACAACTCAATATTGGAAAAATAAACCCAATCAAAAAATGGGCAGTAGATTTAAACAGACATTTTTTCAAAGAAGTCATACAAGTGGGCAACAGGCACATCAAAAGATGCTCAATATCACTAATCATCAGAGAAATGCAAATCCAAACCACAGTGAGATATCACCTCACACCAGTCAGAATGACTATCATCAAAATGTCTGCAAATGACAAATGCTGGAGAGGGTGTGGAAAAAAGAGAAGCTTACTACATTGTGTAAATTGGTGCAGTCACTATGGAAAACAGAATGTAGGTTCCTTCCAACATTTCCACTTCTGGGTATATATCTGGAAGAAATGAAAACTCTAATTCAAAAAGATACATGCACCCCAATGTTCATAGTATCACTATGATAGCCAAGACATGGCGAGAGCCTAAGTGTCCATCAACAGGCAACTGGCTTAAGAGGATGTGGCATGTATATTACTTGGCCATAGAGAGGAATAAAATATTGTCATTTTCAGCAGCAAGAGATGGACCTTATGCTTAGTGAAATAAATCAGAAAAAGATAAACGCTATATGATATCACTTATATGTGGAATCTAAAAAATAATACAAATGAAAAACGTTAGTTGTTCAGTCATGTCCAACTCTTTGCAACCCCTTGGACTGTATCCCACCAATCTTCTCTGTCCATGGGATTTCCCAGACAAGAATACTGGAAAGAGTAGCTATTTCCTTCTGCAGGGGATCTTCCCTACTCAGGGATCAAACCTGTGTTACCTGCATTGCAGGCAGATTCTTTACCATCAGAGCCACCAGGGAAGCCCACGTAAGCGTCTTTGTTTGTTTTAAATCTAGATTCATTTGTATTGAATCTATATACAGACTTGCAGGCATAGAAAATAATCGTTATCGTTATCAAAGGGTAGAAGAAAGGGAGGACAGATTAGGAGTATGGAATTAACAGACACAAATTACCATACTTTAACTAGACAATAGACAAGGATTTATTGTACAGCACAGAGAATTATACCCCCAATATCTTGTAATAACCTTTAACAAAATAAAATCTGCAAAAAAAAAAAAAAAAACACCACCCAAAACTGAAGAATCACTATGCTACACCTAAAACTAATGCAATATTGTATATCAACAGTATTTCAATGAAGAAAAAAAGTCAATTTCATGTAGACCACAGTTTTTTATCCATTCTGCCAGTCTCTGTCTTTTAATTAATTATGTATATCATGATGTTTATTGACATAGTTGGATAATATCTACTGTGCTTCCTGTTTTCTATTTGTCGCTCTTGGTCTTTGTTCCTATTTTTATCTTCTACTCTTTTCTATCTTTTATGGTTTTGATAGAGCATTTAACATGATTTCATTTTCTCTATTAGTTTCTCTTTTTTTACTTAGTGGTTGCCCTAAAATTTGTAATGTACTTTACAACTAATCCTAGTCCATACTCAACACTACACTGCTTCATAGGTAGTATGAGTACTTTATGCTGATAAAACAATTCTAATTCCTCCATAGCATCCCCTCCCTTGCATCACATATCATTGCTATCATTCATTTTACTTATATAAATGTATGTGATTACATTGTTGCTATTATTTTTGTGCCTTAAATTTAAAAAAAATACATTTTCCAGCTTTATTTAGACATGATTGACACATAACATTGTGTACGGTTAAGGTGTGCAAAGTAGTGATTTTATGTATGTATATTTTACAATATAGGGCTTCCCGACTGGTTCAGCAGTAAAGAATCTGCCTGCAATGCAGGAGATGCAGGAGACATGGGTTCCATCCCTGGGTTGGGAAGATCCCCTGGAGAAGGAAATGGCAACCCACTCCAATCCGCTTGCCTGGAAAAATCCCAGGGACAGAGGAAATTGGAGAGCTATAGTCCATAGGGTTGCAAAGGGTCAGACATGACTAAAGCAACTGAATATACACACACATGTTGCAATATGTGTTGCAATTAGCACAGTAAGTTTAGCTAACATATCTGTCATGGTAACAATTTGGAGTGCTGGTGAGAACTTTAAAAATCTCCTCTTGGGACTTCCTTGGTGGTCCAGTGGTTAAGACCCAGCACTCCCAATGCAGGGGGCCTGGGTTCAATACCTTATTCAGGGAATTATATCTCACATGCTGCAACTAGGAGTTTGCATGCCACAACTAAGACCCAGTGCAGCCAAATAAATAAATAAATATTTTTAAAAAATTTCCTCTCTAGCAACTTTCAAACATAAATGCAGTATTGTTAGCTATATTCACCATGCTGTACATAACACCCCCAGGATTTATTCATCCTCTTGCTGGAAGTTTGTATTCTTTTAACAATCTTCACCCATTTGTCCCACCCCACCCCTCACGATCACCAATTTGTTCTCTGTTTCTATTGGGTTTCTTCGCCTTTTTGTTTTGTTTTGTTTTTTTCCCTCTTTTAATATTCCACATATAAGTGATATCATATACTGTTTATGATGTCATAAATGACAGAATTACTTTTTTATGGAAAGGAATGATATTCCTATGTATGTATCACATTTGCTTTTTTCATCCATCAGTGAACAATTAGGGTATTTTCATATTTTAGCTATTGTAAATAATGCTGCAATGAATACAGTGGTGCAGAAATCACTTTGAAATAGTGATTTCATTTCCTTCAGATATATACTCTGGAGTGGAATTGATGAATCATATGGTAGTTTTAGAATCAAGATTGCCGGGAGAAATATCAATTACCTCAGATATGCAGACAACACCACCCTTATGACAGAAAGCGAAGAGGAACTAAAGAGCCTCTTGAAGTTGAAAGAGGAGAGTGAAAAAGCTGGCTTAAAGTTCAACATTCAAAAAATGAAGAACATGGCATCCAGTCCCATCTTTTCATGGCAAACAGATGGGGAAACAATGTCACTACAGACTTTATTTTCTTGGACTCTAAAATTACTGCAGATGATGACTGTATCCATGAAATTAAAAGACGCTTGCTCCTTGGAAGGGAAGCTATGACAAACCTAGGCAGCATATTAAAAAACAGAGACATTGCTTTGCTGACAAAGGTCATTATAGTCAAAGCTATGGTTTTTCCAGTAGTCATTACAGATGTGAGAATTGGATCATAAAGAAAGCTGAGCACCAAAGAATTGATGCTTTTAAGCTGTGGTGTTCGAGAAGACTCGAGAGTCCCTTGGACTGCAAGAGATCAAAAAAGTCAATCCTAAAGGAAATCAGTCCTGAATATTCATTGGAAGGACTGATGCTGAAACTGAAATTCCAATAATTTGGCCACCTGATGTGAAGAACTGACTCATTTGAAAAGACCCTGATGCTGGGAAAGATTGAGGGCAGAGGAGAAGAGGGTGAGAGGATGTGACAGAGGATGAGATGGTTGGATGGCATCACTGATTCAATGGACATGAGTTTGAATAAGCTCTGGGAGATGGTGAAGGACAGGGAAGCCTGGCGTACTTTAATCCATGGGGTCACAAAGAGCTGGATATGACTGAGCAAGTGAACAGCAGCAACAACAACAATGGTAGTTCTAGTTTTAATTTTTGAGAAATTTCCATTCTGTTTACCATGGTGGCTGAGGCAATTGATGTTTCCAATAGCAGTGTACAAAGATTCCCTTTTCTCCACATCCTAACCAAAAATTTTCTTTGATTTTTAACAGTTTTATTGTATTTTGGAGGGTATCCCTTTGAGTTTGTTTGAAGGGCCTATGAGCTTCATGAACTTGGATGTCCAGTTTCTTCACAGCATTGTTTCTTTAAATAAGTGTTCTACCCGTTCCCCCCTTTCTTCATTTTCCAGGACTCTTAAAAAATTTGCAGGTTTTACTTTTTGGTGGGATCACAGCCTCCAGGCCCTCTCCCTCACTAGAGGATAGGGCTGGGGCAGAAACTTTTAACTTTTAATCAGGAATTGGTATTTCTGGTGACCAGCTCTCACCCTCAAACTATCCAGGAGCTTACCAAGTGTTGCTTAACTAGAACAAAAGACCTTCCTATCACTCATGAATTACAAGGGATTTAGAAGTTCAGTGTCAATGACAAGAGTTAAAGATCAAATGTTAGAAGAAAAATGCTTTCAATAATCTTATCACTTGGGAAATTATAAAAGTTTTGGGAGCTTGATTCTAGGAACTAGGGGCACAGACCAATATATATATATTTTCGATTATTTTACATCACAGTTGACTCTTGACTAACACAGGTTTGAACCATGTTAAGTCTACTTATATGCCATTTCCCCCCATAAATATGTGTCACAGTACTACACAATTCACAGTTGGTTGAATCTGTGCATAAGGATGGCCAATTGTAAAGTTCTATGCAGATTTTTGACTGCACAAGGGGTCAGCACCCAAATCCCTGTGTTGTTCAAGAATCAACTGTAGTCGCCTTACAGCTCTTGGTATTCTATTTTGTTTTTTTCTGGTTTGTTTTTTCTCTTTGCTTTTCAGTTTTGGAAGTTTCTATTGTGATATCCTCAAGGTCAACTTTTCTTTCCTCAGTTGTGTCTTCATCTCTATTACAGTTCTTTTGACCTCTGGCCCTTCTTTTTTATTCTTTCCTAGAATTTCTATTTCTCTTCTTAAATTGCCCATATGCTCTTGCACATTATTACTCTATATTATAACCTTTATCATATTAATCAGAGTTGTTTTAAATTCCTGGACAGATAATTCTAATATCCTTGCTGCAAATGAGTCTGGTTCTGATGCTTGCTGTTTTTTCAAACTATCTTTTGCCCTTTAGAATGATTTACAATTTTTTTTCTTGATTCAATCTATGCTATATGTTTGTCTCCCTCCAAGCACAAAATTTTCCTTCCAAATGTTGAAACCATTGTGGTATTTGGAGGTAGAGCCTTTGATTAGATTGTGAGGGTGGAGTCCTCACAGTTGCACTAGTGGCCTTATGTGCATGCATGCTCAGTCGCTTCAGTTGTTTCTCATTCTTTGTGACCATATGAACTGTAGCCCACCAGGCTCCTCTTTCCATGGGATTCCCCAGGCGAGAATGCTGGAGCTGGTTGTCATGGCTTCCTCCAGGGGATCTTCCTGATCCCGGGATCGAACCTACATCGCCTGCAGCTCCTGCATTGCAGGCAGATTCTTTACGACTGAGCCACCAGGGAAACCCCTAGTACCTTTATCAGAGATCCCAAAGAGCTCTCTTGACCCTTTTTCCACATGAGGACACAGCCAGAAGGTGATTGGCTCTCTGTAAACCAGGAAGTGAGCTCTCACCAGGTACTGAATCTGCTAGCACCTTGGTCTTGGGCTTTTCAGCCCCCAGAACACTAAGAAATAAATTTCTGTTGTTCATAAGCCAGCCAGTCTATGGTATTTTTGTAATAGTAGTCCAAATGGACTGAGACAAACTAGGTTAAAGTAACTGCTTTAACAGATCTCTAGTAACATGGTGGTAAGTTATGGGGAGAAGGGAAGTGTTCTGTAGTCCTAATGACTAGGTCTCAGTCTTCAGTGTGTGTATGCCTCTGAACTGTGAACTTCACAAGTTCTTCTCAGCCCTCTAATTTCTTCCCAGATGGGACATTATGGCTACAGTGGGCTGAAGCTGGGTATTCTCTTCACCCAGGTGAGTTAGCCTCTCAAACTCCAATAGTTTATGCTCTGCCAAAATAATTTCTCTACATGGTAGGTTCTGTTAAGAATAGGATGATCTGGCATAGTTAAAAATGGCTTCTTTTTTCTGCCCCTACTGGAAGGATTAAGGTATTTTCCCCCTTTGGCTTCTCTGAAAACCTGGTAGGGCTCCTGGGGTTAAAGCTCATCAGAGTATTAAGACCTGCTCTGTGACCAGGTCTCCTTGGAGTTTTAAACAATCAGAATTATCCACACTGAGCTTTCAGAAATTCATCAGTGATAGTTTTGGTTTTCCTCCCTGGCCATGGTTCCCACTGAGGCTTCTGTGTGTGAGTTTCTGCTCCAGTAAGTTGTGATCTTTGTATTTGTCTACATCTCTCTTTAATTTGGGGAACAGTGGTTTGCTCTGTGACCTCACTTTGACAGATCTACAAAGAATTTTTTATTTTTTTGTTTTGTTCTTCTTTTTACTTATTGTCAAGGTGGAACGGCAACTTCCAAACTCTTTATACATTGGACTGGAAACCAGAAGTTTCATGATATCATTTTAATTATGAAAAAAAGTGACAAAGTAACAAAGAATTGTTGAATAAAAATAAAATAGTTTATGAGGAAACCAAAATTGAAAAAGACACATGTACCCCAATGTTCATTGCAGCACTGTTTACAATAGCTAGGACATGGAAGCAACCTAGATGTACATCGACAGATGACTGGATAAAGAAGCTGTGGTACCTATACACAATGGGATGTTACTCAGCCATAAAAAAGAATTCATTTGTCAGTTCTGATGAGGTGGATGAACCTAGAGGCTGTTATACAGAGTGAAGTAAGTCAGAAAGAGAAAGATAAATATTGTATACTTACACATTTACATGGAATCTAGAAAGATGGTACCGATGAAATTATTTGCAAGGTAGCAGTGGAAAAACAGACATAGAGAATAGATTTATGGACATGGGGAGAGGAGAAGAGAGGGTGAGATATATGGAGAAAGTAACATGGAAACTTGCATTGCCATATGTAAAACAGATAGCCAATGGGAATTTGCTGTATGTCTCGGGAAATTCAAACAGGGGCTTTGTATTAACATAGAGGGGTGGGATGGGGAGGGAGATGGAAGGGAGGTTCAAGAGGGAGGGGACATATTTATACCTATGGCTGATTCATGTTGATGTTTGACAGTAAGCAACAAAATTCTGTAAAGCAGTTATCTTTAAATTAAAAAATAAATAAATTTAAAAAATTTTGTAAAGAGAAAAAGGTAAAATAAAATAGTTTAAAATCCAAATATTATCCCTCTGAACACTTCAAATATTGTCAGTATTTGATTTAAGTATTATTCCTCTGTAAGAAAAAATAATTTGTCAATGCTTCCCTCTAATTGAGCATAGAGATACTCAGCTTGAGATATGGGCAAATTTCTTGCTGATGGAATACAGGTTTTGAGTCTAGCTCAGTGATTATTACTCAATCTACCTTGGGTCTAGCCCTCTGGACATTTTTCTGGATCCTACAGAGAGAAAACTAAATGGCTTTGAGTAAAAACTAAAAGAGCTGTTTTATCAAAATCTTTAATCCATTGGGTCCCAAACATCTTTGACACTGCACCAGAGTAAGTTAGGAATCTGATGGGCCCATCTGCCCATCCCTGCCATGGACAACAATGCAGCTTGGGCACCTTGAGAGCTAAGGGTGTTTATCTATGGAAAACTGCTGTGCCTGGCAAAGCTTTAGGAGAGACTATGAAATGCAGGGGAACAGCATGTGATGGTATTAAGTTCCCACCAGTGCTCAGTATGGTAGCAATAGTCATCAGCAAAGAATTGCTTTGTTAATAAGAACAGTAGGAGGGGGTTTTTCATTTTTTTTGTAGTTTGTGGAATATACATGACAGGAGTTTAGAATAAGTGAGACATCCTAGAAATACTTACTGGGTACTTTGCAAGGAACCAGGGACTCTACATCATCACTAGGCAGTAATTAGGAAGTAAAATTTGAACCTTAATAAAAATGTGACAATGTGACATAATTTGTGATGTCAAGTGAAATTTGGCTATACTATATTAATATCTACTTAGTATCTTGACTTGTAAACCCTTTTTACCCTTTTTACTATTAGCAAGAAGTAGCAGATTTTTTCCCCATAGCCTAAAGTTGTTATTCATGTGTGAATGATGCAAATAAGTAAAAGAACCTCTGCTAAAATGACATTTAATCAGCTGATAAGAGCATAAAGCAAAACTCATGTTGACTTATGATAGTGTCAAAGGGGTAAAGCATGACAATATTTATTACCCATAAGTCAAAATATGCTACTTTCAAAATGAGTTTTGTGTTAGTCGTTTTTTAAAAAAAGGAACCATCCTAGTTTCTCTTAAGGAAATTGAAGAATGACTCATTTCACTCCCAAACACATTTGAAAATAAATGCAATTATAAATTAGAGCCTACCAACATTAACACCATTCCTTCCAAATTAAAACACACAAAGGAAATTTTAATAGCATCCAACAGAAAAAGTTCTCATTACAGAACCTATAAGAAAGAGGTTCTGTGTTTTAGAGGAATAAGGAAATGAGATGTTAATTGACTACAAAATGCTACGTTGCCATATTGTCTCCTGCGGAAGATATTGAATAAATGCTTTTCCTTAAGTAGAGATCAAGTTATTTCAAGTGGAATCCCCACTGATTATTTTAATATCATATTGATTTAGTTCTAACCCTTAACATTTCCTGAAGATTCTGAAATATCTAGTACTAAAGAGAAGATACTAAAATTTATATTGCTCCAAGAAAGAAATGAGCATTGTTTCCTTTTAAATTGTGACAAAATAAAAGTCTTGAGCTTGCTTGCTTGCTTGAGAAATCCATCATTCTGAGTAGTTTGACTAATTTGAAAGCAGGAACATTATTATGTGACAACCCTGAATTGTCCCTTAAGCCAAAGTGATTCTTACAGTCCTTTAGAAGAATCCTTTGTTATGATTTTTTCCCCCCTCAGATTTACTCAATTTTCCCAGAAACATCAGAATAAGTATGTGTTGTGCTGTGCTAAGTCACTTCAGTTGCGTCTGACTCTGCGATCCTGTGGACTGTAGCCTACTAGGCTCCTCTGTCCATAGGATTTCCCAGGCAAGAATGCTGGAGAGGATTGCCCTGCCTTCCTTCAAGGGATCTTCCCAAAATAGATATAATCAACTGATTTTTGACAAAGATATAAAGGCAGCTCAATGGAGAAAGAAAAATCTTTTCAACAAATATTGCTGGAACAATTGGACATCCATATGCAAAAAAAAAAAAAAAAATGAACATAGACATAGACCTTCACAAAAATTAACTTAAAGTGAATTCTAGACCTGAATACTAAAATGCAAAACTGTAAAATTTGTAGAAGAAAACACATGAGACAATATACATGATTTTGAGTTTGGTGATGAGATTTTTGACATAACACTGAAAGCATGATCCATGAAAGAAAAAAGAATTTGGGCTTCATTAAAATTCAGTTTTTGCCCTGAAAAAAGACTGTTAAAGAATGAAAAGACAAATCATTTTCTTTGAAAATATATTTGCAAATCACATATCCAATAGAGGACTTGTAGTCAAAATATAAAAAGAACTTATAAAATTCAACAATAAGAAAAGCAATTTAAAAATAAGGCAAAAGAGATTATCAGTGAAATGACAGACCACCCCAAAAGTCCATCCCTTAACAAAAGCAATGAATAAGCTGGCAAAAACTATCAGAATAAACTTCGGGGGGAATATGGAATCTAAACAAAAGCTCACAACATGTAGAACAACCATATATGTATATATGTGTGTGTGTGTGTGTGTATATATATATATATACATATATATATATATATATATATTTAGTGAAAAGATAAAGTCATAAGGGTGAGGTCCTGATCTGACAGAGATGCCACAAATTTCTCTTAAGGCATGTATGCACAGAAAAAAGGCCATGCAAGGACATAGCAAGAAGGTGCCATCTGCAAGTTGAGAAGGGAAGCCTCACCAGAAACCAACCCTGCCTGACACTTCTATTTTGTACTTCCAGCCTTCACAACTGTAAGAAATATTAACTTCTGTTGTTCAAGCCAGCCCACCTGTGGTACTTTGTTATGGTAGCCCTAGCAATCTAAAACGACCAAGAATTTTATACCAAGAAAAACTATCCTTCAGGGATAAAGAAATTAAGACATTCCCAGATAAACACAGAGAGTTAATAAACCTGCTCTGCAAGAATGCTGGGCTTCTATAAAAAGCTGAAGAGGATACATTCAATTAGAACAGTGACTTTTTTTCAGTTTGATTTTGCACTTATCTGCAGTCAAATGCTCTACCACTGAGCTATACCCCCTCTGCTTGATTTTTCACTTATGATATTCAGTGTTGACATTAAATAATGACATTTGCATCATAGATTCAGTTCCAAAATTTAAGAGACAATACTACCTCAAAAAAAAGCCATTAACTCAGCTTTATGAGGAACTTTTTTCGTTTGATACTTAAACAGAGTATATTTTTAAAGTTCAGATTGGCTTTCTAGTGCCCTAAGCCCTAAATGATTCATAACTTTACTTTAGGCCTTATAGAATTTGCCACCTGCTTGGCAGACTTTCTGAAAACTAAAGCCACTTACCATTTAAACAATTTTTAGTTGTTAAGCTGATACTTTTTAAATTCTCTTTTTATCTTTTTTCTCTCACTCTTTGCAAAAAATAAACTTCTTGGCATTGAATGTATATCAGGTGACTTAAGCAGGGTTAGTTAAAAAAAATTTTTTTTAATATCAACATAATTTTTTCTAATTGAATGTATCCTCTTCAGCTTTTTATAAAAGCTATGGCTGCACATTCAGCAACCTATTTGTGAAAGGATTTATTATGACCAGAATTTGTGGCTAAAAAGTAATCATCTGATGGATGGAAAAAATGTGACAATTCATAGACTAGAACACAACCTGCCAGTAAAAATAGATGGAGCCACTGACATACATAATCCAAATGAATTTCAAAACTATCATGTGGAATGAAAGAAGCCAGACACAAAAGAATACCATATGATTCCAATTATAGAAAACTTTAGGAAAAACAAATTGTACTGAAGTGACAAAAATCCATCAGTAGTTGCCTGGGCTGGAAAAAGTAGAGGAGAAACTATACAAGTTATAAGCTTTTGTAGCTATATCTTTAAAAAAATATTTTATTTATTCATTTGGCTGTTTCAGGTCTTAGTCGCAGCATGTGGGATCTGGTTCCCTGACCAGGAATTGAATCAAGGACTCTTGCATTGGGAGCATGGAGCCTTGGCTACTGGACAATCAGTGAAGTCTCTTGTAACTATATCTTGATGTTTATTTACATTGTTGTATTTATATATTAAGACTCTTCAAACTGCACACAAAAATATACCTCAATAACATTTATTTTAAAATAAAAAGCAAAAAAAAAAAAAAGAATGCCAGGCTTCTCAGGTGGCTCTATGGTAAAAAATCCACCTACCAATGCAGGAGATGCTAGAGACACAGGGACACAGGTTTAATCCCTGGGTCAGGAAGATCCCTTGGATGAGGAAATGGCAACCCACTCCAGTATTCTTGCCTGGAAAGTTCCATGGACAGAGGAGCCTGGTGGGCTACAGTCCATAAGGTCACAAAGAGTCTGACACAACTGAGTGACTGAATATGCATTAGAATGCCAAAAGGAATCCTCTGGCTGAAACAAAAGGACACTAAACAGTACTTCAAGTTCACTTAAAGAAATAAAGAACATTTGTAAAGATAACCACGCAGATAAATATAAAGATAGTATTAATTTATTTGGGGTCTCTAACTCCTCTGTTTTCTATAAGATCTAAAGATAAATGTGCAAAACAATAATTACAAGTAAATGTATGTTAATGAGCACACAATGTATAAAGATGTAATATGTGATAATAACATAAGAGGGATGAAGCCATATAGAAGCTAAATTTTTTATGCTATAACTAAGTTGAATTTGAACTAAGTTCTTATAAATTAGGATATTAATTGTAATCACCAGGCAATCATTAAGAAAACAACTAAAAATATATAGTTTGAGAAATGAGAAAGGAATCAAAACAGTACACCAGAAAATTACTATGAAAAGCAATAAAAGACAGGAAGAGAGGGATTGAGTTGGGGGGGGTGGGGGAAGATATGATGTAAAGAAAAATGATAGAAGTAATTCTTTCCTCAGGCTTCCCTAGGCACTTAGTGGTAAGGAATCTGCCTGAAAAAGCAGGAAACATGGATTTGATCCCTGGATTGGGAAGATTCCCTGGAAAAGGAAATGGCAATCCACTCCAGTATTCTTTCTGGGAAACCCCATGGACAGAGAAATTTGGTCCTACCACATTCTACAGGTCCTACCAGAAATCTACAGTCCTACCAGATTGGGGTTGCAAAAGAGTTGGACATGACTTAGTGACTAAATTGCAACAATTCCTTCTTCATTAGTAATTACATTACATGTTAATGGATTAAAATCTCTATTTAAAAGACAGATAGTAGAAAGAATTTTAAAAAGGATGCCACTATATGCTGTCTATAAAATACTCACTTTAGATTTAAAAACACAAATATGCTGCAAATGAAAGGATGGAAAAGATGCCATGTAAATAATAAGCAAAAGAGAGTTGGGGTAGCTGTATTAATAACAGATCAAACAGACTTTAACTCAAAAATTGCTTCTAAAGACAAAAGACATTATCAATAAATGGTGACTCTATCAAGAAGATGTAATAATTATAAATATATATGCGTCTAACTACAGGGTCCCCAAATATGTGAAGCAAAATGTACAGAACTGAAGGGAGAAATAGATTTCACCATCTTACTTTCAAAAATGGATAGAACAACTAAACAGAATATCAAGAATTAAATAGAAGACATAAAGAACACTATAAAACAACTAGATGTAACAGACATACAGAACACTCTAGGCAATAGCAAAAGAATGCATGTTCTTATCAAGTGCACATGGGATATTCTATAGGATAGATTACATGTTATACCACAAAGCAAATCTTAGCAAATTTAAAGTAATAGAAATCATTCAAAGTATCTTCTCCAATCATGACTGAATGAAAGTATACATGAAGAACAGAAGGAAATCTGGATAAGACACAAATATGTGGAAATTAAACAACACAGTCCTAACCAGTGGCCAAAGAAGAAATCATAAGGGGAATTAGAAAACATCTTGAAACAAAATAAAAACAAAATGAAGCAAACTAAAATTAAATATTTTGAGACAAATAAAGATGACAACACAATACTTACCAGAGACTGGGGGTAGGGGAAATGGGGACAAGTTGGTCCAAGTGTACAAAGTTCCAGTTATAAAATGAATAAATTCTGGGAATCTAATACACAGCATAGTGATAATAATTAATAATACTGTATTATATACTTTTAAATTGCTAAGTGAGTTAATCCTAAATGTTTTCACCACAGAAAAGAAATAGTAAATATGTGATGTAATGAAGGTGTTAACTAACAGTATGATGGTAATGATTTTTCAATCTATAAATGTATCAAGTCTTAAATTTATCTTAAATTTACACAATGCTATTGAGAGTCCCTTGGACAACAAGGAGATCAAACCAATCAATCCTAAAGGAAATCAACCCTGAATATTCATTGGCAGAACTAATGCTGAAGCTGAATCTTCAATACATTGGCCACCAGGTGTGAAGAGCTGAATTACTGGGAAAGACTCTGATGGTGGGAAAGATTGAAGGCAAAAGGAGAAGAGGGCAATAGAGGATGAGATGGTTGAATGGCATCACTGACTCAATAAACATGAGTTTGAGCAAACTCCAGGAGATGGCGAAGGAGAGGGAAACTTGGCATGCTGCAGTCCATGAATTGGCAGAGTTGGACACTACTTAGTGACTGAACAACAACATACCTCAATTATACTGCAATAAATTTAGGGCAAAAAAGAGATCACAACCTACCCAAATGAATGGGGTGGAACAAAAGCAGGGCTAATTGGAACATTACGTGCTATGCTGTGCTCAGTCGCTCAGTCATGTGCGACTCTGTGCGACCCCATGGACTGTAGCCCGCCAAGCTCCCTTATCCATGGGAGTTCTCCAGGCAAGAATACCAGAGTGGGTTGTCATGGCCTCCTCCAGGGAATCTTCCCAACCCAGGGATCGAACTCAGGTCTCCTGCATTGCAGGAGGATTCTTTACCATCTGAACCACCAAAGAAGCCCTAGGAGTATTATATATAACATTTAAATATAACTGTAAACAACTATATTTAAAAAGAAAGAAGATCTCAAATTAATAACCAGTTAATTCCCCTGAAGGAACCAACAATAAGTTCTTTATATAAGGAGCTAAAACTAAACCCAAAGCAAGCAGAAGGAAATAACAAAGATTAGAGTTAACAAGGCTAAGCAGAGTCTTACCATATGATTCAGCAATCAGGTCCCTATAGGGTCCCAAAGTATTCACCAAGTTAATTTTAAAATTAGGTGCACAAAAAACCTACATGCAAAAGTTGATAATACCTTTATTCATAACTGTCACAAGACTGGGAGCAATCAATGTCCTTCACTAGCTGAATGCATAAACAAACTATGGTACTTCTATACAATGGAATACTCTTTGACCATAAAAAGGAATGAGTTATCAACCATGCAAAAACATGGGTGACCCTTGAACGTACGTTGCTAAGAAAAAGAAGCTAGTCTGGAAAGGTTATATATTGTATGAGTTAATTTATGTGACCTTCTGGAAAAGACAAACCTGAAGAGGTGATAAACAGATCAGATTTGGGGCAGGAAAGGTTGAATATGTAAAGTAGGAGATATATTTTATAGTGGTAAATATTCTACATGGCACTATAATAATGAATATATGGCATTGTGCATTTGTTAAAACCCATAGAACTTTACAACACAAAGAGTAAACCTTAGTGTTTAGCAAATCTAAAAAGTCATTTAGGAAGCTGCAGAATCCCAGGATGGAATGAAGACTGTGAGGAAAGAACGTAACTATTTCAAGGAGTTGGGTAGAGGAGTGTGCTGACCTAACCTTGTAAATGAGTGGGGATGAAGACTAAATGCAAAAGAAACTGTATATAAAACACTGTACTCTAGTCGGTAAAGCCATTTTTCATGGAGAAATGAGTTAATTCTGAAATCACTAAAATGTATGCTGGAATTAAGCGAATGAATAGCAGACAGTGGGAGCTATATTTCTGACTGTTGGAGCAGATGGCTATAGACAAGAAAAGAGGAAAAGGTTGGAATGATCTATGTATGTGGCCAAGGATTCGAGTTAGAAATGTCAAGATGAACTCATGTCTAGCTTAATATAGGTACAGATGGGTACACAAATATTCATAGATATGCATGTAAATGTGGGTCAGCACACACACATGGATTTCCTTTCTCTGTCAGCAAAGACAGCCTAGATGCTATTGCACTCCAGTAGCAGCAAACACACCCAACACCCAGCCCTTGGAACCAGGGATTCTTGGAGAAATGCCTTATTCTAAAGCTGAAGCAAGGAACATATATAATGATCCTGCAGTGTTTGTAGTTCCAAACAGTAAGGACATGCTCAAAGAAATAAAAACCACAGTGATGTGGTAGATGTGGTATGTCAAAGGGACACAGGAACCAACTGAAAGAGCTTTGCCATGGCCTAACCTAGAGCAATTTTAGCCAAAAAAAAAAAGTAGTATTGGGTTACAATCCAAATTATAAAATGATTACCAATAAAATCTATCAGTAATACTAATATAAATAAATGATTGAATAAATAAATATTAATTTTCTATGCGGGAGCATTCCAAATTATTTATAGATACTTTGCCCTCAAGAAGGTAGAGCATATCTCCCCACCCCTTTAATGTGGGCTGTACATAGTGACTTCCTTGCAAAGAATACACTATGGAAAGGAGGAAAAAGGAATAACTTTACCATGGAGAACTCTGACAAATACTACCCTAGCTGGGTGATCAAAGTCAACACCAACATATTGGTGGTAATACCCTTGATATGATATATTGAGAATGGTAATTTACCTCTGAAGTCTTTATCTCCAAAATGCATGAATTTCAGCCTAATCATAAGAAAAACATCAGACAAACCCCAAATTAAGGTGTATTCTACAAAACACCTGACCAATACTTCTCAAAACTGTAAAGGTCATTAAAAGCAAGGGAAGTTGAGCTGAGAGACCTGATGCCTAAATGTAGTATGATACCCCACATGGGTCCTAGAACAAAAAAGGGCCATTAGGTTAAAAAAAATAATATAATAAGGAAATCAGGATAAAATATGGATTTTAGTTGACAATAGTGTATCAGTATTGGTTTACTAATTTTGACAAATGTACAATACTAATGTAAGATGTTAACAAAAGGGGAAGATGTATAGGAAGTATGTGGAAATTCTTATTCTACTTTTGCAACTGTTCTATAAGATTAAAGTCTTCTAAAATGAAAATTTTATTTTCCAAAAAGATATAGAACTTACTTATCACATAAGGATATATTCGTGGGTGATATAGGTGGATGAGTTCTCCCAGCTATCTTTCTGTGAACCTCTGCATCAGTAGCGCAAGTGAGACTGTGCCCACCAACTTAGAGGAGAATACAGCGGTGGGATGCTCTGGGGTTAGAGCCCTGCCCTAAGTAGTCATGGTAGGCTTTGTTATTAATAACTCTTACTGAAGATGACACCACCCTATGGCAGAAAGTGAGGAAGAACTAAAGAGCTTTTTGATGAAAGTGAAAGAGGAGAGTGAAAAAATTGGCTTAAAGCTCAACATTCAGAAAACTAAGATCATGGCATCCAGTCCCATCACTTCACAGCAAATAGATGGGGAAACAATGGAAACAGTGGCTGACTATTTCTCTTGGGCTCCAAAATCACTGCAGATGGTGATTGCAGCCATGAAATTAAAAGACACTTACTCCTTGGAAGGAAAGTTAAAACCAACCTAGACAGCATATTAAAAAGCAGAGACATTACTTTGCCAACAAAGGTCCATCTAGTCAAGGCTGTGGCTTTTCCAGTGGTCATGTATGGATGTGAGAGTTGGTCTATAAAGAAAGCTGAGTGCAGAAGAAATGATGCTTTTGAACTGTGGTGTTGGAGAAGACACTAGAGAGTCCCCTGGACTGCAAGGAGATCCAAGCTGTCCATCCTAAAGAAGATCAGTCCTGGGTGTTCATTGGAAGGACTGATGTTGAAGCTGAAACTCCAATACTTTGGCCACCTGATGCGAAGAGCTGACTCATTGGAAAAGACCCTAATGCTGGGAAAGATTGAGGGCAGGAGGAGAAGGGGATGACAGAGGATGAAATGGTTGGATGGCATCACCGACTCAATGGACATGGGTTTGGGTGGACTCCAGGAGTTGGTGATGGACAGGGAGGCCTGGCGTGCTGTGGTTCATGGAGTTGCAAAGAGTTGGACACGACTGAGCAACTGAACTGAACTGAACTGAAGATAAACAGGAAACAGCTGTGATCAGAGACACTAACACAACAGCATTCACATGACTTGTAGATATAGCTGGTCAACTCTTCTTTACTATCTCTGCAGCCATGTCTCATACCACTCTTCCCTTAATTGCTATATTTAACCATATTGGATTTTTGTAGTTCCTCATAGATATAGTACCCTCTCTCAGCTCTGGGTCTTTTCCTTCCACTTGCAATTCTTTTTAAGTCCCAGCCTCCATCTTTACCCTTTTGACCAGTTAATTCTACTTCATCCTTCTGTGGCAATGCTGATTTTCTAGGAACACTTTCTCTGGCATCCTAGACAGTACACTTCTGCTTTTGTGGCATGCATCCTACTTACAATTACTTGTTAAATCTGACTTCCCCCACTAGATTATAAATTGCCTAAGGACAGGGTTGCACATGAACTCAAGTTCATGTGCCCGAGCACTATGAGGCCAAAACAAAACATCAGAATTTGGAGCAGAGAAAGGTTTATGGCAAAAGTTTATGGCAAAGGCTATGAAAGGATAACAGGTGGCTTGTGCTTAAGAGCTGAACTTCCTGATGGGCTTACCAGGACTGTTGTGAAGATTAAATGAAGTAACCCTTAGAATGCTTAGAACAGTTCTTGTGCACAGCAAGTGCTAAAACAAATAGTAGCTATTATTATAATTACCATTCTTACCAGATTAAATTTTTTTCCTTTGTTTTGCCTTCTTATTCAGCAATACAAATAATAGCTATTTTATATCTACTGTGTCTATCATGTATAGTATTAGTTGCTCAGTCATGTCCAACTCTTTGCAACTCCATGGACTATAGCCCACCAGGCTCCTTTTTCCATGTAGTTCTCCAGGCAAGAGTACTGAAGTGGGTTGACATTCCCTTCTCCAGGGGATCTTCCCAACCCAGGGATCAAACCTGGATCTCCCACATTGTAGGCAGATTCTTTACCATCTGAGCCATCAGGGAAGCCCTATCATGTATAACATGTTCACAAAAACTATCTTTGTAGTTTGTTCCATGTTATTTCTTCATACATACTATCCCCCAGAGCTGTGCTTAAATTTTGTTTATTATATTTTCATTGCTTCTAATATGGCTTTTTATCTCTGTGACATTTTTATTTTTCTGTTTTCTTTCCTAATCTTTCTTGACTCACATTTTTAAGTCTTCTTTACTGGCTTATAAGATCTTTGAATTGTTTTGTTTCTTTTCTCAGTTCTTTTAATGTTAGGTGATATTTTTAATTTCTTTGAAACTATTTCCTTAACCTTTAAAAGAATTTGTTTCCCTGGAAATTTCTGGTTTTATTTTTTAGATGCATGCTTCTGTCTCTCTTTGTACTACTCTTTCGGTCTCTCTCTTATTTCTTCTTTTAGCTTCCCTTCCTTTCTTCCCTCTTTCTTTTCCCTCCTTCTCTCTCTCTCTCCCTCTCTTTCACTTCTTCCTGCCTGCCTCTCTATCACTCATGTTTGCGGAATAATACAGGAGAGATGGTGAGAGGGAGCAGGGTAAAATGCAAAGGGCTGGGACAGGGCAGCCCAGCAGCCTCTCCTAGATAGGATTGCTAGATGCACCAAATAAATATACAGGATGCCCCATTAGATTTGTATTTAAGATATACAAGAAATAGTTTCTTTTTTAAAATCTTAAAAAAATATATACTTATTTATTTGATTGTCCTGGGTCTTAGTTGCAAACTCTTAGTTGTGGCATGTGGAATCTAGTTCCCTGACCAGGGATCGAACCTGGGAACCTGAGCCCCCTGCATTGGGAGTGTGAATTCTTAACCACTGGACCACCAGGGAAGTTCCCAGATATACAATAAATAAGAATTCATAAGAATTCATGACATAAGAATTCATGAATATTGCATACTATATTTTGTCTGATAATCATCTTCCTTGAGTTGCTTTCGCCAGTGTCCTCTCTCTAAATTTGATATTTCCTTTCCCCTGGGGAACCATTTCTGTTTTTTCAGAGACTGATGGGCCTTTCAGCAAAAGTCTCCTAGGATCTTCCCTCTTCATGAAAGCACATTTCAGTGGGGAATTTAAATTAGGTGGCTTTGACTTAAGTATTAGAAACAGCATGGTCTCTTTCTGCATCACTGTTATTCTTTGTTGTAGAACTGGTTCTCTACAGGATAGCACCTGATCACAGGGATGACTGACACCACTAGATTTTACTATCTTCCTCATAATCAATTTCTCTCTTTCAATAGACCTGTCCTGGACCCCGCAAATGGGGTCTCTGTGGCTCAGCTCTGCAACTCAAGGTGGTGGCAAATATGTGTATGGGCCCTCTAGCTCACTTACCTAAGTTCTTTTCCTCCACAAGCCCAGCAGTCACCCAATGGCCACTTTTTAGGCCTAAGGGTACACACCTTGCAGAAGAGGGTGTGGGTGGGAGATTTCAGCTCTTCTAGATGACTCAGAAGCACACAACACAGCACAGAAAAGGAAAGACAATTAGCTTCGGAGACACAGAAAAGAAATTTTGCCCTGACATTTAGGGAGTTTGTCCTGGCTCATCTTAGTTAATATATCCTTTGTTAAGATGGTCCAATTTGTCTATATTTCATGGCTGTTCTTCTTTATATTTGATAACTTTATCATTTTTGTATCCACTAAAACAGATCTTGTATATGTAGAGGTTCTGCTCTACAGTGTTTTTCTGAGTGTAGCTTGTTTCATTTAGCTTGTACATATGTATTTCAAAACTTTTAAACCTGGGAAATTAAGAACCATTTAATGCTGAGTGTAGGTTTATCTAACTTGAGAACAAACTGGCCAGATAGCTATATAATGAGAGTTGTAGAATACAAAAAATATAATGGTTATTTCATACTGATGTATGGTAGAAATCAAATCAATATTATAAAGCAATCATCCTTCAATTAAAAAGAAAAAAATACAACATATACTTTTAGCTTATTTTATAAAACTCCTCATTTTGTATAATTCCTTTCTGTTCAACCTGGGTAATTTCCACTGCTCCCTTTTAATTCACTGATATGTTTTTCTGTATCATCTTATCAATTATTAATTCCTTCTAGCGTATTTTTAATTCCAGTTATTGTATTCTTCAACTCTGTTTCTTCTTCATATTTTCCAGCTCTTGGCTAAAATGCTCACTATGTTTATCCATTCTTCTCCTGAGTTTATTGAGAGTCTTTGTGATCAAGTTATGTTGAGCTCTTTAATGAGTAAATTGCTTAGCTTCACTTCATTTAGTTCTAAAGTTTTGTGTTATTTCTTCATTTGGAATATATTCTTCTGTCTCCTCACTTTACCTATTTCTCTGTGTTGACTTCTATGCTTTAGGTAAGTTGGTTACATTTCCTGACTTCGGAGAAGTGACTTCTATAGCAGACCCCCATGGAGTTCAGCAACACACTCCCCTTTGGTCACCAGCACTAAATGCTCTAGGGGTGTCCCTTACCCCTTATGTGGGCTGCATGGGCCCTTCTGTTGTGGTAGGGTCGACTGCTTTATCTTCCTTATAGATGCGTCTGATCCCCCACATGGGTGGCTCTTTGGCCCGAGAAGTCCTGGGACTGGTGCCAGCCAGTGGGTGGGTAACCCTTGGAACATATAGACTAGAGGGAGGACTCCAAATATCTGTTTGCCAGCATCAGTGTCCTTGTGGTAGAATGAGCTCTCCCAGTTGGCTGCCACCAGCATCCGTGTTCCCAAGAGAGATCTCAGTTGCCTTCTGTCTCCCTGGGAGGCTCTCTAACATCAGCAAGTGGGTCTGACTCAGGCTCCTTTCAAGCGAATGCCTTTGCTCTGGGTTTTGGAATGTGTAAGATTTAGTGTTTACCCTTTAAGATAAGTCTCTGTTTCCTGTGGCCCTCTGGCTCTCCCGTGCACAAGCCCTGCTGGCAATCAGAGCCACATGTTCCAGGGGCTCATCCTCCTGGTGAAGAACTACTGGGCTGGGAAGCTCAATGAGGGTCTTGGACCCCTCATTCTTTGGGGAGACCCTCTGCAGTTGTGGCTGAAACTGTTTACTTCAGATTGGGACTTGAACACAGCCAAAATCCAGTTTGGGACTCAAACCTCTGTGCCTGGGACTCGAACCCAGCCAAAACCCAGTTTGAGACTTGAACCCACATGGCTGGGACTCGAACCCAGCGAAAACCCACAGTACCTGGTTTCAGGGTCTAATGAAGCTCAGGTTCTTGATGTCTCATTGCAGAAAGAATTCAGTGAAAAAAAAAAAGAAAGGATTCAGTGAGAGACAAAGTGATACATAAGAAATGGATTTATTCAGATTCACAATATTGTGAAAACGACTATACTACCAAATGCAATCTATGGATTTAATGCAATCCTTAAATTACCAATGGCATTTTTCACAGAACTAGAACAAAAAATTTCACAATTCATATGGACACACAAAAGACCCAGAATAGCCAAAGCAGTCTTGAGAAGGAAGAATGGAGCTGGAGGAATCAACCTTCCTGACTTCAGGTTATACTACAAAGCTACAGTCATCAAAACAATATGGTGCTGGCAGAAAAACAGAAATAGAGACCAAGGGAACAAGATAGAAAGCCCAGAAATAAACCCATGCACCTATGGGTACCTTATTTTTGACAAAGGAGGAAAGAATATACAATGGGGCAAAGATAGCCTCTTCAATAAATGGTGCTAGGAAAACTGGACAACTCCATGTAAAAGAATGAAATTAGAACACTTCCTAACACCATACACAAAGATAAACTAAAAATGGATTAAGGATTTAAATGTAAGACCAGAAACTATAAAACTCATAGAGGAAAACATAGGCAGAACACTTGATGACATAAATTAAAGAAAGATCCCCTATGACCCACCTCCTAGAGTAATGGAAATAAAAACAAAAGTAAACAAGTGGAACCTGATTAAACTTAAAAGCTTTTGCACAGCAAAGGAAACTATAATCTAGGTGAAAAGACAACCCTCAGAATGGGAGAAAATAGGCAGTAAATGAAACAGCTGACAAAGGATCAATATCCAAAATATACAAGCAGCTCATAAAACTCAATACCAGAAAAACAAACAACCCAATCAAAAAGTGGGGGAAAGACCTAAACAGACATTTCTTCAAAGAAGACATACAGATGGCTAACAAACACATGAAAAATGCTCAACATCACTCATTATTCAAGAAATGCAAATCAAAACTACAATGAGATATAACCTCACACCAGTTAGAATGGCCATCATCAAAAAGTCTACAAACAATAAATGCTGGAAAAGGTGTGGAGAAAAGGGAGCACTCTTGCACTGTTGGTGGGAATGTAAATTGATACAGCTGTTATGGGAGATGGTATGGAGATTCCTTTAAAAACTAAGAATAAAGCTAAGAATAAAAACTAAGAATAAAACCACCATATGACCCAGCAATCCCACTCCTAGGCATATATCCTGAGGAAACCAAAATTGAAAGAGACACATGTATCCCACTGTTCATTGAAGCACTATTTACAGTAGCAAGAACATGGAAGCAACCTAGATGTCCATCGACAGGTGAATGGATAAAGAAGTTGTGGTATATATACACAATGGAATATTGCTCAGCCATAAAAAGGAACACATTGAGGTCAGTTCTGATGAGGTGGATGAACCTAGAACCTATTATCCAGAGTGAAGTGAGTCAGAGAGAGAAAGATAAATACTATATTGTAACACCTACATATGGAATCTAAAAGAATGCTACCGAAGAATTTATTTACAGGGCAACAATGGAGAAAGAGACATAGAGAACAGACTTATGGACATGGGGAGAGGGGAGGAGAGGGTGAGATGTATGGAAAGAGTAACGTGGAAACTTGTATTACCATATGTAAAATAGATAGCCAATGGGAATTTGCTGTATGGCTCAGGAAATTCAAACAGGGGCTATGTATCAACCTAGACGGGTGGGATGGGGAGGGAGAAAAAAGGGAGGGCATATATGTATACCTGTGGCTGATTTGGACTGCAAGGAGATCCAACCAGTCCATCCTAAAGGAAATCAGTCCTGAATATTCATTGGAAGGACTGAGGCTGAAGCTGAAACTCCAATACTTTGGCCACCTGATGTGAAGAACTGACTCATTTGAAAAGATCCTGATGCTGGCAGTGATTGAAGGCAGGAGGAGAAGGGGACAACAGAGGATGAGATGGTTGGATGGCATCACCGACTCAATGGACATGAGTTTGAGTAAAATCCAGGAGTTGGTGATGGACAGGGAGGCCAGGCATGCTGCAGTCAATTGGGGTTGCAAAGAGTCAGACCTGATTGAGTGACTGAACTGAACTGAACTGATGACTGATTCATGTTGAGGTTTGACAGAAAACAACAAAATTCTGTAAAGCAATTATCCTTCAATAAAAAATAAATTGATTAAATTAAAAAAGAAATGGTTTTATTCAGATTCAGAGAGAACCACACTCCACAGAAAAAGTGCGGGCCATCACAGAGGGCAAATTAGGCACTGAAATGTGGCATGGTTAGATTTTATAGGCTGGGCAATTTCATATGCTAATAAGTGGGAGGATTATTCCAACTATTTTTGGGAAGGAGTATAGATTTCCAGGATTTGGACCATCACCCACTCCCTGGGATTCTGACCTCAGTTCAGTCCAGTGAAGTCACTCAGTCGTGTCCGACTCTTTGTGAGCCCATGGACTGCAGCACACCAGGCTTCCTGTTCATCACCAACTCCTGGAGCTTACTTAAACTCATGTCTATTGAATTGGCGATGCCCTCCAACCATCTCATCCTCTGTTGTCTCTTTCTCCTTACATCTTCAATCTTTCCCAGAATCAGAGTCTTTCAAATGAGTCAGTTCTTTGCATAACGTGGCCAAAATATTGAGGTTTCAGCTTCAGCATCTGTACTTCCAATGAATATTCAGGACTGATTTCCTTTAGAATGGACTGGTTGGATCTCCTTGTTGTCCAAGGGACTCTCAAGAGTCTTCTCCAACACCAAAGTTCAAAAGCATCAATTCTTCAGCATTCTCTTTATAGTCCAACTCTCACATTCATACATGACTACTGGAAAAACCATAGCTTTGACTAGAGGGACCTTTGTTGGAAAAGTAATGTCTCTGCTTTTTAATATGCTGTCTAGGTTGGTCATAACTTTCCTTCCAAGGAGTAAGCGTCTTTTAATTTCATGACTGCAGTCACCATCTGCAGTGATTTTGGAGCCCCCCCAAAATAAAGTCTGTCACTATTTCCATTGTTTCCCCATCTATTTTCCATGAAGTGATGGGACCAGATGCCATGATCTTAGTTTTCTGAATGTTGAGGTTTAAGCCAACTTTTGCACTCTCTTCTATCACTTTCATCAAGAGATTCTTTAGTTCTTCTTAGCTTTCTGCCATAAGGGTGGTATCATCTGCATATCTGAGGTTATTGATATTTCTCCCGGCAATCTTGATTCCAGCTTGTGCATCATCCAGCCCGGCATTTCTCATGATGTACTCTGCATATAAGTTAAATAAACAGGGTGACAATAACAGCCTTGACTTAATCCTTTCCCTATTTGGAACCAGTCTGTCGTTCCATGTCCGGTTCTAACTGTTGCTTCTTGACCTGCATACAAGTTTCTCAGGAGGCAATTAAGGTGGTCTGGTATTTTCATCTCTTGAAGAATTTTCCAGTTTGTTGTGATCCACGCAGCCAAAGGCTTTGGCCTAGTCAACAAAACAGAAGTAGATGTTTTACTGGAACTCTCTTGCTTTTTTGATGATCCAATGGATGTTGGCAATTTGATCTCTTCCTCCTCTGCCTTTTTTAAAACCAGCTTGAACGTCTGAAAATTCACATACTGTTGAAGCCTGGCTTGGAGAATTTTGAGCATTATGTTGCTAGCATGGGAGATGAGTGCAATTGTGTGGTAGTTTGAGCATTCTTTGGTATTGTGATTCTTTGGGACTGGAATGAAAACGGATCTTTTCCAGCCCTGTGACCAGTGCTGAGTTTTCCAAATTTGCTGGCACATTGAGTGCAGCACTTTCACAGCATCATCTTTTAGGATTTGAAATAGCTCAACTGGAATTCCATCACCCCCGCTAGCTTTGTTCATAGTGATGCTTCCTAAGGCCCACTTGACTTCACATTCCAGGATGTCTGGCTCTAGGTGAGCTATCACACCATTGTCATTATCTGGGTCATGGAGATCTTTTTTGTATAGTTCTTCTGTGTATTCTTGCCAGGCCTTCTTCTTCTTATCTTCTTCTGTTAGGTCCATACCATTTCTGTCCTTTATTGTGCCCATCTTTGCATGACATGTTCCCTTGGTATCTCTGATTTTCTTGAAGAGATCTCTAGTCTTTCTCATTCTATGATTCTCTATTTTTTTTTGCATTGATCACTTAAGAAGGCTTTCTTATCTCTCTTTACTATTCTTTGGAACTCTACATTCAAATGGGTGTATCTTTCCTTTTCTCCTTTGCCTTTTGCTTCTCTTTTTTAACAGCTATTTTTAAGGCCTCCTCAGACAACCATTTCGCCTTTTTGCATTTCTGTACAATGTCGCGAACCTCTCTCCATAGTTCTTCAGACACTCTGTCTATGAGATCTAATCCCTTTAATCTGTTTGTCACTTCCACTGGATAATTGCAAGGGATTTGATTTATGTCATACCTGAATGGTCTAGTTGTTTTTACTACTTTCTTAAATTTAAGTCTGAATTTGGCAATAGGAATTTGTGATCTGAGCCACAGTCAGCTCCCGTCTTGTTTTTGCTGACTGTATAGAGCTTCTCTATCATGGCTGCAAAAAATATAATCAGTCTGATTTCTGTATTGACCATCTGATGATGCCCATGTGTAGAGACTTCTCCTGTGTTGTTGGAAGTGGGTGTTTGGTGTGATCAGTGCGTTCTCTTGGCAAAACTCTGTTAGCCTTTGCCCTGTTTGTTTCTGTACTCCAAGGCCAAATTTGCCTGTTACTCCAGGTATTTCTTGACTCCTAGTTTTGCATTCCAGTCCCCTATAGTGAAAAGGGCATCTTTTTTGGGTGTTAGTTCTAGAAAGTCTTGTAGGTCTTCATAGAGCCATTCAACTTCGGCTTCTTCAGCATTACTGCTCAGGGCATAGACTTGGGTTACTGTGATCTTCAATGGTTTGCCTTGGAAACAAACAGAGATCATTCTGTCATTTTTGAGATTGCACCCAAGTACTGCATTTTGGACTCTTTTGTTGACTATGATGGCTACTCCATTTCTTCTAAGGGATTCTTGCCCACAGTAGTAGATGTAATGGTCATCTGAGTTAAATTCACCCATTTCAGTCCATTTTAGTTCACTGACTCCTAAAGTGTTGATGTTCACTCTTGCCATCTCCTGGTTGATCACTTCCAATTTGCTTTGAGTCATGGACCTAACATTCCATGTTCCTATGCAATATTGTTCTTTACAGCATCAGACTTTATTTTCATCACCCGTCACATCCACATCTAGGTGTTGTTTTTGCTTTGGCTCCGTCTCTTCATTCTCTCTGGAGTTATTTCTCCACTGATCTCCAGTAGCATATTGGGCAACTACCCTCCTGGGGAGTTCATTTTTCAGTGTCCTATCTTTTTGCTGTTTCACACTGTTCACGGGGTTCTCAAGGCAAGAATACTGAAGTGGTTTGCCATTCTCTTCTCCAGTGGACCATGTTTTGTCAGAACTCTCCACCATGACCTGTCTGTCTTGGGTGTCCCTACGTGGCGTGGCTGTTAGTTTCATTGAGTTAGACAAGGCTGTGGTCTATTGAGTTAGACAAGGCTTTTGACTTCTGGGTGCATTGTTTCACTAGCTGGTTGAGGATCAAGGTGTAGTCTTGTCTGCCATCTTGGTCCAATTTGATTCTAATCAGTTTATGCTGTGTCCTTGGGTTATGTCATTCTTTCAAAAGTTGTTCCCTGCCCCTTTGCCTCCTGTTACATGACTATCCCACTATCTTGACAACACTGTGTCTTCACCTTTCCTATTGGTTTGGTTGTGATTTCTTCTTCTTCTTTTTTAATATTAGCTTTTGGCCATTCCACATGGCATGTTCCCAATTCCCTGACCTGGGATTGAACCCACACCCCCTGCATTGGAAGCACAGATTCTTAACCACTGGAAGTCCCTGTGGTTTCTCCTCTGTGTCTTTAGATGTGGATTTATTTTTTCCCTGCTGGTCCTCAGGTTGTTCTCCTAGATAGTTACTCTATAAATGGTGCAATTGTAGAGTGCGTGTGGGAGGAGGTGAGCTCAGGGCCTTCTTGCTCCATCACAGCCACACCCCCTGAAGACATTACATTTTAAGCAACGGCCAACTGGAGCCAGAAAGCAGAAACTTCACTGACAGTTTTTTTGTGTGTGAGGAATGAAAGTTGATGTGTCCTTCAGTTTCAGGAGAAGACAGAACAGAAAGGCATACAAAATGAGCCAATGTTCTCTCTGCTTTTGTCTTTTATTTCAATATCTCCCCTATTTTTAAATTTCTCTCCTTCTTTATCTCTTTCAATGTGGTATTTCTGTATATAAATCTAAAGTGTTTACATTTTTATGTTAAGAACTGCTGTTGAAATAATGATTTTTAAAAGTCATTTGGAGTATTTCATATTTGTATAGTTTAGGTAGTCTGACTTAATTTATTCCAGTCACTGCTTCTTGTATAGCTTTGGATATGCTATGGGCATCGTCAACTTTTTGCAGCTAAAACTCTCAGAAAGTCTTCCCATCTTATAGACTCAGATGTAACATTGTTTTAAAAAGTATTTTGAGTAAGTAGGTTCTGTAATAGTAAGTTGATGAACTAAGAGTGTTGAAAGAAATTTGAAATTGATAAGAGAAAATTAAACATATACAAAATTTTTAGGGACTTACCCTCAAATTTGTGCTCTGCAACTATTTTACAACAATGAATTTTTATTTTAAAAATCCCATCAATGTCTATTGCAACTATCTATGCTGTGATTAAATAATTCTCATAGAAAAAATTTCTCCATTCTAAAATAGAAATGTAAAAGATAAAAATCAACTGTTCTTTCCATTACAGTTAAAGTCACTGGAGTCTTAAACTCAAAGTTTAATTTGGACCTTATATTTTCTAGTACATTTAAAGACCGAGGATGAGTTCTAAAAGTGTGTATAGTACCGTGTTAAAAGTAAAGTAATATGGTAAAGTTGTTTTCATATTGCAATGTGCTTCCTTTTAAAAAATATTGAAGTCATTGTTTTCCCCTTCCTGGAGTAAACAGATTTGCTCATAGAAAATTTCAGGGCTGAAAGAATAGCTTATTTATGATATCATTTTATAGGAACAATTACATAGCCTATTTTTCTTTAAAAATTATGATGATTTCTTCTTCGTAACTCTGATCATATCAGTTAATTTCAACCTAATGAAAATGTGTGGCAAGGAGTGCAGAGGTTTCTGGGCAGAAGTTGATATTTCAGGAGGATTTGAAAAAGACTTATTAGCTTTGAGAGTCCTCCAGCCATTTCTACCTATGATGCCCATCAATCTCAAATGGCTTACCTCCTGTGTCCATCCCTTACTTCCATGTCTATGATCTGTCAGGGGCTAGGTTGTATTTTAAAGATGCTAATAGAAAGCAAAAGTAAATCTACCTGCAGGATTATCTGGTTAAGATGATACCAGCTGGCAAACCCTGATTACCCTGGGGATGTCCCTCGGTCCTGTAGACTCAGCCTCTTGATGTCTGATTACTACGTTCTACTGATGGCCTCAGCCTCTTTGTTTTTGCTTCTTGATCACTGTCTATTGCTCTCTGCCACTGTCCCCAGCATGCCACCAGTAATCACTTCTTCCTCTTCTTAGACTCTTCTTATCTCAAGACCTCCGTTGTTATTCCTGGCTCCCTACCTCAGAGTTCTCATTCACTCCTTCCTACCTCACTTATGTCATGTTATGTATCCAGGATGAACTTCTTTGATCCTGGCCCTGCCATGAAAAGGTGGATACCACACTGCATGTGGGTGAAGCCCGGGGTGAGGGTCAGAGGTGGGTCCTTGGGAGGAGGGGCAAGTCCATGCTACCGGCAATATGTATTATGTTCTTTCATCCAGTCACACTGGAGTCCTTCAAGGAACTAGAGCCTCACGATTGGATTGTTTCCTTTCATATTTTAAATGAGGCACCTCTCCTGTGGGTCCAACTTGCTGAAAGATTCCTGGCAAAGTTCGAAGATGGTGTGAGTGGTTGTTTCACTAGTAGGGACATTGAACCTGCAGCTTAATGCTGCTAAGAATCTGGAGAGGTTTTCTGGCTGTCCACTACCAGAGGCACTGCTGACCTCAGGCACTCCCTCAAATTTGAGAACCAGAAGACAGCCTTCTTGCCTTGTGTGGACACCATACATAAGCACTTCTAAAAAAGGGAGTTTAGAGTGTCTCCAAGATGTCTGTGAAAGTCTTCAGATGGAGAGTTAGCAGGAGACGGAACAGTGTTGGCGGTGATGCTAAGAGAGTGTGCCGAGTGCTCTTTTCAATTCCTATCTTTGGTCTTGCATTTGGATTGCTACTACAGGAAGGTGATGTCTTTTTTTTTTTTTCCCATTCATTTTTATTAGTTGGAGGCTAATTACTTTACAATACTGTAGTGGTTTTTGTCATACATTGACATGAATCAGCCATGGATTTACATGTATTCCCCATCCCGGTCCCCCCTGAGACGAAGGTGATGTCTTTGCAGAGAACAGCTGAGACGTGTGCATTCGTGCTAATTCGTTTCAGTCGCATCCAATTTGTTGCAGCACTATGGACCATAGCCTGCCAGGCTCCTCTGTCCATGGGGATTCTCCAGGTAAGAATAGTCGAGTGGATTGCCATGCCCTCCTCCAGGGGGATCTTCCCAATTCAGGGATGGAACCCACGTCTCTTATGCCTCCTGCGTTGGCAGGCGGGTTCTTCACCGCTACAGCTACCTGGAAAGCCCAGCTGAGAGGCAAGAGTCTGGAACGCAGGGCTGTTAGTGTACGTCTGTCAACAGCCACTAGAGGGTGCCAGAGCCTGAGGTTGGGGAGCCTGAAGAGTCATTTGTTCACATGGTGGGGAGAATTTTTAGCTAGTTGAGAAGCAAAGGCAATAGATTGTAAGAATGCTGCTCAGTTCGATTCTGTGGAGAGAAGCGGAATCTGAGACGGATGATGGCACCCAATTCAATGATGATCCATTGGAGCCCAGGGCTGAGGGAGGAGTAGAAAGCAGTCAGCTTGTATCAAGTGATCAACAGTGCGATAGTTCCATTAGGGGAATCTCTGGAAACCCACAAAATTGCTGTTCAAAAGAGTTGGCTTGGAACATCCAGATTATAGTAGTATTAGTAGATACTACTCCTCCTCGGCCTGAAGAAGGAGGTGAGCAAAGGAGGGAGAATTGAACCACAGCCCTCTGCTCTGCCGCAGACGTCCGTGGTTGGAGCAGGCTCAAGTTGGCAGAAGGGAGGAAAACGGGTAAAAAGGAGCTTACAGTTCTCATCACATTGGATTTGTCCTCTACATGTGAAAACAAAAGGATAACTTGTATATTACCTTAGAGTGACCCAAAGAAACACGGGACCTGTTCAAGATTTCATCCTAGGTCAGGGAATGAATTGTTTGATGGAGCAAGTTTAGTAAGGAGTGACAGGGAAGAACGTGCTTGTTTTACAATTGTACACTATTAATCTCAGCTCATTCAATACAAGTGTTGCATTAAAATAAGATGCATTGGAATTCCAAATGGAAAGTATTAACTAAAACCAAGGAGGGCATTTCATATTGATGAAGTGAAGACTTCTATAACGGTGTTACTCTTCCCTGTTTCCCTCCCTGCTCTCTTTCTATCAGTCCATTTAGGGCTTTCTTTACCCTGCCTTCCCTGAGCTGCCTCCAGTCTGCCTCGCATTCTATTAATGTGACTTAAGTTCCAGCTCCCTCTGTCCCTCCATCCCTACATATCCTTCCCTCACAAGAATTAAAAGGTGGCTCCACTGATGCATTTCTTTTCTTTTTTTAAACAAAATATTTATTCATTTATTTGGCTTCACTAGGTCATAGTTGTGGCATGCAGGATCTTTTAGCTTTGGCATGCAGCATCTTTTTTAGTTGCGGCATGTGAACTCTGAGTTGTGGCATGCAGGCTGTTAATGGTGGCACATGGGATCTAGCTTTCCAACCAGGGATTGAACCTGGACCCCCTGCCTTGGGAGTGTAGAGTCTTAGCCGCTAGATCACCAGAGAAGACTCCCACCAATGCATTTCTCTGTCAGCAAATTACCTGCCTTCACTGAATTTCCACTTATCATCCATTAAATGCAGATAAAATTTCCTACCTTGAGGATTAAATAAAATAATTCTTATAAATTGCATAACATGGCATCTGGCAATAATAATAAGTGGCACTAATTGCTAAAGCAAGATTAGTGATAAGAGACATCTATATAGCCATTTCATCTTCTTTCACAGACAGAAAATGAGACTTCTCTCTGATACGTGCCAACCTAGCATATATAAAGTTCAGGATATGTAGCCTGATGATAGTGATTATAATGACAATGAAATGGTAACAACAGGAGTAATGACTGACAACAAGATACCCCAGAAATCTGATAGCAAGTGGCCCAGGGAAAATACTAGTGTGGGTAATGGAGCCTAGTAGGTTATTGCTAGGAACTGACGGTAGCAGGTTGAGATACTGTAATTGGAGACTTGGGTGGCTCAAGTCAAGCATAAATTCCATGCAACTTTCAGAGCAAAACCACACAAAGAGAATATTTGATAAATATCTTTTATGTGTAGCATTCAGACAGACCCTGCAGGTCACCTTCAATCTCAGTTGTTCTAATATAGAGAGCAGTATACCATCATATTTAAATAGGAAGGGCAGCAATAAATTTGTTTAATCTAACCTCAGCACCATTACATAATGTCAGAAACATTAAAAGAAAATGCAAATATCTAAAGGCTAAGGGAATCGTAATTTGAAGTAAGCAAGGGATTCTATAAAACAAATTGCTTCTGACAAAACCAATTGCAGCTTTGATAGAATTATAAAATCATTCCTTTATGGGATGACAGTTATATTTGAACATTATCAAATCATTTGCCAATTGCTCATGCAATTTTAAATAATTCAGATTAGAGTTAAACATGAGCAATCACAAAATAGAATGATTCAGTGAAAACTGGCTGAGGATCTATAGATAAAGAGGTCATGGTAATAACAATATGTGAAACTCCAAATGGAATTTGAGTGGGATTGCTCTTTTCATGCTTAATATCTTGATTAATAGAGTGGGTGATGGAGTAGCAATATAAAATGTTTCATTGAGCCTGTTTCGGGAGAGTTTTTGAATACAAAGAAAAAAGAACAATGGGAATAGAAACCCATAGAAGTTTAAAATTGTAACAGGAAATAAAAAGCTGCCATTTAGGTGGTAAAATTCCATGTTAACTATGTGGTGTAAAGTATTCTGATATATAGGGCTTATTAAGAATATCTGGTGATACCAAAGAGCAATTAGACAAAGGTAGGCAAGACATTTGAAACTGATTCTTGATGACAGTTTCTCTTTGCATCCTAAAGATTTCAAGCTGTTGTCTGTATATAAACTTCATAAAATAGGGAAAACTAGGAACTAGAAGTTAAAATATTAAATGAGTGACAATAGTATTATAAATGATGGCTGTATATAAGTTAATTGTGACAACTGGATTTAATTTTCCAAAAGGCAATGCTTTCTTCTGATTTATTTGGATAACAATTAAAAAAAAAGTATTAAAGATACTGGATCGAAATTGCACATAGGAAGAATGCAGGATCTAGATTGTAGAATAGCCATCTAAGGTATCTGACTCTATAAACTTTAGACATTCTTCACTGTAGACAAAGTTGGGAAAATACGCTTGAATTTTAGAAACTGCTAAGTCGCTTCAGTCGTGTCTGACTCTTTGTGACCCTATGGACTGTAGCCTGCCAGTCTCCTTTGTCCATGGGATTCTCCAGGCAAGAATACTGAAGTGGGTTGCCATGCCCTCCTCCAGGGGATCTTCCCGACCCAGGGATAGAAACTGAATCTCCTGTGGCTCCTACATTGCAGGCAGATTCTTTACCACTAAGCCACCGAGGAAGCCCTAGAAACTGACTAAATGTGTGCTAATAATATCACTCATCAAAATTGTTCCTGATAGCTTAGAAATTTTGACCTGCAAAAGTCCTTAGCGATCTGCATCCATCCATTCATTTATTTTTATTGAAGTATAATTGATTTGGAATATTGTGTTGGTGTCAAGTGTACAACAAAGTGATTCAGTTATACATATATGTGTATATATTTGTATTTCCCCCCAATTCTATTTCATTAGTTTGTTACACGATGTTTAATACAGCTCTCTGTGCTGTACGGTAAATCCTTGTTGTTTATTTTATATGTGGTGGTGTGCATCTATTAATCCCATACTCCCAATTTATCTTTACCCCACCCCTGCCTTCCCCACTGGTAACCACAAGTTTGTTTTCTTTGTCTGTTTCTGTTTTGTAAGTAAGTTCATCTGCACTATTTATCTATGTTGAAAAGATGAGGGATTGGAACTCAAAAGTGATTTAGTAACTTGCTGAGAATGCATAATGGTTTGGAGGTAGAAGCCATCTACTTCCTTGTTTTTTTTTCCACTCTGGATAAATGAGACTCATCTCTCTTCCTGCTAAGAGCTAGGTCCAGAGCTTAACTCTGGGAGCCAAGGTGTGCTGTGTGCCATCTCACTCAGTCGTGTCTGACTCTTTGCAACCCCATGGAGTGTAGCCGTCCAGACTCCTCTGTCCACGGGGGTTCTCCAGGCAAGAATACTGGAGTGGGTTGCCATGCCCTCCTCCAAGGGATCTTCCTAATCCAGGGATTGAACCCAGGTCTCCCACATTGTGGAGGATTCTTTACTGCCTGAGCCACCAGGGGAGCCCAAGAATACTGGAGTGGGGAGCCTATCCTTTCTCCAGGGGATCTTCCCCACCCAGGGATTGAACCCGCATCTCTTGCATTGGAAGGAGGGTTCTTTACCTTTTGAGCCATCAGGGAAGCCTAGTCATCATTATTATACTTGCATTTAAAAGTCTAGATTTCATGCTGCCAAATTTAATGTAGAATATCATAAATGTGTTTGAGAAATGTTCTTGAAATTTACGAAAAAAGAATCAGTTTACTTCCTCATAAAGCTGTGCCGTTTAGTATGACCTAAACATAATAAGGGGGGCTTCCCTGGTGGCTCAGACGGTAAAGCGTCTGCCTGCAATGTGGGAGATCTGGGTTCTATCCCTGGGTCGGGAAGATCCCCTGGAGAAGGAAATGGCAACCCACTCCAGCACTCTTGCCTGGAAAATTCCATGGATGGAGGAGCCTAGTAGGCTACAGTCTATGGGGTTGCAAAGAGTTGAACATGACTGAGTGAGTTCACTTAACTTCACTGGTAGCTCAGATGGTAAAGAATCCGACTGCAATGAGGGAGATTTGGGTTTGATCCCTGGGTTGGGAAGATCCCCTGGAGGAGGGCATGGCAACCCACTCTAGGATTCTTGCCTGGAGAATCCCCGTGGACAGAGGAGCCTGGCAGGCTACATACAGTACATGGGGTTGCAAAGAGTCACACACAACTGTGTGACTAAGCACAGCCCACATAGTAAGAGTCTCTACTTTTATATGTTTTGCATTATTTTAGTTGGGAGAATATCATAAAGAGATAGTTCCAATGTTATTTTTGTTTGTGAATCTTTGTTTCTACTCTCTTTGTAGTTTTGAGTGAAATGCTTGTGAAAGTAGTCAGTAGTCATCATTGCCTAAATCAGGTATATCTAAGCTCAGGTCTTCCCAGTCACATAGAGAATTGGAGATATATATGTATACACACATAAATACACAGACACACATATATTTACATATATATACACATGTTTTTAAAATATTATTTCACTCTCATCCCTGTGATTTAAGAAAAAGCAAGAGCAAGCAAGAATTCTTAACTGAGATAATGACTGATCACAAATTTAAGTGCAAAACAGCACACAGAAAAAACTCCATATTGTCTTATGCATCTAATGTGATCTAACTATATTGAATATTTTATGAGGGAAGGAAAGCTAGTAGTTTCATTTCAAATATTTTATGATCGAGAACTTCAAACATGTAAGGTAAGGTTATGAAGGTGCTTGAATCCATCACTGAAGTAAAGAACTTATCAACTTATCATCCCCTTCTCCTCCTGCCTTCAATCTTTCCCAACATCAGGGTCTTTTCAAATGATTCAGCTCTTAGCATCAGGTGGCCAAAGTATTGAGTTTCAGCTTCAGCATCAGTCTTTCCAATGAATATTCAGGACTGATCTCTTTTAGGATGGACTGGTTGGATCTCCTTGCAGTCCAGGGGACTCTCGAGAGTCTTCTCCAACACCACAGTTCAAAAGCATCAATTCTTCTGTGCTCAGCTTTCTTTATAGTCCAACTGTCACATCCATACATGACTACCGTAAAAACCATAGCCTTGACTAGATGGACCTTTGTTAACAAAGTAATGTCTCTGCTTTTTAATATGCTGTCTACATTGGTCATAGCTTTTCTTCCAAGGAGTAAGCATCTTTTAATTTCATGACTGTAGTTGCTATCTGTAGTGATTTTGGAACCCCAAAAAATAAGGTCAGCCACTGTTTCCTCATCTATTTTCCATGAAGTGATGGGACCAGATGCCATGATCTTAGTTTTCTGAATGTTGAGCTTTAAGCCAACTTTTTCACTCTCCTTTCACTTTCATCAAGAGGCTTTAATTCCTCTTCACTTTCTGCCATAAGGGTGGTGTCATCTTCATATCTGAGGTTATTGATATTTCTCCCAGCAATCTTGATTCCAGCTTGTGCTTCATCCAGCCCAGGGTTTCTCATGATGTACTCTGCATATAAATTAAATAAGCAGGGTAACAATATACAGCCTTGACGTACTCCTTTTCCTATTTGGAAGCAGTATGTCGCTCCATTTCCAGTTCTAACCGTTGCTTCCTGACCTGCATACAGGTTTCTCAAGAGGCAGGTCAGGTGGTCTGGTATTCCATCTCTTTCAGAATTTTCCACAGTTTATTGTGATCCACACAGTCAAAGGCTTTGGCATAGTCAATAAAGCAGAAATAGGTGTTTTTCTGGAACTCTCTTGCTTTTTCAATGATCCAGTGAACGTTGGCAATTTGATCTCTGGTTCCTCTGCCTTTTCTAAAACCAGGTTGAACATCTGGAAGTTCACGGTTCATGTATTGTGGAAGCCTGGCTTGGAGAATTTTATAGAGTACTACATAAAAAATAATAATTCTCTAATATCAAATTGCCAATCGGTGATCAAATTTCCAATTACTTCTCTCTCTTTTTTTGAAGTTTGTTTGAATTAGGATTTACATCAGATTCCTTCACTGTAATTAGGAAACATGTCTTAAGAGATGTATCTCTTTTAAAGTATAGGGTCCGCCTCTGCATTCTTCCCTTTTAACCTTGCAGTGTGTGAAGAACCCAGTTTGTTTCTCAAGTCGTTGCCTACAGTGTAGATCTATATAGTGTTGTTATACATGTGTGAATGTTGTTTTCTTAACTTTGTGATACTTTTGGATATTTATAGAATTATACTCAGTGAGGTATTTATTTGCATTTTTCTTATGGTTAAGAGTAGTTTCCGTTTTTTCCTAGGTTCCACCCCATTTTTCTGTAAAGTTAATGGAGATTTTGTTCTCCATTTTTTAGAAGTTCTTTATGTAATAGGACCATTACTTTTCTTTCTGTGATATAAGATGATTCCCGCCCCCCCAGTTTGTGATTTTATTTTACTTTGTTTATAGTGTCTCTTTCCAAGAAAAAGCTTTTTTTAAAAAAAAAATTATGGAATTTAATTTTCCTCAACTCAAAGCTCAACTTACTGAGCCTGGTTACATTTCAGTTTTAGCCCATTCTAAATGTCTCTTAGAGTCTTGTAGGGAGATATATGGGCTTTTTAAGGATAACCCTTTGGTGAGAAAGTTTAGCCATGGGAGCATCAAGAGAAAAATTAATCAACACCGCTGAGGAGTATGGAATTTAGCGCAATGTGCTTAGATGTTCAATATTCTCTGTAACTTCTTCATGATTGCTAACAGGTGTTCAATGGTGTTGGCTGGGAAAAAGTTCAAGTTGGGCCTATTAAATTCTCTCTAATTCTCTTCTTGGCTTCTAAACAAGTTGGTGCATTAACACGGTTTTTTATAAGACATTGATGTTTCACACTGTGCTTATGGTAAACTAATTTGTGTAACAAAAATAGACTCCCGACACATTGGAAGCCTCTGGAAAGGGGGAGAGTGGATTACATTCACTCCCCTGGTGTGACCTAATTAAGAGAATTCAATGAAAATTCTGTTACCAACTTAAATATTCTGTTTTCATCTCTTGACATGTATCTACAGGTGCACAGCCATCATGGCATGGTTCGTGGGTACCTGGTTGTTCTTCTGTGACAATTCTCTAACCCAACTTTCATGAAGAGGTTCACAATGTAGATGTTATAAGTTTCTTTTTATAGAGATTGTGTGCATGAACTGAAAAGGAGGAGAAACTTTATTCTGAAAGTCAATTTTTATTTAATTTCCTGGTTGGGAATACTTTTAGAAACATGGATGGCTACAAACTCTTGACATTAACATTAGTAATATCAGCTTATATTACTTTATGCTTTTCATGTTTGAAGAGCATTTTCAGTTAATGGGTCTTCTTTTAGCCTCACAATAACTGCAAGATAGATAGGCACAATATCTTTGCAGATAGATGGGTTTGACAATTCTGTGCTCAATTCCATCATAGTGGGTTTTTTCCCCAGACTCACCAAGCAGTTCTCAGACACCATGTGGGTGTCCTACAACTCAAGTTAATTCTGATAACATCTCTCAGGAAATGGCATCATATTCTGCAGGTTAAGCTCCAAGTCCCACCAGATTGCCCTCTGTTTGAGATGCCAATTGCAAGTCCAGATTGTTACCTGTGCTTCTGACTGACTGGCTATATATCAGAGGTTCCCATGACCCCCTTCTAGGGTTCAGCTAATTTGCTAGAGTGGCTCACAGAACTCAAGAAACCAGTTTACCCATTAGATTACTGGTTTATTATGAAAGGTATTAACAATATGAATCAAACAGCCAGAGGAAGAGAAAGACAGGGCAAGGTCCTGGACAAAAGAGCTCCCCCCTCCACCCGCCCCCCCGCCACTTGGAGTTGAGCTTCGCACAGTAACGTGTGGAAATATTCTGGCTCACCCACCTGGAAGCTTTAGGAGCCCCTTCCTTTCAGGTTTTTATGGAGGGTTCACTACATAGGCACAATTGATTAAATCTCTGGCCATGGTAATTAACTCAAACTCTATCCCCTCACCACACCCCAGTTCAGTTCAGAGGATAGAACTGAATATTCCTTCACTTTATTCATATTTTGTTCTCCTGACAACCAGTAATCTCATCTTCAGAGGATTTCCAAAAGTCAGCTCATTAACATAAACTCTCTTGTGGTTTTAAGTGTCTTGTTGTGAATGATAAGACAACTCCATTCCCTTTAGAGCACTGAAGTGTTTTCAGCAACTGAGGACAAAAGACCAAGTATTATAACAAAAGATGTACCCATTGCTCTTATTACTCAGGAAATTCCTGCAACTGAGAACCAGGAACCACTAATGCAGGTTAAAGTATATATTTATTACAAATCACAATGTCACAGGCTTAGTATCTTTATCTTACACAGAAGGTAACTCAGAAATTTTAAATGACTTGCTCAGTGACACACAGCTAGTAAGTAGGGATGTTAGGGCTTGTGCTAAGATCTTCTAGCTACAATTTACAAGGTCCTTTGTAGTTGGCCTCACCCCTTTGTTGGAGGAAGTACAGTAGGTCAGTTTAAAAAACATGATACTCTTTGGCTCTCATAGATCCCCACACTATGTTAGAGGGGAAAGAAAAGAGACATATTCTATTTTATAGTAATATACCATATGGATACTATATACAATTATAAAAGTTAATTAGAAGGACATGCACATAATCTGGACTTCCCAGGTGTTACTAGTGGTAAAGAACCTGCCTGCCAATTCAGGAGATGTCAAACCCAGGTTTGATCCCTGGGTCAGGAAGATCCCCTGGAGGAGGGCATGACAACCTGATTCAGTACTCTTGCCTGGAGAATCCCATGGGCAGCGGAGCTTGGCCTGCAGCAATGAGTCCACAGAGTCGCACAGAGCAGGACAAGAAAAGCAACTGAGCTTGCATGCAGGCACATGATCGAGACAACTCTTGCCCTACAAACAGCGAACACAAGGCCTGAGGCTAAGCCATTTGTCTACAGTCATGTTACATGATGTTGGCACAGACAGATCTCTACTGGCTGAGCAGATAGGAAAGTTGAATGCTGGAACCTGCCAGGTGGAGAGTCTGCTTCCCTGGTGCCTCAGTGATTAAGAGTCTGTCTGCCGATACAGGAGATACAGGAGACATGGGTTTGATTCCTGGGTCAGGAAGATCCCCAAGAGAAAGAAATGGCAACACACTCCAGTATTCTCGCCTGGGAAATCCCGTGGACAGGGGAGTCTGGTGGGTTAGTCCATAGGGTTGCAAAGACTCAGACTTGACTTGGGGACTAAAGAACAGCCCAAAACAATAACAGCTGAAGAGGTGTATTGTCTGAGCGACACAGCAGATTGGTGGCTCTAGATGAGAGGCATCGGGATTCTGATAGCTGAACTAAGTCCAGTGGAAAGGAATTGGGAAGAGGCATAGTTGTCCTCTAGTAGGGCTTTTCACTGGTAAAAATGCTTTCTTTATTCAACACTTATTGCACACTTACTATGTGCTTTGAGATTCAGAGGCATCTCAGGGTTATAGGAAGGAAAGCGTCCAGGGCAAGGTGGGTGAGCAGAACCCTAGGCTTATCGAAAGGTCAGGACTCCAATCTCTAGGGAAATAGAGCAAAAACAGGACACCAAAACAGAAACTCACTTATTTCTGGGAACTGGGACCCTTGGGACAGGCAAAGCTGTGATTCAAGGGTTATCTTGGCCATCTCTGAGGCATTTCTATTTTGCCAGTGTGATGGTGGCAGCAGAAGTGGCAGGGGTAAGTTTGATACCAAAGCAGTAGCAACAGTGGCAGTCAGCGGGTTTAAGTGACACTGAGCTCCTGGCTTTTAGTGTCTGGTAGCCGCAGCAAAGCTGCTTTTCATTGGACCTATTCTTTGGACTGGTTATGAGCACTGTTCCTGGAAGTATTGCCTCAAAGCTATTTCTTCAGCCCTTTAACTCCTTCTGTAATAAATCAATTTTCTGTTTAAACTAGTCGGAAGGGACTCAGTTGTTTGCACTAAGAAACTTGACCTTTGTCTCTGTCTTGTGTTGAACTGGGGTCTAAGAAATGTATTAAGGCTGGGGATTTGGAGATAAGAGAGCATAGGAAAAAGGCACAGGCTGGAAAGGCAAGGCAATTTACAGTGAAAACCTGCACAAAATTAACTTTTGTAAAGATCTTCAATCCTAGAGCTTAATTCTTAGTATGTAATGTGGCCAGGGAAATAATGAACATTTATAGGATATTTTTGAATATCCTCTGAATGGGAAGCATTATGTATCCATATTTTGTATCAAGATAAACATAACACTTTGGTGGAAACACAGACTAAAATTGTATATGAAGAAATCCACATAAAGAAAATAGCCTCTTGGGCTTAAAGGTTAAACACTGGCTATTCTGCTTAAAGTCTCCCCGGAAGGGCCAGCAGCAGCCTGAGCTCCAGCTCTGAAAGCTATTTCCCCACCCCTTTAAAATGTGATGAACTCAGTCTCTTCTCCTTTTATCCCCCAGACATAGGGTTTGCAGCCACTCCCCGCAATTATCTATAATGTCACTGTCTTTTTCTTCTGGTCTCAGTACTATAACAGGTATATAACATATTATCACATTAAATGCCTTCTGTTTAAATATTTACCACACATTCTGTTTCCTGGCTTATACAGTAACTACAACTTAAATTCAAATCTTAAAGCAAGCCCATTTAAAACAGAAATAAATCTATGTCAAAGGTTACTTTTATAGTTACTTTGGACCAAAAATATTTTTTTGCCCTTCACAATGATATTAGTGTCAATTCTTGTAAGTCACTTTTTGATTTGCAGATCAGAAATTATTCTTGAATTCTTCAGTTGAAATTACCTTTATGTACTGATTATTTATTTGTTTCTTGTTCTTTATGGGTTGTTTGACTTTGCTAATGAAAAAGGGCTCTTGGAAAATTGTTAAAAAAAATCCAAAGGTTTTTTTTTGACATCAATTAAGAGGTTATCATAGGCAGAATTTGAGCAACTGAAATGATATAATAAGAATGTTCTACACCAGCCCAGGTTGGATGCATGAGACAAGTGCTTGGGCCTGGTGCACTGGGAAGACCCAGAGGGATCGGGTAGAGAGGGAGGTGGGAGGGGGATCGGGATGGGGAATACATGTAAATCCATGGCTGATTCATGTCAGTGTATGACAAAAACCACTAAAATATTGTAAAGTAATTAGCCTCCAACTAAGAAAAATAAATGGAAAAAAAAATAAAGGAAGAAAAGTAAGAAAAACATGAACATTTTTGGCTATATAATAAAGAATATCTTATGTAAATTTAAAAAAAGAATGTTCTATACATTTTGTAAAAATAAATAGCTAATAATTTATTAAAATTTGTTACTGTTAATAAAATATAACTAATTTCAATATATTATTACATTTATTAATATTGTTATAAAATGTTATTCAGTTCAGGTCAGTTGCTCACTCGTGTCCAACCCTTTGTGACCCCATGGACTGCAGCACGCCAGGCCTCCCTGTCCATCACCAACTCCCAGAGTTTACCCAAACTCATGTTCATTGAGACAGTGATGCCATCCAACCATCTCATCCTCTGTCGTTCCCTTCTCCTCCCGCCTTCAATCTTTCTCAGCATCAGGGTCTTTTCAAGTGAGTCAGTTCTTTGCATCATGTGGCCAAAGTATTGGAGTTTCAGCTTCAGCATCAGTCCTTCCAATAAATATTTAGGACTGATTTCTTTAGGATGGACTGGTTGGATCTACTTGCTGTCCAAGGGACTCTCAAGATTCTTCTCTAACATCACAGTACAAAAGCATCAGTTCTTTGGTGCTCAGCTTTCTTTATAGTCCAGCTCTCATATACATAAACGACTATTGGAAAAACCATAGCTTTGACTAAACGGACCTTTGTTGGAAAAGTAATGTCTCTGCTTTTTAATATGCTGTCTAGGTTTGTCATAACTTTTCTTCTAAGGAGCAAGCATCTTTTAATTTCATTGCTGCAGTCACCATCTGTAGTGATTTTGGAGACCCCCTAAAATAAAGTCAGCCACTGTTTCCACTGATTCCCCATCATTTACCATGAAGTGATGGTACCAGATGCCATGATCTTTGTTTTCTGAATGTTGAGATTTACGCCAACTTTTTCACTCTCTTCTTTCACTTTCATCAAAAGACTCTTTAGTTCTTCTTCACTTTCTGCCATAAGGGTGGTGTCATCTGCATACCTGAGGTTATTGATATTTCTCCTGGCAATCTTGATTCCAGCTTGTGCTTCATCCAGCCCAGCATTTCTCATGATGTACTCTGCATATAAGTAAAATAAGCAGGGTGACAATATACAGCTTTGATGTGCTCCTTTTCCTATTTGAAACCAGTCTGTTGTTCCATGTCCAGTTCTAACTATTGCTTCCTGACCTGCATAAACATTTCTCAAGAGACAGGTCAGGTGGTCTGGTATTCCCATCTCTTTAAGAATTTTCCACAGTTTGTTGTGGTCCACACAGTCAAAGGCTTTGGCAGAGTCAATAAACAGAAGTAGATGTTTTTCTGGAACTCTCTTGCTTTTCTGATGATCCAATGGATGTTCGCAAATTGATCTCTGGTTCCTTTGCCTTTTCTAAAACCAGCTTGAACATCTGAAAGTCTATAGTTCACATACTATTGAAGCCTTGCTTGGAGAATTTTGAGCATTACTTTGCTGGCGTGTGAGATGAGTGCAATTGTGCGGTAGTTTGAGCATTCTTTGGCATTGTCTTTCTTAGGGATTGGAATGAAAACTGACCTTTTCCAGTCCTGTGGCCACTGCTGAGTTTTCCAAATTTGCTAGCATATTGAGTGCAGCACTTTCGCACCATCATCTTTTAGGATTTGACATAGTTCAACCGGAATTCCATCATCTCCACTAGCTTTGTTCTCAGTGATGCTTCCTAAGGCCCACTTGACTTCGCATTCCAGAATGTCTGGCTTTAGGTGAGTGTTCATACCATCGTGATTATGTGGGTCATGAAGATCTTTTTTGTATAGTTCTCTGTGTATTCTTGCCACCTCTTCTTAATATCTTCTGCTTCTGTTAGGTCCATACCATTTCTGTCCTTCATTGAGCCTATCTTTGCATGAAATGTTCCCTTGGTATCTCTAATTTTCTTGAAGAGATCGCTAGTCTTTCCCATTCTATTGTTTTCCTCTATTTCTTTGCAATGACCACTGAGGAAGGCTTTCTTATCTCTCCTTGCTATTCTTTGGAACTCTGCCTTCAAATGGGTACATATTTCCTTTTCTCCTTTGTTTTTGACTTCTCTTCTTTTCACAGCTATTTGTAAGGCCTCCTCAGACAGCCATTTTGCTTTTTTGCATTTTTTTTTCCCCTTGGGGATGGTCTTAATCCCTGTCTCCTGTGCAATGTCACAAACCTCCATCCATAGTTCATCAGGCACTCTGTGTATCAGATCTAGTCCCTTAAATCTATGTGTCACTTCTACTGTGTAATCATAAGGGATGTGATTTAGGTCATACCTGAATGGTCTAGTGATTTTCCCCACTTTCTTCAATTTAAGTCTGAATTTGGCAATAAGGAGTTCATGATCTGAGCCACAGTCAGCTCCCAGTCTTGTTTTTGCTGACTGTATAGAGCTTCTCCACATTTGCCTGCAAAGAATATAATCAATCTGATTTCAGTGTTGGCCATCTGTGATGTCCATATGTAGAGTCTTCTCTTGTGTTGTTGAAAGAGGGTGTTTGCTATGACCAGTGTGTTCTCCTGGCAGAACTCTGTTAGCCTTTGCCCTGCTTCATTCTGTACTCCAAGGCCAAATTTGCCTGTTACTCCAGGTATTTCTTGACTTCCTACTTTTGCATTCTAGTCCCATATAATGAAAAAGACATCTTTTTTGGGTGTTAGTTCTAGAAGGTCTTGTGGGTCTTCATAGAACCGTTCAACTTCAGCTCCTTCAGCATTACTGTTGGGGCATAGTCTTGGATTATCATAATATTGAATGATTTGCCTTGCAAATGAACAGAGATGATTCTGTTGGTTTTGAGATTGCATCCAAGTACTGCATTTCGGCCTCATCTGTTTACTGTGATGGCTACTCCATTTCTTCTAAGGGATTCCTGCCCACAGTCGTAGTTATAATGGTCATCTGAGTTAAATTCACCCATTCCAGTCCATTTTAGTTCACTGATCCCCAAAATGTCAAAGTTCACTTTTGCCATCTCCTGTTTGACCACTTCCAATTTGCCTTGCTTTTTAAATGAGTTTCTAAAGATATTTACCCTCTGGATCTTCATCTTTGTATTTTTCGCTTCATAGCTTATAAGCATAGAATTCGTATTTAAAAAGGAATCGAAACTTTAATTTCAGGTGAAATATAAGAGATTTTGAAAATAGTAGGCAATTTATTATTGATAAAAATCACTACTAGAGCAATGGTTTAAAGCAATGCAATTTGAGATGTAGGATAAAGCCTAGAGTCTACATCTAATTCTGAAAGCACTAAGAATGTCAACATCCAATTTAGTACTGAATATCAAAGAGGAAACTGAGATGTTATGATTTTTTTATTCCTTATGAAAGGAGAATTTATCTAAATTCTAAAACGTAGCTTGATAAGTGGTCTATTTAAACAACGTCTAAATCCAGCCACTGCATGTGTGGTGTGAGTTTTCTATCAACAAAGATACAGTGATCCTTTTGTCTTTTTACACTACAGTTTAAATTTTATTCTTTAATTTTCTGAAATGCATCAAATACCAATAGCCTCTGGCTGCTTATAAAATATTTATTTAAAAAAATTATTCAATAAAAAGTCCCAACAGCAGCTGAGCTCATAAATAATTTAGCAAATGGCAAACTGACTTTTACTCATGAGCACAGGCCAGCCCACAGGGATGCTGCTGCCTTGAACCCTGAAGGCAAACACAATGTGAGAGAATTCTGGCAGAGCAAGAGGGAAGAAGAAGCCAAAGCAAAATACAAATGGCCCGACTCTTTCCCATAATATTTGCATTTGGAGGCAACACTGGCATCTGTCTTAGCTTAGTATCATTTCCGTAAAACTGTACACATCTCAGCTATGTACATCTCTTAAATATCTTTCAAGTAAACAGTATGTTTAGAGTGGTGATATTTTGGTAGCAATGGATTTCCTTTGGCCAATCACTCTAGCAGATGTGGTTTTATCTAAAGCTTTGGGTGGAATTGCTGGGTAGATTTATTTTTTTGTGCTGTTAATTTTTTTTTAATTTTATTTTTTTCAACTTTTTATTTTCTATTGGAGTATAGCTGATTAACAACGTTGTGATAGTTTCAGGTGGATAGCAAAAGGACTCAGTCATACATCTGTGCTGTGCTTAGTCGCTCAGTCTTGTCGACTCTTTGTGACACCATTGACTGAAGCCTGCCAGGCTCCTCTGTCCATGGGGATTCTCCAGGCAACAATACTGGAGTGGTTGCCGTGCCCTCCTCTAGGTGATCTTCCCAACCCAGGGATCAAACCCAGGTCTCCCGCATTGCAGGTGGATTCTTTACCATCTGACACACTGGGGAAGCCCAAGAATGCTGGAGTGGGTAGCCTATCCATTCACCAAGGGAACTTTCTAACCCAGGCATTGAACCAGGGTCTCCTGCATTGCAGGTGGATTCTTTACCAGCTGAGCTCTCTGGGAAGTGCCAGTCATACATATACATGTATCCATTCTCCCTTAAACTCCCCTTCCATGCTGGATAAATTTTCTATGGTGTATGTGTGCTAGGTCACTTTAGTTGTGTCTGACTCTTTTTGACCCTATGGACTGTAGCCTGCTAGGCTCTTCTGTCCATGGGGATTCTCCAAGCAAGAATACTGGAGTGGATTGCCATGCCAGGGAATCTTCCTGACCCAGGTATCAAACCCTCATCCTCTGTGTCTCCTGCATTGGCAGGCAGATTCTTTATCACTAGCACCACCTGGGAAGCCATTGTTATCGTACCTGGACTTGAATTCTTTTAACTACTGGCTCTGGACTTAAAATTCAATTTCATTTACTAATTATGCATGCACCATCTCTATGAAACTGTAATTCAGTGTTTGTTGATTTTACCTATTTACATGAACTAATGGGCTTTAATAGGCTACACTGGACAGACGAATTGATGGCAATCTCTCCAGAAATGCAATATCCTTAGGCTATTGTTTTCATTCCCTTAGGTGCCAGAAGTGAAGACCTCTAGTGAATTCCTCTTTGAAGATGTAGAAAGGCCCAAGGAACACGAGTGTTGACTGTATTATTAATGTTTAGATTATAGGTACACAATTGTATTATGCCTAGTTGTTTTGTATTTTTAACATTTTGAATCTAACTTAAAAAATTTTGATGATGGTGTTACTTACAAAAATAGATGAAATCTTATTTGTTGATTTAAAAAAATGAATAGCTTTGAAATATAACCCCTTAGTCTGTAATGGCCAGGTTTATAATTACTCAGTCTGAAGGAGGAAACAGACAGAACAGGCTCCATCTTGAAAGCAGGACTCCATCTTGGGCTGGAGTGTGAACTTTGAGCTATATGCCCAGTATCTATGAAAACGACACACAAGCTGGAAAATCAGACACCCTGGATGGAAGAGCCCCAGGCTCGTACCTAGATTCTCTGTTGCCTAAAAGAATACCCTAATTATCTGTGTAACCGAATAGAATCATAAATTCTATTATGCTTATTGGGATATGACCACAGGCCTATTGATGTCCACTCTTAACTACCTGGGCTTAAGGAATATGAATCACAGGTTTAAGGCCGACGAATCATGAGTAAACTTTGATTGTATCTTTCTTTTCCTTTGTTCAGACTAGTTTCAGAGAATTTGGGGAGGTGGCTTTGAGCACATACACCTAGGGTATATAAGGTTTTCACAAAAATTGGTCAGGGTCTTTGGCTGAGGGGAGACTCTGCCTTGGGCCCGCCGGTGTAACAAACTGCACTCCACTATCTGCATTGTCCTTCTGAGTGAGTCTGTTTCCTGGAACTTATTGTAGCTACATGTCGGGTATTTGATTGACCACTGTAACATAAGAAATGGTAAGATGATGCATAAAATTGGCTATGAGAATTTCTTTTTTTTAAAAGAAGTATATATTTAATAAAACTGAAACATTACAGAGGATTACATTATAACTGCTCCCTGTTTTTCCTTGTATTCTTTCTGTTTTACCTTTTGCTTTTCTGGAAAACAAGGTTATGAAAAAAGCAGCAGTTACAGCCTCTTGCTCAGAATTCAAGTGTCATAGGTTAAAAGCATATCTTTGCCTTTCATAAATAGTTAATGTCCTCCAGGGATTTTATTTTGTGTATTACACAGGCTTTAATATGAGATAAAGGAGACTATTTTTACCTTCCTTTCATATCACTCAAATCAATCTCCTTTTCTGCACTCCCAGAGGGGATTCCCCACCTCCAATGCTGGGTAATTCTACTTGATGGTAAATACTAGTTTCATTTAATACTACTGTTGGACTTGCTCACCAAAAAACTATAAGTGAAAATGTCTGGTGTCTCTGCAGAATTGGGCGTATACTTCTCTCTCATCTTTTGAGAGGCATTTTTCTCTTTTTTTTAGAAGACAGGAGCTATGAAACTGAATTCCTTGTGTGTCTGTGTATTTGTGTGTGTGTGTTATTTCCTTGTTGTTCCACAATCATGCCAGATTAAGTCTTGTCTTAAGCCTGTACCCCAGAATCCACCTGGACCACCCTCTTACTTACTTCAGGTTTCTTTGCTTAGTTTTTCTTCTCAGTCAGGCCTTCTGACCAAGTTATATAAAATAACAACCTTCCCCAAACCTCATATTTTCTCTTCTGCAGATTTTTTTGTTTGTTTCATATGATTAATTAATATACTGGGTTTCTCAGTTGTTGTTTATTGTTTGTCTTCTCCCAGCAGAGTATAAGACAGAAAGGGTGCCTGTTTTATTTCTGCTATACATATCCATTAGCTCTTCTGCTATACATATCCATTAGCTCTTCTGGCTATACTTGGGGGCCATTTTAAACATTGAAATCACCAACAAAAAGCACAACAAAATGAGAAAAATATGGCACAAAATAGACTACACTTGTTTACAGCAGGAAACCAAAACATGAAGGCAGAGTGTCACCTTGTTTGACTTCAGCTGGGAATGTGCGTGTGGGGTGACTCAAATTTTTCACTGCTTAGCAGACATTTGCAAATGGCCACAGAAGTGCCCCAAGTATTAATATTGGAGTTTCATGTGAATGTTTGCAAGTAGGTGTATTTGTAAATACAGAATCTGCAAATAATTAGCATCAACTGTCTTCTATTTATTTATTTATTTATTTATTTATTTATTTTTTTGCAGTTTGTCTGAGCTGTCTTCTATTTATTAAAAAAAATTTTTTGGAGTACACTTGATTTACAACGTTGTGTTAGTTTCTGCTATATAGCAAAGTAAGTCAATTATACATTCACATATATGCACTCTTTTTAAGATTCTGTTCCCATGTAGGTAATTACAGAGTACTGAATAGAGTTCCCTGTGCTATTCAGTAGGTCCTTATTCGTTATCTATTTTATATATAGTAGTGTGTATATATCAATTCCAATTTCCCGATTTATCCCTCTTCCCCATGCCCTCCTGGTAATCGCAATTTTGTTTTCTACCTCTGTGACTCAACTTTTGTTTTGTAAGTAGGTTCATTTGTACCATTTCTTTAGATTTCAAACATAAATGATACCATACATTTGCCTTTCTCTGACTTATTTCACTTAGTATGATAATCTCCAGGTCCATCTACATTGCTGCAAATGGCATAATTTCATTCTTTTTTTTTAAAGCCTGAGTAATATTCCATTGTATATATGTATCACGTCTTCTTTATACATTCATCTGTTGATGGACATTTAGGTTGCCACCATGTCCTGGTTTGGAGAAGGCAATGGCACCCCACTCCAGTACTCTCGTCTGGAAAATCCCATGGACGGAGGAGCCTGGTAGGCTGCAGTCCATAGGGTCGTGAAGAGTCGGACACAACCTAGCGACTTCACTTTCCCTTTTCACTTTCATGCGCTGGAGAAGGAAATGGCAACCACTCCAGTGTTCTTGCCTGGAGAATCCCAGGGACGGGGGAGCCAGGTGGGCTGCCGTCTATGGGGTCTCACAGAGTCGCACACGACTGAAGCGACTTAGCAGCAGCAGCAGCATGTCCTGGTTATTGTAAATAGTGCTGCAATGAATACTGATGTGCATGCATCCTTTTGAATTATGGTTTTCTCAGGATATATGCCCAGGGGTGGGATTGCTAGATCATATAATAGCTCTATTTTTAATTTTTTAAACATCAACTGTATTTCAAAGGGTACAGAAAAAGGAAAAATCTAAAAGAGCTCTTAAGAATCTGGGCTAGATAGGTGGCAGAGAAAGTGGCAATGGTAGTTCTGAAAGAAACATATAAAATTAATGTTGTTTAAAAGTGGACATTTAATATCCGAATACATGTAAATCCATGGCTAATTCATTTCAATGTATGACAAAAACCACTGCAATGATGTAAAGTAATTAGCCTCCAACTAATAAAAGTAAATGAAAAAAAAATTAAAAAAAAATAAAAGTATCTTTGGTATTAATTTCTCATTTTGATGTTAATTTGTTATTTAAATTCTCTCTACTCTGCAATCAGCCTCTAGGTTTTTTAAGTCTTTTAGCTTTAATGAGGATTTCAACAGCTAAGTTAAAGCTCTCTTTTGGTAAATGTTACATTGCACTTGAAAATATGTGGGTTATTTTCAAATATCTTTTGATATTGATTTCTAATATAATTCCACAGAGATAAGAGAACAGACTCTGTATGATTTCAAAACCTTTAGACCATGAAACTGTTGCACCTTGTTTTATGTCCCTGGATATGTTTCAGTGTCTCCTGGTTTATAGCCTATGGGAACCTGAATAAAATTTGCATCCTGCTATTGTGTGAAAATTGTATAAATCTTAATTATGTTGAAAAAAATAATAAAAAGTAAAAAAAAGAGAATTAAACAAGAAATTAATGTTGATTGGAGCTCTGGCTTCTTCCTACTAGAATTATTAAAACTTCAGGAAGAATCAATACTTTTATATCATAACAACAACTGAAGCTAGAGAAGAAAAAAAACCAAAACAAAACAAAACAAAACAACCCATAAAACAAAGCTATGTCTCCAAAGAAAAAGGAAACCCAATGTTTAGGAACATTATTAAATCATTTAATTTTGTCAAGACAGCTGATATTAATACTTTTAACTCAAACATTCTGGCCCTCTGGCTTGTATCTTATTTTTAATTCTTTACTTTTTATTTTCTTTCTAGAATGCCTCACCTGAATGTGCCTGTGTTAAATTTGCCATATATTACCAATTCTTAAGGACAATATGTTTTTCTTTTCAAGAAGTTTTATTTAGTGTTTTCTAAAATTTCCATTTATTCCTCTTAGGATCTTACTTTTGCCATATTTTGATAACTTACTATAATTCTGATGCTTTTAAATGTACTGACTTTATAGTTTTTATTCTGGTTGTTTCTCACCTCAAGTCCTTGGACATGTGGCCTCTCTTGGTCTTTGTATCCTGTGGCTCTCGGTAAGCGACAGTTCTTTCCTCTTGTGTTTGGCTGTATTCTCTTGTGGCCTTGTGTGTTCTTTGATAATCACACGTGGTATGTATTGTAGGGCTATGCCTCCACAGTAGCTGTATGTACTGCACACACAGGGAAGTACTTGTATGGGACAACTTTTAATGCTGATTTCTTGGCATGGGACTTCCTTGACCACTTGGGTTGTGCAAGGTTGTACAACCAGGGATTTGATTTCTTAGCAACATGCTTTTTTTTCCCCACCCAGGATGAAGGGCTTTCTTGCTTGCTTCCTGTTTCTCTAGAATGCAGTTTCACTGAGGGGTAGTCCTTTGAGTTTTCTGGGTTTTTTAATCAGAGATTTCAATTCTAACCCCACCTTATGTAGGCCTGAAGAATTCATTTTCTATTGCCACTTGAGATGTTAAAATCAAGAGGGTAATAGAGAAGTAAACACTCCCCAGAGCATAAGAGTATCTGCTCATGTATCTACTGCCCTGGTTTTCAGTTTCTGCTTTGTTTCTGCACTTGAATTTTAAACCCCTCATCCCCACTCTTGCCGTTTTTGCTGTCTGTGGTATGCACTTCCACTTTTTTCTTTTACTTTTGTTTTCTAAATGTGTATAGAAGGAAATCTCCATGTTATCTTGATTTACCATCTTTCCATATCCTATTTCTTTGTTTTTCTTAAAAAAAAAAAGTAGGTGGAAGAAAAAAATGCCAATGTAGAGATGAAAAAGATGAGAAGCCATTCAACACTGTAACAACCAAAACAAAAGAAAATGCTTTTTTATCAAAAGAAACATAAACTATTTTCTGAGAAAGGCAGTTAATTTAAAGAGAAGGATGCACTGAGAAACTCTGAGGAATCAGAAGGAATAGATTTTAGGTAAGCAAAGTTATTACTTTGTCTACAGAGGCCCATATAGTCAAAGCTGTGGTTTTTCCAGTAGTCATGTATGGATGTGAGAGTGAGAGCTGGACAATAAAAAAAAACTGAGTGCCAAAGAATTGATGCTTTTGGACTGTTGTGCTGGAGAAGACTCTAGAGTCCCTTGGACAGCAAGGAGATCAAACCAGTCAATCCTAAAGGAAATCAACCCTGATTATTCATTGGAAGGACTGTGCTTAAGCTGAAGTTCCAATACTTTGGCCACCTGATGCAAATAGTTGACTCGTTAGAAAAGACCCTGATGCTGGGAAAGACTGAAGGCAGAAGGAAAGGGGATGACAAAGGATGAGATGGTTGGATGGCATCACTGACTCAGTGGACATGAGTTTGGGTAAACTCTGGGAGTTGGTGGTGGGCAGGGAGGCCTGGTGTGCTGCAGTGCATGGGGTCGCAAAAAGTCCGACATGACTGAACAACTGAACTGAACTGTGGCTAAAATCAGCAGGACTGTGTATAGTATTTCTTTCTTTCTTTTTAATTTTTTGAGGTTCTGGGAGAGAATCCATTTCCCTGTTTTTTCCATTTTTTAGAGGTCATCCACATTCCTTGGCTCATGTTCTCCCACTTCTATCATCCTCACTGTGAATAATGTTGCATCCCTCTAATCATTTTCCCGTAGTCACTATCTCACTCTAACCCTCCTCTTCTGCCTCCCTTTTCCCACCTTTAAGGACACTTGTGCTTACATTGGGCCCACCTAGAAAATCCAGGATAGTTTCTCTAGTTTAAGGTCAGTAGACTGGCAACCTTAATTCCATCTGCAACCCTATATTCATGGATTTTGGGGATTGTAGTTGTTCAGTCTCTAGTCATGTCTGATTCTTTGAGACCCTCTGGACTCCAGCACACCAGGCTCCTCTGTCCTCCACCATCTCCCAGAGTTTGCTCAAAGTCATATCCACTGAGTCAGTGATGCTTTCTAACCACCTCATCCTCTGCCACCTGCTTCTCCTCCTGCCCTCAGTCTTTCCCAGCATCAGGGTCTTTTTCAATAAACTGGCTCCTTGCATCAGGTGGCCAAAGTATTGTAGCTTCAGCTATAGCATCAGTCCTTCTAATCAATATTCAGAGTTGATTTCCTTTAGGATTGACTGATTTGATCTTCTTGATGTTCAAGGGACTCTCAAGAGTCTTCTCCAGCACCACAGTTAGAAAGCATCAGTTTTTTGGCACTCAGCTTTCTTTATGGTCCAGTTCTTACATCCATACATGACTACTGAAAAAATATAGCTTTGACTATATGGACATTTGTTGGCAAAATGCTTTTTCATATGCTATCTAGGTTTGTCATAGCTTTCCTTCCAAGGAGCAAACATCTTTTAATTTCATGGCTGCTGTCACCATCCACAGTGATTTTGGAACCCTAAGAAGATAAACTCTGTCACTGCTTCTACTTCTTCCCCTTCTATTTGCCATGAACTGATGGGATCTGATACCATGATCTTAGTTTTTTGAATGTTGAGTTTTAACCCAGCTTTTTCACTCTCCTCTTTCACCTTTATCAAGAGGTTCTTTAGTTCTTCATTTTGTGCCATTGGAATGGTATTATCTGCATATCTGAAGTTATTGATATTTCTCCCAGAAATCTTGATTCCAACTTGGTATTCATCCAGCCCAGCATTTCACATGATGTACTCTCCATAGAAGTTAAATGAGCAGGGTGACGATATACAGCCTTAATGTACCCCTTTCCCAATTTTGAACCAGTCCATTGTTCCATGTCCAGTTCTAACTTTTGCTTCTTGACCCACATACAGGTTTCTCAGGAGACAGGTAAGGTGGTCTGGTATTCCCATCTCTTTAAGAATTTTCCAGTTTGTTGTGATCCACATAGTCAAAGGCTTTAGCGTAGTCAATGAAGCAGAAGTAGATGTTTTTTTCTGGAATTCTCTTGCTTTCTCTATGATCCAACGAACGTTTTAGGACGTAGATATCTCTGAGGTGCCATTATGTGGCCTGCCACATGTGTGTTTGCATGCTCAGTCACTGAAGTTGTGTCTGACTCTATTTGTGACCCCATGGACTAGCACGCCATTCACCTCTATGGAATTTCTCAGGCAAGAATACTGGAGTGGGTTGCCATTTTCTTCTCCAGGGGGTCATCCTGACTCAGGGATGGAACCCGGGTCACCCACATTGCAGCAGATTCTTTATCACTGTGCCATCTGGGAAGCTTTGCCACACATGGAAAGCTAAATTTTAGACATGTCTCTGTGGTATATCCAAGTGGAATTTCATAGACACTGTAAAGAAGAATCAGGAGCTCAGTAAAAAAATTTATCTGGTGACAAAGATTTAAGGAGGTATCAGTGTATTTGTAACTGAAGTTGTGGGTCTGGAGATGCTCATGATGGAAGCGTGAAGAGACAGAGCAGAGAAGGGAAAGGAAGGGAAATAGGAGGATTATGGAGGGGAGGGATCAAGGATAGATGATAAAGGGAGGAAAATAGATTGAAAAGAGGGGTAATATACACACTTTGGGGGGCATGCTGACATTAAAGGAATTCACTGATGGTTTCATTTGATCCAAAAGTGATGGTTCAAGTCATTTGCTACCAGGGACAGTGGCAAGGAGCTCAAGGAGACTGATGAAGGCTTGAAATGGTCACTGAAGAGGAGTTGATTAAAGTTTGAATAAAAGGATTGCTGAGTTGTTCCTGAGTTTAGCTGAACTTATTCCAATAGTCTTCTGAGAGGTCGATGAAAACTAAACTTCTCCAAGAAAGAACAGATAGGCTAGATAATTAATTATGGATATATCTCTCTAGTCATCTCATGAAAAATGAGAAATGTGTATATTAGGGTTATTCATGAGTTTAAATCACAACTTGTAGGCTTTTGTACATGAAAACAGCATTTTGAATTCTCAACAAGAAACTAAAAACCAAACTTTGACACTTGATTCACAGGTAATTCCTCTGCCTTTTACTGCCTGTTGTTACCTTGTCCCATTTATTATCTGACTTTATTATCTGATTTCTCCACTGATTTAATACTTCAGCTTTTGGCCCTTATTTACAGTCTTCCTCTTCCATCTTAAATGTAGGCCTTTGGGCCAACACACTTAACCCGAAAGGTGTGTGCTTCACCATAATGACTTCAGTCCGCAGTAATCTTTTTTTTTCTGAATTCCTACATCCGTTATGGCTGCACCACTGCCTAAAGGAATGCCTAGCTGTGAGTTAACTTGTGTCCTTCTCTATAGCTTCTCAAGTGTTAATTTTCTCAGAGTTCCTATTCACTTGTTCAATTAATATTCTTATTGTCTTTCATTTGCCAGACAATATACCAAGCGCTGGGTATCAAGTCATATTCAAACCAGATGCAATCTTTATTTCTACTTCCAAATCTTCCACATCACATAAAGTAGTGCAAAATCTATAGTTAACATCTAATAACACACACTATTGGAAAAGGAAATGGCAACCCACTCCAGTATTCTTGCCTGGAGAATCCTGTGGCCAGGGGAGTCTGGTGGGTTGCTGTCCATGGGGTCACACAGAGTCAGACACGACTGAAGCGACTTAGCATGCATGCATGCATTGGAGAAGGAAATGGCAGCCCACTCCAGTGTTCTTGCCTGGAGAATCCCAGGGACAGGGGAGCCTGGCGGGCTGCCGTCTATGGGGTCGCAAAGAGTCGGACACGACTGAGCGACTAAGCACAACACAGCAGCAAAATACATATAAAGGCTACACTTGCTGCTGGTGTTGAAGGCTGCAGTGAGCGTTCAGGGTTTCACTGCGCTGCATATACTGTAGTCTGTGCTCTTTCTGGAAAATTGCTTGGTAAGACCCAGATTATTTCCTGAGAACAAAGAGATGCTGAGTAGAAACCTTCTCTTAGGTTTGGAATGTGAATGCTTCAGGTGATAACAGACATTTGTCAGACTAATGAATGGTCAGGGAAACCAAAATACAGGCTACAGAAGATTTTGAAATTATAGGTCACCATACTCAGAGAGTACAGAAAGCAGCATTCTGGCTTTCCTGGAAAACAAAAGACATCCCAAGTCTGCAGCAATTTACAGTAAATTTGAAGGTATCTTGTTAAGCTGTCTTGTAAGTAGAGATAATATCATTTATGGAGGTTTTGGGGCCCACTCAAGGTGAAATTAAGTAGAGTCAAAAACTACTTGATTAGAATTTGTGGTATAAGATGAGGGAAGAGGAGAATGGACCAATGGACTCATATTGTGGTCTTCGGGATCTCCTCCTCTCATGGCCAAAGAGTAGAAAAAAATCTGTTCTGAGATCAATAGGGTTTTGGTTTTTTTTTTTTTTCCTGCAGACAAAACAACTTTGTTACATGTATATATGTGACTGTGTGTGTTGCATATAATGGCATTGGGAATGTTAATTTTGTATTGGGTTGAGGGCTAACAAGCAAGAAACTAAGTACTTATGGGGTTGATAAGCTAAGATTAGATATGACTTTATAATGAAATGAAAATGAAAAAGGAGAGAATGAGGGAGTTAAAAGAATAACATTAGACAGTAGATGGGAGTGGAGGAGGTGAAGCAGATGAGGTCCAGGGATGGGTTTTTTGAGTTAGAAGGGGTTGGAATAGCAGCCTTTTAGAATTTGACCAAGAATTGGAAGGTTTGAGCAAGATGAGTTCAAGTGATTACTGGCAAAGAAGAAAGAGACTGTGGGCACAGGAGTAAGTAGGAACAAGCTCAGGGGAGCAGGGACCTTCAGGAAGAGAAATTTCATTTTATATCTGTGGATGATCATGTTGAGCTAGCCAGGAAGAGATCAGGACTTCATCTGATACCCAGAATAACTCTGAAAGTTATTAGCATTGATTTTATTTTCCAGTTGAAGGAGCTGATTCCTAAAGTGACATGTGGCTAGGAGATGGAAAATTCAGGAGTTGAACGTTTAGCATATATAAGAAAGACCCTTTCTTTTTCTTCTGATGGATATGAACTCATGTAATATCCATAGGCAGGAGGAACAAGGAATTTTGAGTCAGATGGTTTGACTTTGTTAACCTTCATTGATGTTCTTTTCATCCAAAAGTTACTTTCACCCCTAAATTGAAGATACTTAATCTAATTTTGACTTCTCTTCTGAGATCTATATTTAAATTGATGACTATCTTTGGAGAACTCCACTTGGGTAACTTTCCCCTGAACCACTTAAGTTACTCACATCTATTTTCCTCACCAAAGTTTTTCTGGTTTCCAGGTTCAAAAGCTTAGCATTGTCTTTGACTCCTGCCCATCCTTTATGTTTCACATTCAGTCCTGTTAATAAGTTCTCTTAAAGGTTTTCAAAACTGTCTCTTCTGCTCCTCTTCCTTCTATCTTCTATCACTTTATCTATAATTCTGATTTTTATGACTTCTTCCCTGGACAGTTGCAAAGTTTCCCTATCTGGTATTTTAAAATATAACTTTTCAATTTTTTTCCCCAACTAAAGAGCCTCTTGATGGAAGTGAAAGAGGAAAGTGAAAAAGTTGGCCTAAAACTCAGCATTCAGAAAACTAAGATCATGGCATTTTGTCCCATCACTTCATGGCAAATAGATGGGGAAACAGTGAGACACTTTTATTTTCTTGGGCTCCAAAATCACTGCAGATGGTGAGTGATGCAGCCTTGAAGTTAAAAGACACTTGCTCCTTGGAAGAAAAGCTATGACCAACCTAGACAGCATGTTAAAAAGCAGAGACATTACTTTGCCAACAAAGGTCTGTCTAATCAAAGCTGTGGTTTTTCCAGTAGTCATGTATGGATGTTAGAGTTGAACTATAAATAAAGCTGAGTGCCGAAGAATTGATGCTTTTGAACTGTGGTGTTGGAGAAGACTCTTGAGAGTCCCTTGGATTGCTAGGAGATCCAACCAGTCCATCCTAAAGGAAATCAGTCCTGAATATTCATTGGAAGGACCGATGCTGAAGCTGAAACTCCAATACTTTGGCCACCTGATGTGAAGAGCTGACTCATTGGAAAAGACCCTGATGCTGGGAAAGATTGAAGGTGGGAGAAGGGGACGACAGAGGGTGAGATGGTTGGATGGCATCATTGACTCAATGAACATGAGTTTGAGCAAGCTCCAGGAGTTGGTGCTGAACAGGGAAGCCTGGCATGCTGCACTCCATGGGGTGGCAAAGAGTCGGACACAACTGAGTGACTGAACTGAACTGAAGTTTCATTGACAGATTATTTACTGTAGAGTTTCAGCTTGAAACATATAGCTCTTCTGCTCAGAAACCTTTGGTAACTCCTCATTGTTTGGTAAATCAAGTACAAACTCACCGAATATAATAGATAATGTTTATTGTCATTTGCTATATTCCAGACACTGACCACAGCACAGGAATTCTTTCTTTTAATCCTTAAAATAATTGTATGGAGTATGCCCTTCTATTGTCCTCATTTTACAGAAAAGGCAATTGAGGATCAGGATACTAAATAGCTTGCTCAAGGTCACATGACAAATGAGTGATGAGGCCAGGACTCAACCCAGGCACCTGATTTCAGAGCATGTACATTACGTTGTTATCCCAACTTAGTTGCTACTTTTTGGCAGTGAAGATTAGGCTCACAGCAGCCAAGTTGAACACATTCTGTTCCTATTCTTATTCAAATAAACATATTCAGTTTCTCTTGGATGGAATTGGAGAGAATTTTTTCTCCCTTCCCAAACCTCAAACTGCAAAATTCCACTTATTCTTAAAGACCTGTTCAAACCCTGCCTCCTTCATGATGTCACTCACCATCATTCCAAATTGTGATCTTATCTTCCGGAATCTTACAAAGTTTCAAATTTTTAATCATCTGTTCGCTTTATCTTTTGCTGCTGTTTAGATCTCCTTCTTGTCTAAGATAAGAGCTCTTAGTCATACATTGTGAAATGCATTACATTGGATGGTTTGATAAAAAGATTCTGGAAAATTTGCAAAGGCTTCAGGTGTTAGACTCTGTGCCTATGTCTATGCATAAGTTCCTGATGTAGAGCTGACAACCTTTGAACAGGGTAGACTTCCAGACCATAACCTGTTGGGCTCCTGGCCAATGTGAACTTAATAAAATTAATGTAAAATTGCCATCACTTTGCCAACAAAAGTCCATATAGTCAAAGCTGTGATTTTTCCAGTAGTCATATACAGATGTGAGCGTTGGATCATAAAGAAGACTGAGCCCTGAAGAATTGATGCTTTTAAATTGTGGTGTTGGAGAAGACTCTTGAGAGTTCCTTGGGCTGCAAAGAGATCAAACCAGTCAATCCTAAAGGAAATCAACCCTGAATACTCACTGGAAGGACTGATGCTGAAGCTGAAGCTCCAATACTTTGACCACCAGATGCGAAGAGCCCATTTATTGAAAAAGACCCTGATGCTGGGAAAGACTGAGGGCAGGAAGAGAAGGGGGCGACAGAGGATGAGATGGCTGGATGGCATCATTGGCTCAATGGACATGAGTTTGAGCAAGCTCCGGGAGATGATGAAGGACAGGGAAGCGTGTGTGGTGTGCTGCAGTCCGTGGGGTCGCAAAGAGCTGGGTATGATTGAGCAACTGAACAACAAGAAGAGCAATTGCCTGATGCCTTCCTGTCTTTAGCTTTGTGAGTCTAGTTTTAGTGACCTAAAAAAGGAAGATGCCTCCCCAAACTAAATAATTTTCTTTTAATCAGGAAGGCTAAACGAATTATTTTCAAAACTATTTCTAACCCTCCTAATTAAGTATAAGTGTTTCTTCCACTTTCTCCCTGGATTCTGCCTGTGGATGACATGTTGAGAGTTAACCTTCAGGTTTCACACTAATGGAGACCTGGAGGTTTTAATGGAGGCAGGTGTAACATTTCAGCTTAAAATTTACTAGAAACTTAATTGATGAATAACACTGACTGAAGTGGAAAACTGAGGAGTTATCTGAGTGATTCGAGCCCAAGCTAACTTTCACCAAAAATATCAAACTAATCAAAGCAATATATAAACAGATTCCGATGCACTCCTTGGAGCTCAAACACAGAAAATGAAAGAGAAACAGAAAGAGGTTCCACTTACTTGTTCAGCCAGCTAATATTGATAAAGCCCCTACCATGTGGTGGGGACTGCACACAGAGCCAGAAATCTGTGGGAGATATGAAAAGTGCAGATCCTTGCTGTCCTTGGCTTAGAGTATTCATTGTGTGCTGATTGGGAAACTGCTCACCCAATGAGTGGGCCCTGGAAACCTGCTTTCAAGGAGAATTTAGCTTCCTTCTATAGATATGTAAGTATCACCGAGGGGGAACTAGTGCTGTTTGAGAACAGATTCCTCTCCCTGTGAGGGGTAGCACACCCAGTCTCACAAACGGCCATTAGCCACCTGCAGAAAAATCCTCAGTGACCTAACACTGGACTGACTGGGCAGTTAGGGCATCTTCGTATAGAACTGCTTGCATTTCTTTGGTCCCTTTTTCCCCTTAAGGAAATGACTTGACTATCTCTTCAGTCCTCCACTGAGGCATGCAGCTAAGGTTTCTAATCTGTGAAATTAACACTCATGCATTGCTTTTGTTTTTCTTTTTTAGACCTGCTGCCGCTCCCCAGGGATAGGGTGGGGGCGTGCTTTTGTTTTTCAATTACACCAATTTACAGATTATTATTCCCCCTAAGGTTAAGAAGTCTATGCCCCAACCAGTAGTGCTGAAGAAGCTGAAGTTGAACGGTTCTATGAAGACCAACAAGACCTTCTAGAATTAACACCCCAAAAAGATGTCCTTTTCATTATAGGGGACTAGAATGCAAAAGTAGGAAGTCAAGAAACACCAGGAGTAACAGGCAAATTTGGCCTTGGAGTACAGAATGAAGCAGGGCAAAGGAAAATAGAATTCTGCCAAGAGAACGTACTGGTGCAAACACCCTCTTCCAACAACACAAGAGAAGACTCTACACATGGACATCACAGATGGCCAACACAGAAATCAGATTGATTACATTCTTTGCAGGCAAAGGTGGAGAAGCTTTATACAGTCAGCAAAAACAAGACTGGATGCTGACTGTGGCACAGATCATGAACTCCTAATTGCCACATTCAGACTTAAATTGAAGAAAGTAGGGAAAACCACTAGACCATTCAGGTATGACCTAAATCATGACATTGTACAGGAGACAGGGATTGAGACCATCCCCAAGAAAAAGAAATGCAAAAAAGCAAAATGGCTGTCTGAGGACGCCATACAAATAGCTGTGAAAAGAAGAGAAGTGAAAAGCAAAGGAGAAAAGGAAAGATATACCCATTTGAATGCAGAGTTCCAAAGAATAGCCAGGAGAGATAAGAAAGGCTTCCTCAGAGATCATTGCAAAGAAATAGAGGAAAACAATAGAATGGGAAAGACTAGCGATCTCTTCAAGAAAATTAGAGATACCAGGGGAACATTTCATGCAAAGATGGGCTCATTAAAGGACAGAAATGGTACGGACCTAACAAAATCAGAAGATATTAAGAATACACAGAAGAAGAAGAATACACACAAGAATACACAGAAGAACTGTACAAAAAGATCCTCACAACCCAGACAATCACAATGGCATGATCATTCACCTAGAACCAGATATCCTGGAATGTGAAGTCAAGTGGGCCTTAGGAAGCATCATTACCAACAAACCTAGTGGAGCTGATGGAATTCCGGGTGAGATCTTTCAAATCTTGAAAGATGATGCTGTGAAACTCAATATGCCAGCAAATTTAGAAAACTCAGCAGTGGCCACAGGACTGGAAAAGGTCAATTTTCAACCAATCCCTAAGAAAGGCAATGCCAAACAGTGCTCTAACTACCACACAATTGCACTCATCTCACACGCTAGTAAAATAGTGCTCAAAATTCTCCAAGCCAGGCTTCAACAATATGTGTACTGTGGACTTCCAGATGTTCAAGCTAAGTTTAGAAGAGGCAGAGGAACCAGAGATCAAATTGCCAACATCTACTGGATCATCGAAAAAGCAAGAGAGTTCCAGAAAAACATCTACTTCTGCTTATATTGAGTATGCCAAAGTCTTTGACTATGTGGATCACAATAAACTGTGGAAAATTCTGAAAGAGATGGGAATACCAGACCACCTGACCTGCCTCTTGAGAAATCTGTATGCAGGTCAGGAAGCAACAGTTAGAACTGGACATGGAACAACAGACTGGGTCCAAATGGGAAAGGGGTATTTCAAGGTTGTATATTGTCACCCTGCTTATTTAACATATGCAGAGTACATCATGAAAAACCCTGGGCTGGATGAAGCACAAGCTGGGATCAAGATTGCCAGGAGAAATATCAATAACCTCACACATGCAGATGACACCACCCTTATGGCAGAAAGTGAAGAAGAACTAAAAAGCCTCTTGATGAAAGTGAAAGAAGAGAGTGAAAAAGTTGGCTTAAAGCTCAACATTCAGAAAACAAAGATCATGGCATCCAGTCCCATCACTTCATGGCAAATAGATGGGGAAACAGTGGAAACAATGAGAGACTTTATTTTGGGAGGCTCCAAAATCCCTGTAGATGGTGACTGCAGCCATGAAATTAAAAGACACTTACTCCTTGGAAGAAAAGTTATGACCAACCTAGACAACATATTAAAAAGCAGAGACATTACTCTTCCAACAAAGTTCTGTCTAGTCAAAGCTATGGTTTTTCCAGCAGTCTTGTATGATGTGAGAGTTGAACTATAAAGAAAGCTGAACACCGAAGAATTGATGCTTTTGAACTGTGGTGTTGGAGAAGACTCTTGAGAGTCCCTTGGACTGCAAGGAGATCTAAGCAGTCCATCCTAAAGGAGATCAGTCCTGAATATTCATTGGAAGGACCGATGCTGAACTGAAACTCCAATACTTTGGCCACCTGATGTGAAGAGCTGACTCATTTGAAAAGACCCTGATGCTGGGAAAGATTAAGGCAGGAGGAGAATGGGACGACAGAGGATGACATGGTTGGATGGCATCATCGTCTCAATGGACATGAGTTTGAGTAAACTCCGGGAGTTGGTGATGGACAGGGAGGCCTGGCTTGCTGCGATTCATGGAGTCGCAAAGAATCAGACATGACTGAGCGACTGAAGTGAACTGAAGATTAAGAATCTTGAAGGTGTTCACTGCTATGTTTAAAATAAAATAATATAAGCACCTATTCTGAAGTTTGGGGTCAACAGTTAAAAAGAGGAAACACTTTACAAGTGTTCTTAGCTACACTTTCATTCCATTGTCAGTAGGTGGCAGCACATTAGTTTTTGCTCACCTTTGAAGGAGAAAAAGAGGAAATAGGTTTTTCAAACCCTATTTTGGAAAGATAGTCCTGGAACAAAGGTAACTAATTTCCATATATAACCCTCACTTTTCATAAAAGCATTCCCTTAATTCTATATATTATTTTGTATTTGTGATGCCTTTAAATTTTATTGACATTTTCACTGACACACAATTATATGTGCCAAATTAGCTTTGTTTAGATTTTGAGAAATGAAGATTTTCTTTATTAAAGAACCCAATTAAAAGATGAAAACGCTGAGTAATATTAATTTATTTTCTCTGAGTAACTTGAGGCATTAGGGATTGGGAGACTCAGGTGAAATTGTCTTCCCCATTTCAGTTTTTAATGTGTTAGTATATCTTCTCAGGGTGAAACGGGAATAAAAATCACTAATTTGTTATTTAGCTCTTTGGACCTTATCCCTTTCCAAGGATTTTGATTTGTGCCATGATTTTTTAACATTAATTTTTATTGGCGTATAGTTGCTCTACCATCTTGTGTTCACTTCAGGTGTACTGCAGAGTGAGTTGGTGTAAATATACTTAGATATACTCTTCTTCAGACTCCATTCCCATTTGGGTCACCATGGAGTAGTGGGTAGAGGTCCCTGTGCTTACGGTAGGTTCTCATCAGTCACCTCTTTTATTCCTACTACTGCTAAGTCACTTCAGTCGTGTCTGACTCTGTGCGACCCCATCCCTGGGATTCTCCAGGCAAGAACACTGGAGTGGGTTGCCATTTCCTTCTCCAATGTATAAAAGTGAAAAGTGAAAGTGAAGTCGCTCAGTCATGTCTGACTCTTTGCGACCCCATGGACTGCAGCCTACCAGGCTCCTCCATCCATGGGATTTTCCAGACAAGAGTACTGGAGTGGGGTGCCATTGCCTTCTCCCTTTTATTTCTAGTAGTGCATATATGTCAATCCCAGTCTCTCAATTCATTCCCCTCCCCCCTACCAATTGGTATCCCTAAGTTATTTTCTATACGTTTGACTCCATTTCTGTTTTGCAAATAGGTCCAAAGGTACCATTTTTCTAGATTCTACATATAAGCTATATTATACCAAATCTTTCTCTTTCAGATTTACTTTGCTCAGTAAGACCATCTCTAGGTCCATCCATGTTGTTGCAAATGGCATTATTTCTTCTTCTTCTTCTTTTTTTTTTTTTTGGTTCAGAAATATTCCATTCAGTTCAGTTCAGTCACTCAGTTGTGTCCAACTCTTTGCGACCCCATGGACTGCAGCACGCCAGGCCTCCCAGTCATCTCCAACTCCCGGAGTTTACTCAAACTCAGTCCGTTGAGTCAGTGATCCCATCCAACCATCTGATCCTCTGTCATCCCCTTCTCCTGCTGCCTTCAATCTTTCCCAGCATCAGGGTCTTTCCAAATGAGTCAGCTCTTCGCATCAGGTGGCCAAAGTATTGGAGTTTCAGCTTCAGCATCAGTCCTTCCAATGAATATTCACGACTGATTTCCTTTAGGATGGACTGGTTGGATCTCCTTGCAGTCCAAGGGATTCTCAAGAGTCTTCTCCAATACCACAGTTCATAAATATTCCATTATAAATATGTAAAACATCTCTTTTATCAATTCCTCTGTGTATGGACATTTAAGTTGTTCCCATGTCCTGGTTATTGTAAACAGTGCTACAGTGAACATCAGAGTGCATGCATTCTTTTGCATTATGGTTTTCGCTGGGTGTCTGCCCAGTTGTGGGATTGCTGGATCATATGGTAGGTCTATTTTCAGTTTTTTAAGGAACTTCCATAGTGGTTGTACCAATTTACATTCCCACCAACAATGTAGGAGGGTTCCCTTTTCTCTACACCCTCTCTAGCATTTATAATTTGCTTATTTTTAAATGATGGCCATTCTGATGGTATGAGGTGATACTTCATTGTAGTTTCGATTTGCATTTCTCTAATAATTAGTGATGTTGAGCATCTTTTCATGTGCTTTTTGGTCATCTGTATGTCTTCTTTGGAGAAGTGTTTATTTAGATCTTCATCCCATTTTTTAATTGGGTTGTTTGTTTTTTGATATAGAGTTGCATAACCTATTTGTATATTTTGGAGATTAATTCCTTGTCAGTTGTTTCATTTGCAAATATATTCTCCCATTCTGAAGGTTGTCTTTTATTTATGGTTCCTTTCTTGTGCAAAAGCATGCCAGTATTTTTAAAGGAAGGGGGCATATTTCCTCAAATATGTAAGGACTACGTAATCAATTCTAGTCAAAAACAATCATTAGGAGCTTGTATGAGGAAAGACTCAGTTTTGTCTCCTTTACTACTTACACAGAACACACTTCATTTCTGACACTTTTGCTCATCAAAAGTGTGTGTGTGTGTTTCCCCACAACAAGCAATCTGTGTGACATCAGCTGAGTGTCCTACAGTTACATTCAATTCTGACACTATCTACTTGAAGACAGTGTCAGGTCTCACGAGTTTAAGGGTCTGCCCAGCAAGACTGGACACCCTACTTGAGATGGCAGTTGTAAGTTGTAGGTCCCCAGGTTGGTTACCCACAACTTCTATCTGACTTGACTACAAATCAAGGGCTTTCATGACCCCCTATCGGGTTCAATTAACTTGCTGCAGCAGTTCACAGAACTCAGGGAAGCATATTTGCAAGCTTCAGCTGGAAAGATACATAGAGTGAGGTCAGAGACAATCCTGAGCTCTGTCCCCATGGAGTTGGGGTGTGTTACCCTCCCGGTGGGGCTGTATTTGCCAACCTGGAAACTCTCTGAACCCCGTACTGTTGGGATATTATGGAAGCTTCCTCACATAAGTATGGTCAGTTATTAACTCCGATTCCAGCCCCTCTTCCCTCTCTGGGGGATAAGGATCGGGGCTGAAAATCCCAAGTTGCTGATTATGGTTTGATCCTTCTGGGGGCCAGCCCCCATCCAGGAGCCACCCAGAGCTGCTGCATTGGAAAAAAAGCTGCTTCTGGGGTGCTCTTCTCACTCATTTAGGAATTTACCAGGACTTCCCAGGTGGCGCAGGGTTAAGCAATCAGCTTGCCAATGCGGGAGATGCAGGTTTGATCCCCAGATCAGGAAGATCCCCTGGAGTAGGAAATGGCAATCCTCTACAGTATTCGTGCCTGGGAAATCCCATGGACAGAGGAGCCTGGTGGGCTATGGTCCAGTGGGTCGCAAAAGAACTGGACATGACTTAGTGACTAAATAACAACAACAGCAACAAGGGTCTCAGGAGCTTTGTGCTAGGAACCAGGGGCAAAGACCAATACATCCATTTGCACTATCTCACTCGAGTTCCTTTATTTAACTCTCCAACAGTTTTTGACCTTTAAAGGGGTGTGCTGGCTGCTATAGAAATACCAAATGAGTATGACATACTTCTTGTCCTCAGGTGTTTTTTTCTAAGACAGAGGATAAGATATATACAATCAAATATACTATAAAGCACATGGGTGTATATAATAAGCATTCATTGAATGAAACTGTCATAAATAGTTGTTAAAACGTGCTTTGGGGCTTCAAAGGGAGACATCGGGTCTATAGGTTGGGGAAAGATATGTGGCAGGCACAATTTGTGCTGTGGCTTGGAGAACAGATAATGACTGAGGGGTCAGGGAGGCAGCACTCTAGGTGACTGGAGTACTAGGAATGAAGTCACTTTGGGAAATGACAAGTGGTCCAGTTTGGCTAGAGAGTAGCTCAGGCATCAATCAACCTTCCACTTAATCTACCTGTAAGGCCCACAGTGGGACATCATAAGCCGCTGGCAGTGCGTTTGCTAAATAGAGAGTTAGGGCGTCAACTCATACAACTGGAGCATTAATGGGACACTCCAGGGTAGCCTTTAGCATTTAGAGCCCAGTCCCCTGTGAGGTGTGGACAAACTCCTTGTCAACCAAGGTCACAATTGGTAACCGTTTGCCTTTGCTTATTTGGAACAATGATTTTTTAAAGATGATATATACTTAATTAAAAGTTCAAGCAATTCTGAAAAAATATGAACAAGGAAAAAGTACCCCAAATTTCATCGCCTAGAAAATAATCACTGTTAACTTTAGGTATCACTTCAGACCTCTTTCTTTGCATATATACAGATGGCAGTGTGTAGCTCAGAAAAATTTTGCAAAAATGGGACCATACTGTGCATGCCAATTTTACATTGAAATGCTAAATTTAGTTCTGCCTGAACTTAAAGAGAATAAAAATAAATAGTGATTAAAAACAAAGGAATTATGGAATCTTAGGTACATATTTCTTTGATTTTAGTTACTTTTGAAAAAACGAGTGGTACATTCACATGGTGCAAATTTCCAAAGCTACATGTTGATGAAAAGTTGGTGAAAAACTACCCCCACCATCTTTTATCCACCCATTGTCCATCCCCAGAGGTAACTTGTTATCAACTTCTTGTCCACCTTTCTAGAGAGTTCAGTGTTTAAAAAATTTATAACAGAGATATTAGTTTTTAAGATTAAGAAACAAAAAGATTATAAAAGACTATAAGAAGCCTTAAAATTTTAGAGCTATTATGTTTTCATAATGATATGCTTTAATTTTTTTGTTGTAGTAGTAATATCTAATGCTGTGGACTCTGCCGAGAACTTTATATGAATTGTTTCTTTTGATACTGGCAATGATATTGTCACTATCATCATCTTACTGGTAAGGGAACAGAGGCAAGTTGAATAATTTGTCCGAGGACAAAAATGAGACTAGACAAAGCTAAAATTCAAATTCGAGTGATCTGACTCCCGAGTTACCCTCTGCATACACTGCCTCCTTTAAATACCGAATGTAATGCCAGTACTTTCCCCTCATGTGTCCACTCCTTGTATAGCTGGTTTTTGTCTCTGGTAGTTCTTCCCAGAACAGCTGTAGCTGCTAAAGGCTTTCGCGTTTGAGAATATGCATGTTTGCCTTTCTTCGCAAACAACAAAACTGAATACTCTTTTTTTCTTTTTTCATTTATTTTTATTAGTTGGAGACTAATTACTTTACAATATTGTAGTGGTTTTTGCCATACATTGACATGAATCAGCCATGGATTTACATGTGTTCCCCATACCGATCCCCCCTCCCACTACCCTTCCCTCTGGGTCTTCCCAGTGCACCAGCACCGAGCACTTGTCTCATGCATCCAACCTGGACTGGCGATCTGTTTCACCCTTGATAGTATACAGGTTTTGATGCTGTTATCTCAGATCATCCCACCCTCGCCTTCTTCCATAGAGTCCAAAAGTCTGTTCTGTACATCTGTGTCTCTTTTTCTGTCTTGCATATGGGGTTATTGTTACCATCTTTCTAAATTCCATATATGTGTGTTAGTATACTGTAATGGTCTTTATCTTTCTGGCTTACTTCACTCTGTATAATGGGCTCCAGTTTTATCCATCTCATTAGAACTGATTCAAATGTATTCTTTTTAATGGCTGAGTAATACTCTTAAGTCACACTTTTTTCCCTCAGAACTTTGTATACAAAGCCCCATTCTCTTCTGGCACTGATGCTGTGGAGAGTCTAAGTCAGCCCAGCTTTGTTCTCCCAGGTAAGTGACTTGTTTTTTCCTACCTTGATTCCTCTAACTCTTCCTTTTAATCCACAAAGATAATTAATTCAGCCAGGCTATGTATTATTCTATATCAGTTTCCCCTGGAACACAAACTGCCTACCTTATGTCCAAAATGATTTCTTTATTAATTTTAGGGAAATTTTCTTTTTAAAATACTTTTTTTTTGTTTCATTTTTTTGTCTCTCTACTCCAGAGACACCAATTATCCTTGTATAATATCATCATTATCTCTTTCACATCTGTTATATTCTAATTTTCAAATCCTTTATCCTTTTTTCTGAATGTGCAATGACTATACGAAGCCTCCCCTCCCTCTCAGTATTTTAATTCCATTTTCAGTTTATTTGATCTTTGATCTTTCTTAGTTTTCTCATGGTGTTGTTTTTGTCTTCATGTCATGGTTTCAACTGTTTTTCTTTTCACCTCTGTTGCTTTATCACTTTATCTTTAAGATCTTAGTATGTTTTTCTATAGTGTAAACATTGGCAGGAAATTTTTTTTTCTAGTTTTTAAATCATGTATTCTTTCAGACTGGGCTTGTATATGCTTGTTCTTATGTGCCCTTCTTTTAACTGTTTGTTTGTTTTTTATTTTGCTCTAGTATATTTGCTTGATCATTGTACTTATTTTCCTGTTGCTCATGCTTAGCAGGGAAAACATTTGCCAGGAGCTTTGATTTACTTTGAATACTATGGATAAATTATTCTTGATTCCCTTCTCATATGAACTAAGTTGTCTCTTCTAAGTTGCAGATGAACACCAGGGTGCTGTATTTATTAATTCTCCTATTGCCTGAAGTATATGAAGAAGGGAGAGGATAAGACTAGATATCAGCTGGGGATGTGTGCAGCTTTTGAGGGAAAATCAGTGCATAGCTAATTGAATCTCACACCCACACACACATACATCCCAAAGATATACCTTAATTGCACAGGTGGTAGACTCTAAATTTATATTTAAAAAGAAAAACATTGTTTTAACTATGATGTAACCTATATAGTTGCTTCTGGGAACACAAATATGTTTCTTTCATTATTATACTGAATGCAGTATATTGTGATAGCTGAGAGCACAGCCCCTTATGCTCAAACCCTAACTCTGCCAGTTAACAGGCTGTATAACCACAAACCAAGTATTTTTATATCTAAGCCTCAGTTTCCAAATTGAGGATGATAATAGAACCTATCCATGTAGCTGTTGTGAGTAATAAGTGGATTTGTACATAGGAAGCCTTTAGCACAGTGCCTGGCATACAGTAAGCACTCAATAAATGTCAACTACTAGAGTTATGTTATCTTCCCAGGTGACTCAGTGGTTAAAAAAAAAATCTGCCAGCCAGTGCAGGAGATGCAGGAGATTCAGGTTAGATCCTTAGGTCAGGAAGGGGATATGGCAACCCACTCCAGTATTCTTGTCAGAAAAATCTCATGAGTAGAGGAGCCTGGCAGGCTATAGTCCATGGGGTCGCAAAGAGTTGGATATGACTGAGTGACTGAGCACACATTACTATTATATTATCCAGATGAATAGCAGTTTCCTTTTGTTCATCCTCTTGCTTTTGGAGTTTGATCAGAAACCTTCATCAGTGAGGACCATCAGTGAGATATCAGAGCTATCTACCTTCTGATAGCACATCTTGAATCTTGATGAAAGAAAGACCAAAAGAAAATCTGAGTAAAAATGTGAATTACACATACATTGTGATAGCGGGAATGCAAATGATACAGCCACTCTGGAAAGCAGTTTGGAAGTTTCTGAGAAAACTAGACATGCGATTACCATTCAACCTAGCACTTGCACCCTTGGGCATTTACCCCAGAAAAATGAAAACTTATGTTCACACAAAAATCTGTACACAAATGTTCATGGCAATTTTATTTGTAATAGTTGACAATTGCAGTCAATCCAGATGCCATTCAACAGATGTCTGGTTAAACACATAGTGGCATATACATACCATGGAATAGTACTAAGCAATAAAAAGGATTGAACTTTTTATGCATGCAACAATTTGGATGAATCTCCAGGGAATCATGCTGAGTGAGCCAAAAAAGTCACATAAAAAAGTTACATGCTATACTGTCCATTTATATGACATTTATGAAAGTAAACATTTACAAATGGAGAACAGATCAGTGACTGCTAGGTCATGGGGACTGCAGTCTGAGGGGAAAGAGATAACTGTGATTATAAAAAGACAACATGAGAGTTTCTTGATGGTGAATACATAAACCCATACAAGTGATTGCATAGAAATTAACACACACACACACATATGAGTTTGAAAAAAGCTGGAGGAATCTAATCTGAATAAGAAAGCTGAGTGATATCAATGTCAGTGTACTAGTTGGGATATTATGTTACAGTTTTTAAAACATTTATTTATGTGTTTATTTGGCAGCGATGGGTCTTCGTTGTGGCGGGCAGGCTCTCGAGCACTAGGCTCAATAGTTGTGGTGCATGGACTCTCCAGCCATAGCACATCCGGGACCTTGGTTCCCTAACCAGGGATTACACCTGTGCTCTCTGCACTGGGCGGTGGATGCCCAACCACTGAACCACCGGGAGGTCCCCACTTCATAGTTCTGAGAAGTGTTATCATTGGTAGAAGCTGTACAACCAAAGATCTCTCTATATTATTTCTCACAATTGCGTGTGTAATCACAAACTTTGCAATAAAAATTTCAATTAAAAAACAGAAGTAGAGTTACAAATGTAGAAAATAAGCTTATGGTTACCAGGGGATAATGGGGGAGGGATAAATTGGGAGGTTGAGAGTGACGTACATACTACTATCTATAAAATGGATAACTAACAAAAAGCTGCTGTATATCACAGGGAACTCTACTCAAAATTTTGTAATGGCCCATATGGGAAAAGAGCTTTTATAAAAGAGTGAATATGTGTGTGTGTGTATTCATTTTGAATACAAATGAATTAAATTTAATTTGAATCAATTCATTTTAATTCATTCAAAATGAATATATATATATATATATATATATCATTTTTCTGAACCTGCCACTAACACAACATTGTAAATCAACTATACTCCAATAAAAATAAAAGTAAAAAATAAAGATTGCCCTAATCTCTCCCTGCCATTCCTACATACACAGAAAAGTAAATGTATTTCTCTACTTTCAGGGCTTCAACAGATTCCTGGGCAGAGAATTCTTCTGTGATCTCTATAAAGAAATGGAAGAAAAGACAGAATACATTATTTTCTTTGGCCCTAACTTCATTGGCAAAGTATGTTCTGCTAACTGAAGGAGAGTGGGATGGTGAAAGATTGTTGCTGAACCCACAAAAAGACTCCAGGATTCTTGGCCTCTGGAGAATTCAATCTGGGGCCAGAGACGAGGCTTGATTGCCCAGAGCTTTTGTGCAATAGAGTTTATTAAAGTATAAAAGGGGTAGAGAAAGCTTTTGACATAGACATCAGAAGGGGGCAGAAAGAGTACCCACTTGCTCGTGTTAGCAATGGAGTTATATATGCTCCAATGAATCCAAAGAATGTCTGGAGGTTGTAAAGACCTCACCAGACCTACTCCCATAATTTACATTTTAAGATAACAGAATTAGCCAGAAGATTTAATCCAGAGACTGTCCTCAGGCAGGATACACTATTGTTATATAATCCTAAGGAATGTAGAGGAAAGAAAAAAAAAGCTTGTCCTTTCTTTCTCCTTGAGAATTCCAGACCCCTTTCTCCTTGGGGACCCCTAGACTTCTTATCAACCTGCCTAGGAAATGACTCTCTCAATGGGAGCAGGAAAAGAACCTCTAAGTGAGTTTGAACTAAAGAGTGATGTGATGTGTTTGGAACCATGAAACAGAATCACCCTGTTGGAATTGAGTTAGAGAAGATATTGAGTCAAGAAATGTGAGATTAAAAAAAAAAAGAAATGTGAGCTAAACTAGGAACTTGGGATGCCACTTCATGCTGTAATTTTGGGGATGCTAAACAGCTGTCTCAGTTTAATAAACATCCCTTCTGGCCTTGGAGTTTGAAATTTGCATGTTAGGCAACATGTATATTAAGGTTTGGAATATCCCATTTGGAATGCATTTAAGTTATCTAATGTATCTTATGTTGCTGATGTATCTCATTTTTGACATCAGTTTGTCTAGCTCAAGTATGTCTAGCTCTAAGATTGGGGCGGGTAAAAGGATGGATAAAAGATGATGAAATTTGGGGGTAGAGGAAAGGCTCAGGAAATGACTGAAATACCATCCTCCTTATGGGCAAAATCAGCTACCATCTTTCTTATGTGCAAAATCTCCAATAGATATTGGGTAAACTCAAAGAATAACTCCCATCAAGATTCAAATAAACCCTTTAAAACCCCTTCCCATATTTAATCAATATCCTATAAGGAAAGAATCCCTTCAAGGCAAAATGCTCATAATAGAAGATTTCAGGGCTCCAGGCCTCATTATCTCTTGTTTTAGACCCTCTAACCCTCCCATTTTGCTGGTGAGAAAACCTAAAGGCCAAGAATGCAGGTTTGACCGGGACATCTGAGCAGTAAACAACATTGTTATCCCTTAAGAGCCTGTTGTTCCTAACCCTCATATGTTACTAACATCCATTCCCAGTAGAAGCAGATTCTCCACTCTGACTGATTAATGCAGTGCATCTTCAGTATTCTGGTTGATGTTAGCCAGTACCAATCTGTCTTCACTTAGGAAGAAAAACAAGGATTTTCCTGAGAGTCCTCACTTCTCACAAATCCTGACAGCTGATCTTGATGATGCCAATGTTCATAGAGATTCTACTTAGTTGCCGTAAGTGGATGATTTTCTTCTTTGCTTTCATCTTCAAGTCTCCTCACAGAAGACAGCATCCACTTACTAAAGCTTTCAGCCTTAAGGGAACATAAGATAACCAAAGAAAAATTGCAGTTTTCCTAAACCCCGGTTTGGTATTTGGGCATCTGATATGAGAATAAAGGCTATGCCTACATCCAGATAGGCTTTCCAGTGCCCTGTTTTCCCAAATCAAAACTAAATGTCCTTTGCAAGGTATTCTCAGACTAGGTGATTATTTCCAAAATTGGATTCCAAATTTCTATCCTATGGCCAAATCTATAGATTTTACTGAACAATAAAAACCCTGATCCAATTTTATGGGAAGAACCAGACGACAGATTTTAAGGCCTTAAAGGAGACTTGGATGAACCCATCTGCCTTTCATTATTGTTCACTCACTCAGTTGTGTCCAACTCTACAACCCCAAGAACTGCAACATGCTAGCCTTCCCTGTCCTTTACCATCTCCTGGAGTTTGCTCAAACTCATGTCCATTGAGTCGGTGATGCCATCAAACCACCTCATCCTCTGTTGCCCCCTACTCCTCCTCCTACCTTCAATCTTTCCCAGCATCAGGGTCTTTTCAAATGAGTCAGCTCTTCACATCAGGTGGACAAAGTATTGGAGCTTCAGCTATAGCATCATCCTTCCAATGAATATTCAGGACTGATTTCCTTTAGGATTGACTGGTTTGATCTCCTTGCAGTCCAAGGGACTCTCAAGAGTCTTCTCCAACACCACAGTTTGAAAGCATCAGTTCTTTGGTGCTCTGTCTTCTTTATGGTCCAACACTCACACCCATACATGACTACCAGAAAAACCATAGCTTTGACTAGAAGGAACTTTGTCAGCAAAGTAGTCTCTGCTTTTTAATATGCTGTCTAGGTTAGTCATATCTTTTCTTCCAAGTAGCAAGTATCTTTTAATTGCATGGCTGCAGTCACCACCCACAATGATTTTGGAGCCTAAGAAAATAAATTATGTCACTATTTCCATTGTTTCCCCATGTATTTTCCATGAAGTGATGGGACCCAATGCCATGATCTTAGTTTTTTGAATATTGAGTTTTAAGCCAGCTTTTTCACTCTCCTCTTTCATCTTCATCAAGAGGCGTTTTAGTTCTTCTTAGCTTTCTGCCATTAGGATGGTGTCATCTGTATATCTGAGGTTATTGATATTTCTCCTGGCAATCTTGATTCCAGCTTGTGCTTCATTCAGCCTGGCATTTTGCATGATGTACTCTATATATAAGTTAAATAAGCAGGGTGACAATATACAGCCTTGACGTCTCCTTTTCCAATTTGGAAACATTCCCTTGTTCCACGTCCGGTTTTCGCTGTTGCTTCTTGACCTGCATACAGATTTCTCAGGAGGCAAGTAAGGTGGTCTGGTATTCCCATCTCTTTAAGAATTTCCCACAGTTCGTTATGATCCATGCAGTCAAAAGCTTTAGTGTAGTTAATCCAATTATCTGATTCCCTTTTTGTATATAAAAAGGAAGGGAATGCCCTTGGGGTACTCACCTCAAGATACAGGGACCACCATTGACCCATAGAATACTATATCCAACAACTGGAGCCTGTGCTATGGGGATACCCCTTGCCTTAGGGCCACTAGGGCTACTGTCCTTTTGGTTAAGGGCACTGAGAAAATTACTGTGGGATCTCCTCTAACCATTTTTGTGCTTCATGCAGAAGAAGCCATCCTGAATTCTCATCACATTCAACATTTCTCAGCCAGCAACTCCCACCTCCTATGAATTCCGTTCATTAACTTCTTTGCACATAAGTCTTCTATGTAATAACCTTTACTCAGCTGCTCTCTTCTCCATCATTGATGAAGCCCCTTACAACTGCTTAATGCTCACTGTTCTAATTTAAAAGGCAATAGTTGCAAATATTGTGCTGGGTATGCTATTGCAACTCCTTTTGAAGTTGTTGAGGTGGTATCTTTACCTATGGCTAGTTGGCCCAACAGGCTGAATTATATATGGCTTGTCCTTAGCCAAGGGCAAAACTACCAACATTTATACTGATAGTAGATAGGTTTTTGGAGTCACTCATGATTTGAGAATACAGTGGAAGCAGCATGGGTTTCTTATTTTCAGCATAAATAAAATTAAAAACGGCCTCTATGTTTAGGAATTATTAGATGCAATATCTTTACATGCTTTAGGTATTATCAGGATTCTGGAGCTTCACAGGGAACTACATTAAATATTTTGTAATAAACTATAATGGAAAATAATATGAAAAAAATGTATATATAGAGATATATCTGGATCATCAGAAACTATAACAACATTGTAAATCAACTACACTTCAGTAAAAACAATTAAGATTCTGGGGTTTCTAAACCTGAGTATCTAGAAGTTTAGGGAACTCACCCTGCTGACATATTTATGAGGATTCTGGCCCTTAAAGAAACCAAGAGCAGCTAGATCTCTGTCAGTCCAAAGGATATTTCCCCAAATGATAACTTAGAAAACTTGTGCAGAGAAGACTAATAATTGATCTCAGAAAAGGAAAAACAAGATTTGAAATTTAACAATTGTTGGTTTGATAAAAAGAAAAGGCTCTGGTTTTGACCAAATAACAACCTAAAACTATTGGAAACTCTAAAATTCTCACTCCTCACCACCGTACATGCATTAAACCACTTCCCCGGTAGCTCAGACGGTAAAAGTGTCTGCCTATAATGAGGGAGACCCAGGTTCGATCCCTGGGTCAGGAAGATCCCCTGGAGAAGGAAATGGCAACCCACTGCAGTACTCTTGCCTGGAAAATCCCATGGATGGAGGAGCCTGGTAGGCTACAGTCTGTGGGGTCGCAAAGAGTCGGACACAACTTTGCAACTTCGCTTTCTTTCGCTTTTACTGACAAAACCATAGACTTCATGAATCATTATTGATGGGGAAACATTAACAAGATTGCAAAAAAGTGCCTACCTCATTTGTCCAGTTGTCTGAAATGCAGCCTGGGGAAGTCTGTTTGTACTGCTCCCAGACATTTAAAACTGTCTAATGGACCTTTTGAAGTCTGGCAAAAGGATTTCATACAACTTTCTTCATCTAATGGATATAAATATGTTTTTGTAACATCCTGTAGGTTTTCAAACTGTACTGAAGCCTTCCCTTGCAGACTGGCCTCTTCTGTGGTGAAAATCCTTCTGGAAAATATTATTATTACCTGGGGAATGGCTCTTGAACTTCAAAGATGATCAAGAAACCCATCTTACTGGTCAGGTACTTTTACAAACCTGAGCCGTTTGGTTGGTTTTACAACACTTTCACTGCACTTACCACTCCCAGTCCTCTGATTTAGTTGCACACATTAACAACCTTATTGGGCTTCCCAGGTGGTGCTAGCAGTAAAGAATTAGCCTGCCAATGTAGGCGATTTCAAGAGATGCAGGTTCAATCTCTGGGTGGGGAAGATCCCCAGAGGAGGAAATGGCACCCCACTCCAGTATTCTTGACTGGAAAATGCCATGCAGAGGAGTCTAGCCAGCTACAGGCCATGGGGCCACAAAGAGTCGGGCATGACTAAGCGATTGAGCACAATAACAACAACATTATTAAGACTAACTTGGCAAAATTTGTAGAGGTTCTCTATATACCTTGGCCAAAAGCATTGCTGTTGGTTCTTCTAAATCTCAGCCCACCCATTTTGGAATTCATATGTCAGTTCAGTAGCTCAGTTGTCTCCGACACTTTGTGGCCCCATGGACTGCAGTCCACCAGGCTACCCTGTCCATCACAAACTCCCAGAGCTTGCTTAAACTCATGTCTATCGAGTCGGTGATGCCATCCAACCATCTCATCCTCTGTCGTGCCCTTCTCCTCCTGCCTTCAATCTTTTCAAGTATCAGGGTCTTTTCTGACGAGTTGGTTCTTCGCATCAGGTGGCCAAAGTAGTGGAACTTCAGCTTCAACATCAGTCCTTCAAATGGATATTCAGGACTTATTTCCTTTAGGATTGACTGGTTGGATCTCCTTGCATTCCAGGGGACTCTCAAGAGTCTTCTCCAACACCACAGTACAAAAGCATCAATTCTTTGGCGCTCAGCTTTCTTTATAGTCCAATTCTCACATCCATACATGATTACTGGAAAAACCATAGCCTTGACTAGACAGACCTTTGTTGGAAAAGTAATGTCTATGGTTTTTATTATGCTGCTTAAATTGGTCATTACTTTTCTTCCAAGGAGTAAGCATCTTTCAATTTCATGACTGCAGTCACCATCTGCAGTGATTTTGGAGCCTCCCAAAATAAAGTCTGTCACTCTTTCCACTGTTTCCCTATCTATTTGCCATGAAGTAATGGCACCCAATGCCATGATCTTAGTTTTTTGAATGTTGAGTTTTAAGCCAACTTTTTCACTCTCTTCTTTCACTTTCATCAAGAGGCTCTTTAGTTCTTCTTTGCTTTCTGCCATAATGGTGGTGTCATTTGCATATCTGAGGTTATTGATATTTCTCCTGGCAATCTTGATTCCAGCTTGTGCTTCATCCAGTCCAGCATTTCTCATGATATACTCTGCATATAAGTTAAATAAGCAGGGTGACAATATACATCCTTGATGTACTCCTTTCCCAGTTTGGGGCCAGTCTGTTGTTCCATATCTGGTTCTAACTGTTGCTTCTTGACCTGCATACTGATTTCTCAGGAGACAGGTAAGGTGGTCTGGTATTCCCATCTCTTGAAGAATTTTCCACAGTTTGTTGTGATCCACACAGTCAAAGGTTTTGGTGTAGTCAGTAAAGCAGAAGTAGATATTTCTCTGGAACTTTTGGTTTTTTGATGATCCAACGGATTTTGGCAATTTGATCTCTGGTTCCTCTGCCTTTTCTAAATCCAGCATGAACATCTGGAAGTTCTCAGTTTACATGCCATTGAAGCCTGGCTTGGAGAATTTTGAGCAGTACTTTTCTAGCATGTGAGATGAGTGCAATTGTGCGGTCATTTGAACATTCTTTTGCATAGCCTTTCTTTGGGATTGGAATGAAAACTGACCTTTTCCAATCCTGTGGGTACTGCTGAGTTTTCCAAATTTGCTGGCATATTGCGTGAAGCATTTTCACAGCATCATTTTAGGATTAGGATTCTGGAATTCATAAACTCTTAACCTTTTGAGTAGTCACAGGACACCCAATGCACTTCCGCCTCTTTTGACCCACAAGTGATAAAAGGAACGATAATACAATATTTCAATGGCCTAATTTTTTCTATCCAAAGTAATTATGTTTGATAGAGCAACTTTCACAGTGTACTTCTGGGAGATGAAGATCTTATGCATCACATCTTTGTAATCTGGAGGCTTTGTCTACTAGGAAAGACACTTCCAGAAATATTCTCTTCAACCTTGCAGAAAAGGCTCTCATCAGGTGTTGCTAACCAACTGTCACATTGCAAAACTTCAGGCAATAGATTCTTGGATACACCTGATACATCTACAGAAAACATCAAACTCTGACTTAACATTTCATCATCTGGCGGCATGAAAGTAAAGATTTCCCACAACTGAAGCAGATGACATCTGATGAGACAGTTTTCCCAAGATATCCAGACCTGGCTTGTTGGAAGTTTGTAGATAAACCTTTGATAATGACATAACATCATCATGATCTTGACAACATATTAACTTTAGATTAAAAGTGACTGAGGGATCACACTCCTACCTCTTCTTGTTATTTATATGTGACCAACAGGTTTTAAATCTGCATTTTCCTTCAAAATGAGACACTACACCCAGGAAAGTTCCTTCCTGGTACTGAGGGGGGAAAAGCAAGTGAAAGTGGTGAAACTGAAAATGGTACTTTCAAGAAAGATCTTGATCGAAAGAGGGAAATGTAAAAAATTAATAAACTGGACGAAACCTCAATTACAGCCAGGACACCAAAGTGGGAGCTCTCATATCCTGTGCTGATAGCAGAGCCTAACAGGAAGAAGAAAGACTCCTTTTCCTGGCAACGACTCAGCCAACAAAAAACCATAGACTCTTTGTTTACTGTAGCCCTCCAAAGTCCCCTTTTCCCTTATAGAAGCAGTCTCCTTCCCCTTCCGTGTGGGGACTTGCATGTGGCTTGCCATTGGTGCAGACCCTGAATTTCAATTCTCTGCTGATCCTGAATAAGCCCATCCTTGCTGGAGAAATAACTGGTAGTCTATTTAAGTCAATAGATATGAATAGCTTCAAGGCACAGATGAAACGGTTAGTCTGGGACCCATAACACAACTCCCAGGTCATTTACTGCTGCATTGGAACTAGTTCTGCCCCTGCTTACAAAAAGGGTCTCTAAGTGATGTGTGCAGTCTCATCACTTATGCAGAAGAGAGCTGTTTCTTTCATGAAATGTCTCCATTTTGTACTCCAGTCGTTACATAGATCACCTGATATTTTTTAGGAAATGAAATTCCATAAATATAGAAAGTGCAGATTTGATTATCGTAGTAATCAGTCCTAGACAGATCAGGTTCACCTGCCTATAGCATTCCATAGATAAGGATTCTCTCGCTGCAAGCATGAGTAGTGTGTTTTCCTGGAGGTCTATCATTACATACTTGCAAGCAAATTGTCCAAATTATCTTTCTTCCATCTTTCCTAGGGATATTACCTCAATAAAGGGAGAGACTGTGTTACAGGCCTGCTGTTGCTCACCTTTCCAGGGTGGCAGGGCCCATAAACATCAATGCTAGCATTCGCATCCTGCTCTCTCTCACTTGCAAGTCCATTATTTCCAATATGTCACACTCTGTCCAAACTTTAGGAGGTCCTCGCTAGGGGATTCCACAAATATGAATGCCTTTTCATATGTCTTTACTTTTAATTCTAGTGAACATTGTCATCACCATCTCTCAAACTACTGTGAATAGTCCTTCACAGGACTGTTTCTGCTGCCACTGCGGACAGTCAAACAGTTGGGGTTGTAGAGGAAAGGAGAGAAGGCAACAAGAAAAGATGTGGGGGAAAAAGGTGGAGGAGTCAACTAATAGTTTATTTGAACTCCATTTAGAAGTGGGTGACTTTTCTTTAATAGATAGCTGGATAATAAGTATTGTAGTCACTTATTAGTTTCAATAGATGATAAAATGTTATTTTGTTTATAAAAGTGGCACAATAATCCTTGGAATTTACTTTTCAGGAAATAACAGGACTTCGGCATGCTTTGTAGATAGCGAGTGGTTAGTTTCAGCATCGTGAGCCTATCTTCTCTGCGTTGAGGCAGTGATGTCACTGATATTGGCGGCTTGAAATTGGCCATGATAGCAGCATTTACATGACAGATGTGATTGAACACTACAAACCAGATCTTTTTCTTTCCAGAAAGCTGGCTGATGAATATTTACCAGCTCATCAATATTAGTAGCTAGGTAGTCCAGACTTTCTCATTTCTGTACTCAGCGTTAAACTGGTGCTAGAATTAGAAACTCAAGTGAAGGATCAAAATATTAGCTATAATAATTAGAATTTACATGTATTGAATTTTCTAGGAGGGGCAATAAGTAATATCCCTTTCTTCTTCCCTCCTGAGTTTGGAATCAAGGGAAAGACAGAAGATCAATATCTCAGCTAATGACTAGCAAACCTGATCAGAGTCACAGCCTAGCTCTGTAGCCAAGCTGGGGTCCAAATCCCTTGTGCCTGAACTGAGTTCACTTACATCGTTGCTGGCAGGGCTGAACCATCACAGGCTGTGGCTCTCTCTCCAAGGGGCAAGCCGCTTCCTGCCTGTTTGGAGCAGGGAATGTGCTTGTCTTAAGGTCAGTCCATCCTAAGAGATTGAGAGAAAAAGGCAAAAAGACAGAGTTGGACCCTGCCCACTCAGTTCCTGCTTCCTAGGCATTCCAGTCAAGCTAATGGGTAGATCACTTCTCTTCCCTTTGGTAGGAATGGTAACAGTAAAAGTGGAAGTGAAAGTTGCTCAGTGGTGTCTGACACTTTGCGACCCCATGGACTATAGAGTCCATGGAATTCTCCAGGCCAGACTACTGGAGTGGGTAGCTTTTCCCTTCTCAAGGGGATCTTCCCAACCCAGGGATCGAACCCAGGTCTCCTGCATTGCAGACGGATTCGTTACCAGCTGAGCCACAAGGAAAGCAATGACAGCAAAAGGAGGCACAAAGAAAGCTCCTCCTATATGGGGCAGGGTAGGAACTTAATTGTGGAAGAGAATGGGTTGCCATTTGTGGAAGATAATATTGCCCAAATACAATATATTTTAAATGAATCCCCTTTCTTACCACTCACTAAGATAAGACATTGATCATAAGCATCAGACACTTTGTTCTGTAATGCTGCTGGATTGAGCAGTTGCGATAAAAGGATGAGAAAGTCTTTAAACCTTTCTATTGGAAGAGGGGTGGTGGTGGTAGTGTATTTTATGCTTCTGTTGGAAGCATCTAAAGTACATGTTAGGCAGTTTTGATTTCACGCTTTCCTTTTTTAAGTTGTTAACAAAGTGTCTTGTCTTATACCTACCAGTGTAAAAATATCAAACCCCTTTGAGCATTTCCTCCAAGCAACCAGTTAATTCACTGAAAAGGAGAGAAACAGCCCAAGCATTTATTTAAATGACTTACTGTGTAGCTGAATTGACTCGTTGGCTAAAAAGAATTGACATCAGTTCTGTCTGGGTTGCTAATCCAGCTGCCTTGCAGAGCAGACAGCCTCTCTTTCTCTGACAAATCACAGCATACTAAAATTTTGTCTACATTCCCAGTTTCATGTGGAAATGTTCAAAAGAATGCACAATCCAGATATTTTTTAAATGATTGCACATATGGTACATTATCCCTTGTATTGATCACTGTATTTTCTCTTGGGGGCTTAAGATAATTTTAGGCTTTTGTATGTCTCCTGGCTTTTCCTTTCAGGTCCAGTCAGGTCAAACAGCAAACGGAAAGTCTTTATATTGGACTCATCTAACGAGCATGGCCTTTGGAGAATGGCTGTTATCTAAGCAGCATGCATTCTTTGAAAGACTGATTTGGGGGGGTCACTAGATCACGTCAAAATCCAATCTAGGTTGGTGGTGACTTGCCTGTGGACATCTGCAGACTATTTTCTCATCCACGGGAAATGAGGTGGTCCCTTCTCAGTGCTGCAGGGCCTCGGAGCTGGTACCAAGTGGCACCGTTGTTAACAAGCCCAGAGCAAGGCCGGGGACAGGGTAGTCATCGCTACACTCTATCTCTGTGCCCGGGTGAGGATGCACTGGCACAAAATGTGAGGAGGCTTGTTGTCCGCTGCATGTGGCCCCCAATGAACAGTACCAGGGCACCTCGGCTCTGGTGTGAACTGCCTGTCCTGTTCACAAACTCAAGCCAGCAACTTCGCTTAGGAAAAGTAATGCATTTTTTTCTTTTGTCCACTTGATGGACTTCATTTTAGGGACTGTCTCATTCCCCTCATCCCATTGAAAATATCATATTGATCATAATATTGGCAGAGATTAATATTCCTTTTTTATTTTGCTACAACAGTCCTGTAGAAAAGAATTACTGCTTCCTGGGAACGTAGGCTATTTATTGGGAATTGCAGGCTCTGGTTGGCATAGAATTTGCATCAAATTTGCACATTGTTCATTTATAGTAAAAAATCATAGATGCCTCCTCACACTCTAACTTCTTTCCCCTCGAGACCTTGAACAACTCTTTTTAAAAGCTCTTCCTTAGTCTCTCTATCTTCTTCACTTCAAATTAAAAAAATTCTACAGGAAGGGCTCTGATTATATGTATGAAACAGTGACCTTTCACAGATGATACATAAATGAACAGAATATTGAAATCCTACACTTTGATGAGGTTATGTTTGGAGTTGCAACTGATAGTGTCATCTTTTATTTCATGTTTATTAAGCTACATTGTCATTTTATTAGGAAATATTAAATGATTATTATCATTGAAGACAGATTGTTGGCAGTTATTTACATAACTGAGACTCTGTGGTTACTTTATAGAACTGTGGCTTTGTTTTGAATACCCTTTTGTCAGTTTTTCAACAAATATTTTATGGATATCCACCACGTGCGCAGGGGCATGCTGGGCATTGGATATAAGGTTGAACTGGTGACTTACAGGCTTGACTTAGTATCCTCCCTGATTGCAGCTCAGAGTCTAGATGTGGAGACAGATAAGTGAAGGATAATAATTAGGGGTAGAATAGCCATCCTCACTGGGCTGAAATTGAGGCTTGGCTATATTGAAATGTGAAACAAAGCCGTATCTCTTTCTTAAGATCATACTCTTTCCACATGATAGGTGGAGAACTTGAAAATGTGTTTAAAATGGAATATAAGCATATTCAAGCATATCTAGCGTGAGATCGTTTGTCACATTTGAAATGTGTCAGGGGACAGGATAGAAGCCATATTATGGGAAGGTGGACTCTGGTATGCTGAGCCAAACTTAGCAAAAGGACTGAGCAGGGGGTGGGGGCAAGTTCCTGCTTCAAACGTACTGTGGCCTTGACCTCTGAACTCCTTCTGTCTTCTAGCATCCTGTATTTCTGTGTGTGAGTTAAAAATTTCTCCTGTTTTGAAGTTTAAGCAACCTTCTATGGCAGGATTCTAAATCAGCAGTCTCCAACATTTCTGGCACCAGAGACCAGTTTTGTGGAAGACAATTTTTCTATGAATGGGGATGGAGGTGAGGATGGTTCAGGCAGTAATGCAAGTGATAGATAAAGCTTTGCTCTCTTGCCTGCTGCTCACCTTCTGCTGTGTGACCCAGTTCCTAACAGGCCACAAACTGGTACCGGTTCGTGGCCCTGGGGGGCTGGGGACCCTTGCTCTAAATAATCTCCAACAGAAAGTAAAGTGCATCTTCTTCACATCACAAGAGATTACAGAGATGTTACAGCATGGTGAAGATGGCTAGTATCAGTAGTCAATGCAATAAGCATCAGTAATCTGCTTCTCAATAGGGACCATGCAGAGCTTGGAGTGGCTGAGGCCAGCAGCACTCTACAGTTTAGATTGCCAGTAGCCAGCAGATGTAGTGATAAACTGCAATGGACTTTTTCTATGGTATCTTTCTAAGGAGTTTTGCACCTTTGAACATTTTCTAAGGCCCCTCAAAAATATTGCATGAAGTGGTGTCAGGGACACCAATGCAAATGGTGACACAGACTGATTCTTAAGTGTGTGCAAGACCTTCCTTGTGAACTCCTAAGGGTTTGCAAATGACCTCACAAGGGAGCTCCTTTATGAACTGGGTGGGGGCTTAGCACACTCAAGATTTGATATGAATATTAATGAAACATCTATCCCCCAAATGGGAAGAACTCTTCAAGCCTGGATCAAATCTTTGTTCTTGTTACCTTTCTTTCCCGGTCCCACTCCTGTGCTGTGGTGTATGTGCCTCTATCCTCCAGTGAATTCCATCCCTTTGGCAGTTTTAAAACAAGGCCTCAAATTATTCGGCCCACTTTCCATTAAGAGGCAGCGTCTTACAGTCCCTCCCCTAAATCTGGGGAGATTTGTGACTCCTCAACCAATAGGAGAGAGCATAAAAGTGTCTAAATGGTGTTGTGCCACTTCTCAGGCTAGGACTTCTTGTGCTTCTTGGAGGCCTGATCTTCCATGTAAGAAGCCCCACTGCCTGTGGAGAGGCAGCATGTAGGTGCTCTGGTGGGCAGTCCTGGCTGAGTCCGGCCTTCCAGACAGCCCTGCCAAGGAGCCAGACGTGTGAATGAATCACCTTGTCTCCTCCAAATCCACCATCTGCCAGCTCACCACTGAGTGACTTTCATTAGAAGAAGTGGAAGCGTTTCTTCCTCCACCAGAAGAAACAGAAGAATCACCCCAAAACCCTCAAAAATATTGCTTTTCCCTCTCAACTATTAGGGCTCATCTAATTTTAAAAAATCTCATTTTTAATGAAAAGTTTTCAAGTAGGAACACTGTAAGTAGAGAAAGCTTCTCTTTCAAATCTGTTCAAGCCCAGAAAATCATGATACAACAATGATTGTTGGTTCGAGTCACCCTTTTGGGGGTGAGGTTCTCTGTCACCCAGCAACAGATAAATGGAACAATTTCCTCAAGATCTGCTTTTGGAGAAGTCTGTTGTGTTCTGAAATTATGTATTCTTGCTTCTGAAATTCAAAATTGCACTTTGGGTAATACAGAATGTAAGGGGTTAAATGATGTCTGAAAGTGAAAGTGTTAGTCATTCAGTCATGTCCAACTCTTTTGTGACCCCATGGACTATAGACCTCCAGGCTCCTCTGTCCAGGGAAGTTTCCAGGCAAGAATACTGGAGTGGGTAGCCATTCCCTTCTCCGGGGGATTGAACCTGGCTCTCCAGGATTACAGGCAAATTCTTTACCACCTGAGCCACCAGGAAATTCCAAGTGATGTCTAAATAGTCTCAATACTATATCTCAGTTACCTTATGGCTTAAGTTGTCCTTTATGGGCTGATCTGAGGACCTCATCACCAATAAAGAATGATGTGTGCAATCTGAGTACCAAACACTTAACTAACAAATGCATTTCTGGAGTTCACCCGTTTGTTAGTAGGGAAGTGTTTACACTGAAGGCAACTGTAACTCTGGAAATAGATTTAGCTCCACAAGCCAGTGCTGTGAATTCCTGTGTAAACTGAGTGGGCATGGCTTCAGAAAGGATGGCAGGGCCAGCTGCAGCAGCCCATTTTTCTGCAGTGCTCTTACCTTCAAACTGTGCTCTCCGTTGACTGGGGAGTCTCACCCAACTGCTCTTAGGTGCTCAGTAACGTTTCGTTTGTATTTCTTCTATGGTGCTGCCTCAGACACTAAACAATTTGCTTGTAATGCAGGAGACTTGGGTTCCATCCCTGGGTCAGGAAGATTCCCTGGAGAAGGGAATGGTTATCCACTCTAGCATTCTTGTCTGGAGAATCCCATGGACAGAGGAGCTTGGCAATCTACAGTCCAAAGGGTTGCAAAAAGTCAGACAAAACTGAGCGACTAATGCGCACACACACACACACACACACACACACGGTGCTTGCCACACTCTGTCTTGAATTTTTATTTTACATATTTATTGTCCTCTATTTTACTGACTTGTAAGCTTCTTGAGAGCGGGGGTTATGCTACAACAATTTTTTACCATTGGACAGTGCATGAGACAGATAAACATTTGTTGACTAAATGGATAGCTGTTTCCTAAAATGACTGCAACAGACAATGGATGATGTTCTAGCCTTAAATCTCCAGCCTGCAGAACTTCTTTCCTTTCTCTTCATGACTTGAAACCACAGAGTGTCAGAGCTGGCAGGGGACTTGGGGACCATTTACAGATGGAGGAGCTGGGGACAGGGGCTGCCAAGGGAGTGTGAGATCTGGGACTGGAGCCCAGGTGTCCTGAGTCCACGCCAGAGCTGCCGCCACCAAACTCAACAGCCTCTTCGTGTCATTGACTTACCCCCATCTCCATCCTGGCAACCGTGGCGAGGTACCATAAGTAGCTGCTCCACAAATCTCTATTCAGGTTTTCACCTCCGACCATTGTTAAAGTCCCTTACTTTTGCTTTCCCTGCCCCCCTCAATTATTGTGGTTACACCATTTTAACAATGCATTTTCGAGTATTGGTTTTCAAGTATGAACTTGGTGGGGGTGTGTCTCCCACAGAAAAGAAGTTTTCCTAATGCTCTCAGACCCACGTTAAATGCATTTTTCAATTCAGTGGGTATTCACCACATATTTGTCACTAGTGTTAAAACAGACTTCTCAGTGACCTTTTTTCAGTTTCTCATGCTATTATTAACTTGTTTTTAAAATACTCAAAGTCATCACTTATTTTTATTTCTTTTTTTCCCCTTAAATTCCAATAGTTTACTTCCCATATCCTAAGTTATGAAGTTCAGAGTAGCGTTCCAGCATTAAATAATGACACACATCAAGCTTCAGACTATTTATGCATCAGTGTAAACCCCAACACAATATACGAACATGATTTAATGCATTTAGAGGGGAAATAATTCTTGGTTAAGTGGAAAATTGTGCAGACGGCTTCTGGAAGACCTTCATTCTAAGCTGCTTTATAGTTAAATATTTCATTTAGAAGTCTGGATCTTCTTTCTTCAGTTTGCTGTAATCTACATTCACAGAGAAGAACTTGCAGTGATCATTAGGACCTAGTTTGTTCCAGGGTTCGGGCTTATTCTTTCTGTCCCAACTGACACAGGGATTGAACAATGCCAGGTGTAGTACTGCTCCAGTTCCCCCACTCCAATAAATATGAAGAATGGGATCAAGCTAGGATGCTTCTTGACCTGACCAATGATCTCGGGGAGTATGGTGATGACAGAGGCCTCGAGTCCAAACTGAGAGAGCTATTTTTATTTCTTATTCAAAATATTTTGCAATTGTTTTGGATATTCTTTCATTAATTTATTCATTCACTCATTCAGTAAATACTTGTTGGAGCACTTACAGGCACTGCCCTGGGAATTGGGGATAGAGTGCTTAATGTGAGGGGAATGGTCCTTGTCTTCACAGAGATTCCAGTATTTCTCCCTTCTAGCCCCATTCCCAGCATCTGGGGTTCTGCTGTTCATATGCGATGCTTGTTCACATCTTTGTGTTCAGGCAAGACCATTCCTGAACTTTGGAGTGCCCTCACCACTCCCCTTCATCAGAAAAACAGCCATTGTTCCTTCAAGGCCTAGATATTTTTCTCTCATGAAGTTTTCCACTCCCCAGACATACTAGCCACCTTTCAATAGCTCAATAGAACTCAGATTCTTATAATAAAGACACAAAACCAGGCTACAGTATATATGAATGCAATTCAAATAAGAATACTAAGATGTTATTTAAAAGAAACCTCAAAAGAGATTTCTATTTTGTTAAAAAGTAATATATGCACAAGTTAACAATTCAGTTATATGAAGTTCCAAATTACTTCCTTCTATAGAGGAAACTATGGTTACAAGTTGTAATATCTTCCAGATACATACCCTATGCATATATGAATAGGAATCCTAAGAATTCTGTGGACAGAATTATTTTAGGTTCATTTGAAAAAGAAAAAAAAAACAAGAAACAAGAAAACGATGTAGAAGAATAGCGGAAGGGGAGGAAAAGGTTTTCCTCAACTCTCCTATGGTCCTTGGCTGGATCTGAAAATTAAACTGACACTAGCAGATTAATAAGAGAAAGAGATGTAGGGAGGGCACCTCTGACATGAAGGTGTTGTGATTTTTATTTCAGGAGAGAAGGACAGGGCAGGGAGTTTAGAAGGACATTCTTGCTTCTGCTATTTTCTCGGACTTCTTCAGCTTGAAATATTCAATAGGTCTCATTTTTTGGGTAGGGTGTCCTGAATTCCATCAGTGACTGCTTTACCATACTTACTGACTGCTTCTCTGGCGGCTCAGATGGTAAAGAATCTGCCTGCAATGCAGGAGACCTGGATTAGATCCCTGGGTTGGGAAGATCCCCTGGAGGAGGCATGGCAACCCACTCCAGTATTCTTGCCTGGAGAATCCCCATGGACAGAGGAGCCTGGTGGGCTACAGTTCATGGGGTTGCAAAGAGTCGGACAGGACTGAGTGACTAAGCACAGCATAGCACTGATCACTTACCCTGTGCTAGGTACTACTCTGAACTCTTCGCTTGCGTTAGCCATTCAATCCTCATAACAATCCCTGAGTTAGGTACTGTTATTATCTCCTATACACATATACACACGTATCTACATCTATATATATCATACATGGGCTTCCTTGGTAGCGCAGTGGTAAAGAACCTGCCTGTCAATGCAGGAAATGGGGTTTCAATCCCTGGGTCGAGAAGATCTCTTGGAGAAGGAAATGGTAACCTGCTTGGGTATTCTTGCCTGGAAAATCCCATGGACCGAGGCACCTGGTTGGCGGAGTTTGATCTAAATCCAGATCTTTAATTTCAAGAGTTCTTTCCCCACTGAAGACAGATATTTTATCTCTTCCAAGCCAGCTCAAGAGTTTCTCCATTATGAAGCTTTCTCTCACTCCCCAGGTAGACTTAGCTCTATGCTTGTTACTCTTACTTTAGCATCTATCAGAGTTAACTGTGTTACATGTTTACCTGTCTATCTGCATTTTGCTAGAAAATCATCCTTATAAGGAGAGAGACTATGTACTTAGGATCTTCTGTGCTTGGCACAAAGTCAGGGCTTGTTGAGTGGAGGGGCTAACTTTAAAGGAAAAATTTACCTCCTCTGGTGTAGTTCACCAGCCTATTTATAGTGCTGTTTAAAAATATCATTATTCTAGTCAGAAACCTTTAAAAAACTTGATGATTAAGGAAATTATAAACTCTCTTCTTTTTCCTTTGGAGGTCATCTTAAATTTATTTGTTCAGAGAGAGCAAATATGATTGTCTAACTCTTCTCTCTTGAATTTCTTTTTTAAAAACTTTTAATCTTTTAAAATTAATTAATTTATTTATTTAAATTGGAGGCTAATTACTTTACAATATTATAGTGGTTTCTGCCATACACTGACATGAATCAGGCATGGGTGCACATGTGTTCCCCATCCTGAACTCCTCTCCCACCTCCCTCCCCATCCCATCCCTTAGGGTCATCCCAGTGCAGTGACCCTGAGTGCCCTGTCTCATGCATCGAACCTGGACTCGCGATCTATTTCACATATGGTAATATACATGTTTCAATGCTATTCTCTCAAATCATCCCACCCTTGCCTTCTCCCACAGAGTCCAAAAGTCTGTTCTTAATATATATGTGTCTCTTTTGCTGTTTTGCATACAGGGTCATTGTTTCCATCCTTCTAAATTCCATATATTTGCATTAATATACTGTATTGGTGTTTTTCTTTCTGACTTACTTCACTCTGTACAAACCCTCTTCTGCTGAAGCTTAGTGGGGGAAAAATCCCACAGGACTAGTATATTTAAATCAGCTTTGAGTGGTTAAGCTGTAATTTTTATTTATTTACATTGATAATAAAAATATCTACCCCCTAGTCTATATTCACTCCTCTGCCCATCAAACACACACAAACATTGCTGACAGACCCAAAATTAGCAGTAGGGAAGAGGTATATCATATTCATCTTTCAACACCTGCTTCTATTTTGATTTCCCTAATGGAAAGTATTGTTTAAAAAATTGCTATAAATGTAATACCTAGTCGTTGCAAGAAAATACTTCCAATGAAGAGATTTTTTAAAAATTTATTTACTTTTTAATTGAAGGATAATTGCTTTATAGTAATGAGGAGATTTTTAAAGAAGAAAATGAAAATCACCTGGAAACTTACTAAGTTCAGTCCAGTTCAGTCTCTCAGTCGTGTCCGACTCTTTGCAACCCCATGAACCGCTGCACACCAGGCCTCCCTGTCCATCACAAACTCCCAGAGTCTACCTAAACCCATGACCATCGAGTTGGTGACACCATCCAACCATCTCATCCTCTGTCATCCCCTTCTCCTCCTGCCCTCAATCTTTCCCAGCATCAGGGTCTTTTCCAATGAATCAGCTCTTTGCATCAGGTGGCCAAAGTACTGGAGTTTCAACTTCAGCATCAGTCCTTCCAATGAACACCCAGGACTGATCTCCTTGAGGATGGACTGGTTGGATCTCCTTGCAGTCCAAGGGACTCTCAAGAGTCTTCTCCAACACCACAGTTCAAAAGCATCAAATCTTCGGCACTTAGCTTTCTTTATAGTCCAACTCTCATAGCCATACATGACCACTGAAAAAACCACAGTCTTGACTAGATGGACCTTTGTTGACAAAGTAATGTCTCTGCTTTTTAATATGCTGTCTAGATTGGTCATAACTTTCCTTCTGAGGAGTAAGCATCTTTTAATTTCATGGCTGCAATCACCATTTGCAGTGATTTTGGAGCCCAGAAAAATAAAGAAACTTATTATCTAGTAATTAATACACTTAGCATTTTAGCAGTACATGTTTCTTCAGACATTTTTCTGTGTCCATGCACAAAAATATTTTCTACATGAAAAAGCTCCTATTAATCATACTAGTTTGAACTTGACTTGTTCATCTAAAATGAATCTGGTCATTTTCCATATTAATAAATAATTTTATAGTATTTTTTATCTGGATGTATCATAAGTTATTGAACCAATTTCCCATTGATGAAAATTTAAAGTTTCTTCTAATTTTTCACTGGTATAAAAATGTGTCTTGAGATTGCTATCTTGGATTCTGAATATGGGTTTCCCAGGTGGTGCTAGTGGTAAAGAACCTGCCTGCCAGTGCAGGAGATGTGAAAACTGAGGGTTCAATACCTGGGTTGGGAAGATCCCCTGGAGGAAGGTATGGCAACCCACTCCAGTATTCTTCCCTGGAAAATCCCACGGACAGAGGAGCCTGGCAGGCTACAGTCCATAAGGTCGCACAGAGTTGGACACTATTGAAGTGACTTAGCATGCATGCGTGCATTCTGAACATATCTAATTATTTTCCTAGGATAAATTCCTAACTGTGGAGTTGCTAGGCCAGAGGGTATGTGCATTTTATAGTTTTGGAAACATAGTGCCAAAATTTTTTCCAGAAAATATTTTTCAACTTCTACTCTGTCAATACTATAGATAAGTGCCTGTTTTGCAACATTTATCTGCAGGATCAATGAGCATTGATCATTGTTCATTTGCATTTCTTTGATCCTTAGTGAGGTCAGATAGTTCATCATTGTTTTTCTTTGAACTTTGCTTGCAACAGTTTGTGTGTATGTGTGTGTGTTAAAGAAGTTTTTTATTTTTTAGCACGTTCAGTCTATGATTTTTTTGAGGTATTCACTTTGAGGATCATATTTAGAAAGGTGTCTTTCATGACTAAGTTAGATTATTGCATCTATGTTTCCTATTATACCTTTGTCACTTTGTTTTTTAATACTGAAATCTTTAATTCACTTGCCAATTATTTTTGCATAAGGTTTGAAAGAGAGTTTGAGCTTAATTTCCTCCTATTTTAATTGATTCTCATACTTCCTTTTGAAAATAATTTACCTTTTTCCTGTTTAAATAAATCGTAATAGCAAATACTTGAATAGTGCTTTGTATTCCATGTATTGCCCCATATGCTCTGTGTATAAGAACTCATTTCAGCCTTATCACCACACCATAAGACAAGCACTGTTATTATCCCCAACTTATTAATAAGGAAATTAAAGACAGAAAAGCTGAATAACTTGCCCAGAATCACGTGGCATGTCATTGCTGGAGCCAGATTAGATTCTAGGGAGCTTGGGTCCAGAATTCACTCTTCTAAGCCCTATACTGCCCCAGCAAAACACTTCAGGGTCCAGTTCTAACACTGCTTACTCCGATTCCTTCTCTATTCACCCCAGTGAGATGCGCTTTCCTTCCTTTTACTTGAAATCTGTATACTTACAGCACTAAATTCCTGCTTGGCCAGCAAGCCATGTGCACACATGGTCCTTTCCCATAACAAATGCCAGTTTCCTTGGTGGCAGGACAGGGAATTAAGCACATTTGCTCCAGATGCAGTGCTCTGCTCATAGAAACACTGAGTCTACATTTCTCTATCATTAGTTTGTTCTAATTTAAAAATAATATATGAACATAGTAAACATTTACAGAGCACAAGCGTGAGCACTGAGATATATCTTTTCCTACAAACTCCTTCCAGAGGCATTTACTTAAAATTTCTATTTACATATAGGTGTAATTAATATAAATATCTTGTTTTACATAAATTGAAATATCCTAAATATCCCTTCTGCGACTTTCTTAAAATTCATGTTATCTTGAACCTAGTTCCATAAGAATATATACAAATCTAGCTCATTCATTTAATGACTATATAGTATCCCACTGCAAGGATGGGACATAATTTATACTTAATCATTCCCCTATGCAGGGGCATTTAGATGGTTTCCAAACTTTTGCATTTACAGTGATGAAGTCAGCATATTTATAGATTTGTCTTCAAGGATATATGGGAGAATATATGTAAAATAAAATTATAGCTGAGGAATTGTTCAAAGTGTATGTGCATCATTCGTTTTGATAGATGATGCTACTTGAGCCATAGATTTTTAAAAGTTAGATAATATTTTTGAAATTACATAATTGACTTTCAAAGAGTTATTGAATATGAATGACTTTTGAAGAGAGCAATTTAAACATGTGTAGACAAAAAATACTATTATGTATGGAAAAAGTCTTACAAATTGATTTGGAATTTACTCCAAATAAGGCAAGCTTGGATTGAAATGAATAAAATACAAAGCGATGGTCAAAGTCAAAGACCACTGATGGGATCATACACGGGTTGAGAAGCAGCATTCAGGTGCCTAAAAGCAGGGCATTGGAAACCAGACTTTCTGTGTTGAAATCTGTGGTCTCCTTCTTAGCTGTGTGACTTTGGGTAAATCACAAAGTCACTTAACTTCTCTGAGCATCAGCTTCCTCATCTTCAAAAGTGGGGGAAGTAGTAGAGCCTACTGCATAGGATTGTAATGAGAATGAATGACTACATATGAGATGCTTCGAGCAGGTTGGTCCATGGTAAGTGTTCAGTAACTGTTTAGTACTAGGTTCAGTGTCCTTAGGATAGTAGTGGTAAAGAAGAAAAGAGTGTCAAATAAACTGACTGGAACATAGTTACAGAGTAGAGAACTGAAATGCAAGAGAGATTTGGAATAGATATAAAAGCATGTTTATCTATGATGTTCATTTGACATAGCTAGAGAATCTTTGCCTTTGTTTTCCAGGAAACAAAATTGTTCTTGGCTCCACTTTAGAGGATGCACATGGCTCAGTGCAGGATGAGACTGACTTTGGCAACTGAGTGGAACATTGGAGTGTTTGGTTTAAGGCTGACTTATGAAAAAAAAACAATGTCAATTAAGCCATTGATTAAAACATTCTCACACAACAATACAAGAAAATGATTGTTTAGAGTGTTGAATGATATTTTTGACTCTTGAATCAATTGCTTTGTTCCATTCATGAGAACAGCAAGGATTTTAACAAATATTATATAGTATTTTTCATTTTTGAAGAACTTAAAATTTGCTTAATTTTATACAGTGTTGAGTAAAACTGTTGAACAGATATATTTGATCCACATATGTATACTTAAAATGGCATGCTATTAATGGTCCATCGAATTCATGTAATAATTATGATAATAATTCTGTACAGTTGTATATTAAAAATATATTTTACAAATTTTTCAATTTTTGAGGACTGATTCCATTTTTTTTTTCATCATTTGCCCCAATTAACCTCTACTCGAAAAAAAAAATTAAGAAACTGGAACTTCAGACTTCTTTAACCTTAGGTTGAATTTTTTTTAAATGTGTTTTCCTATTGTGGAGAGAATGCATAGTCAGAAGGGTATATAAAATTAATTCCTATTGAAATGTTAATTTTTAAATAACATTAGCTATAAAAGAAATCATGTGAAAGCCCCATTAAAATCCACTGATTTCTGTAGGGCATAAACAACATGGATCCCATGTGGTGGGATGGAATACAGCTATTTCTAACCTGCAATTGTTTGCATTATTTTTACCAGTAAAACCTCTCAGGAAGAGACAAATTACTTTTCTACCAGTTAAAACAAAACAGAATCTTGCAATTTAATTCTTTCATTGCACAGACTGTAGGATTCCAGATGGTGGTGCTGTTTTCATGAAAGAAAACATTCTATAAGTCTTATTTTTTTTGTGGAGATAAATGATTATAATTGCTCATTTATTTGCAAATTGAACTGTTAAAGCAACAATACCAGATGGATACAATTTCTATTAACTTTAAAAAAAAACTACTGTTTTCAATTTGGGACTGTTTTAATTGAGAGTGATTAATCTGCAATGCACTTAGCAAAAAGATAATGGTATATCTATTTATGGAGGGTAGTAACATAAAAGTGTGCATCATCATTTTTTTTTTTTTGTATTTGAAAAGCAAAATGTCCAGAGAATGCCCTTATCTTTGCAAACCACAATGCTGTATTTATGAAGATCAAAAAACCTGTAGAAAAAGTGCAAAATTCGAAGTGGTTAAACTGGTAACACTATTCAAATTCAAACAAGGAAGCAGACTGTTAAAGCCATACAATATATAATTCCCAACAGCACTGCTTTTACTCTAAATAATGCTTTATTGTTGTTTGTTGTTTTTCTCATTTGGCCTCCTTGGTATGAAAGTCATAAAGAAAGAGAAGTAAATGCTTACATATTTTTATTTTCAGAACTCACTTCCCAAGAGATGAAAATTTCTTTCTGTGAAGTTTTCTATATGAAATAATGCCTAAATATCTGAAAGTGACTCTAAACAACTGTGGATGCTTAACAGAAAAATAGCACCACAGATTTACTTAAATTCGACAAAAGCCAGTGTTTCTTGCAAAGAGTCTGCAGCAATTCTTTGAATCTGGGCAGAAGACTGTTTTTGGTATGGACACTGTCTGTCCCTGCAGAAGTCCGTAATAAAATGATTGAATTAATCTTTTACTACATGAAAATCAGTCACTCCCTCTCAGGAAAGTTGATGCCCAATGTCCCTCCCTGAAAAGATTTTGAACTATCTTCATTTCTTAGAAGAGTAGACAGCATGATGTACACAGAACAGAATCCAAAGACTTGGATTCTAGAGTCTCATCAGCTACTAACTTTGACCCTGGGCAAGATGCCCCACTTGTCTAAGCTGTTCCTTATAAATAGATGAAAGGATTAGACTAGGATACAGATTACTTCTAAGGCCACTTCCAAATCTATAACTATGATTTTAAATCAAAGACATTACCAAAGATGTATTATATATATTATATATGCTCTGTCAATATAAAAATAAATAATTACATATCAAATACATATAAAAAGTAAAAAACTATTATCTCACATAACAGGCAAGGGGATAGGGTAATTAGAGGTTGCTTAATTTAGTACTCAGTGGCACTATTAAGGACATAGATTTTTTTTCTCTTTCTGCTCTGTCATTTTTACTGTCCTGGCTTTGTCCTTAGGCTTATCTCCTCATGGTTGCACAACAACTGCTCTAATACTAGGTGTTACTTACAGGCATGACCTCATCAAATAAAAGAAGAGGCATTTCATTCTGTGGGTCTCTTGTTATTTGTAAGTAAGATCTTTCTTTGAAGCGCTGCTAACTCCCACCCCAGCAGACTTGCTTTTATGTGTCATTATTATTAGACAGAATTATATATTACATGCTCGTGTCTAAACCATGAAAGGCTTAGATTAAGAAAAATCCACTTCCTGGAGGTAGAAAAGACCCTGATGTTCATATCTCAATGAAATTGGGGTTCTACTAGCAAGAAAGAATGAAAGGAAGAAATGGCAAGCTACCAACAGAGTCAGCTGTGGTGCTAGAGATTGTTGGGTGTCACGATGTCCATAGGTCAGGATCAGAAATACATTGCAAGGGTATGAACATCGTGTACTGGTAGTAGATGTCATTAATCAATAATGGTGTGACTTTGTCATGAATCGCTTATTCAACATCAGATGTTACTTTTTTGGGCAAGAGTAATACAAATAACTAATACCTCTTACTTGGGCTTGAATTGCCAACATGATGCCCATTACTCACCAATAGAATATAAGTCCTACAAACAGGGTTATTCTCTTACAGAACTACAATATGTCCATCAAAGTTAAGAAATTAACACTGGCACATTACTGTCACCCAATTCTCGGAAACTTTTGCTTCCAAAAATTAGAATTAAGTTTACCTATTATCCCACTAATGTTCTTTACATCTATGGAATCCAATTCAAGATTCTGTGTTACATTTTGTTGCGGCCTTTAATACAGAACAGTATTCCTCAGTTTTTCCTTGACTATCATGACCTTGACACCTTTGGAAGCTATGGGCCAATTACTCTGTAGAGTATCTCTCAATTTCGGTTTCTCTGATGTTTCTTCATGATTAGATTCAGGTAACACATTTTAGGCAGAAGTGTCACAGAAATTATGCTATAAAAATATGTATTCCTTATTATTAAACATAAATATCTATGTTATACATATATATGACATATATGCATTCACATTTTAAGAAAGTCTTGATCATATTTAAAGTTTTAATATAGTTTTATACCTAAAGTTTTTTTTTTTTAAATAAAACAATTGCTCATGAACTGTGCCCATATTTATGGTATATATTCTATCCCCTTTTGGTCAGAATTTTTGAGCTTTATAAGAGACAAAACTGATTAGCAAGAAAAGAATAAAGTATATTTGAAGCAGTGAATCCTAAAGGAAATCAACCCTGAGTATTCATTGGGAAGACTGACGCTAAAGCTGAAGTTCTAATACTTTGGCCATCTGTTTCGAAGAGCTGACTCATTGGAAAAGACCCTGATACTAGGAAAGATTGAAGGCAGGAGGAGAAGGGGGTGACAGAGGCTGAGATGGTTGGATGGCATCACCGACTCAATGGACACGTGTTTCAGCACACTCTGGGAGATGGTGAAGAACAGGGAAGCCTGGTGTATTGCAGTCCATGGGGGTCACAGAGTCAGACACAACTGAGAGACTGAACAACAGCGATATTTGATTCTCTTCTTTGAGCAGATTGTGACACATATCTTGTTCAAAAGAGAAGGACTTAGTTGAAATGGTGAAAAGTTAGCGGTATGTTGAGAAGTAATACATCAAGTTCTAACATTTGAAGTACAATCAATAGGACAGCAGGCCTATGGGTAATTTAGATTCTATCATTCAAGATGATTTCACCATCACAATACTGTGAAGGAGTACTGCATTCTTGCTTCCACAGCATGGTCATAAGTCTTCTAAATCAATTACCATAATGCAAGTTCATAACCAAAACCTTAGACTTTCTGAAAAGAAATTAAGTTTATGATCATATGATTTTCTTTTTGATACACTTGTCCAAATTAGATTGCAGATCAAGCAACTATAACTAAGGGTCTTTTGTAGACTGAAGCAATATGTTTTCAGGAAAAAAAATGAATATAAAAAGTATTTATTTGAAATTGATGTTTAGTGAGTTATACTCATGAAAGCTGTTAAAATAATATAAACCAAAATAAATCTCCTTTAAATCTGAGCCATTGAAGCTATTATAGGATGATAAGACAATCACTAAACAATAAATAAAAATTATTATCTGACCAAAAAGGAAGTAATATATCTATTTGGAGCCTTACCCCCCAGGAAATAGTACTTTGCATACAGTAGATTCTCAATAAGTAATTGTTGGAAAACACTGAATTTTAGAATAGAGCACAATGAAAAGCATTTGGTGAGCATAAAATCAAAAGAACCAGGAGTAGAAAATCATTGTGGCAGAAGACCAAGGAATTGCCAGCCAGATGGAAGGAATAGATGATGTTTTCTTACTGTAAATTGCAAAACCAAAATGAAGGCATATTTTACAGAATTGAAGAGAATAGGATGTACTTTTTACGTCCTTTGCTCACCAGTGTTGTCTTTTGGAGGCTCTGAAGGCTATCCTGGCTTGAATTCTGACCAGCAAAAAGGAACCTATTTGTTAACATGATACAGCAGAAACCTTGTGAAAAAGCAGTTACATCTTGTCAAAGTTTTTATTATCAATAAAGGGATTGCGAGGCATAGATAAAATGCATACGAGGCTTGAGAAAAACAGATCTCAAGAGTTCAGAGAAAAAAAATTCATCTGACACATATAAAATATAAGGCAGAATTCTGATGATGTGAAATGCTCCTTAGGAGTATCCAATCTTGAATTTTACAGGAGGTGTCAAACGTTGTATATGGGAACATCAAGACCAAGAATCCAGCAAAAGAAGAACCTTCAAAGGAATGGGCACCTGGTTAGCAACAGAGTTCCACAGAAAAAGAAGAGAATAAATACCACTCTTAACTCTCAGAATCCAAGTAAAGTTCTGCTTTGGAGTACAGAGTGATTTTTTCATTCCATGAAAAAAGGAAGGAAAACTACACAGACGGAAAACTAATATTCTTTGAAGAGCAATAGATTACAGATGAAATTTTAATTAGTTAGAAAGCTGATTGGTCTGCAGCAAAGAATCATTAAAATGGGTTATGAAATTAAAAATGAGCTTGTTCCCCAAATCCCAAGGTACTATGACTTTCACAGTCAGATACACTATTAAAGAATCATTACAAAAAGCTTTAGTTCATGGTCACTACATGATTTTCCTTTATAGTTTCCAAACGTTTTCTAACAAGAGCTGGAAGAAAGCAAATGTATCATAGCTGAATGGTATCACATAATCCTACCAAAACATAAATGGCCCCCTCCTAAACTCCCAAGCTATTTGTGTGACAAGACTTAGAATATAAACCCCAGTGAATCATAGATCTAAATGTAGAAGCCAAAACTATAAAACCCATGGAGAGAAACAAAAGTAAATCTTCATGACTTTGGGATAGGTGACAGTTTCTTAGATACAATACCAAAAGCACAAGTGGTAAAAGACTTAATTGATCAATTGGAATTCGTCAAAATTAAAAATGTTTGTGCTGCAGAAGACACCATCAGAAGAAAAGGACAACCACAACAGGGGAGAAAATATTTGCAAGTCATATGTCTGTTAAGACACCTGTGGCTAGAATGAAGAACATTTACAACTCAATGTGAGCGTGCTTGGTCATGCCCAGTTGCTCAGTCATGTCCGACTCTTTGCAACCCCATAGACGGTAGCCTACCAGGCTCCTCTCTCCCTTGGATTTTTCAGACAAGAATGCTGGAGTGGGTTGCTATTTGCACAAAGGATTTGAATAGACATTTCTCCAAAGAAGATATGTAAATGGATAATAAGCATGTGAAAGGATCTCATCATTAGTCATTAAAGAAGTACAAATCAAAATCACAAGGAGTTGCCACTTACAATCCACTAGAAGATTTCCCTGGGGGTCCAGTGGTTAAGAATCTGCCTGCCAATGCAAGGGACATAGAATCTATCACTGGTCGGGGAACTAAGATCCCACATGCAGTGGGGCAACGAAGGCCATGCACTGGAACTGCGGAAGCACATGCGCTCTAGAGCCTGAACATCACAAAGAGGGAAGACTGTGGTGGAATGAAGACCCAGCACAACCAAAAAAAAAAAAAAAAAAAAACCAAAAAAAAAAAAACAGAAACAAACCAAAACCCCAAAACCCATGGGATGTGAAGTTAAGAAAACTGGTATTTGAGTTCTAGTTTTGCCACATTCTTGGTGTTATGGTCCATTTCTGAACCTCAGTTTCTTCATCAATAAGTTAAAGATAGTGAGAATATCTACAGCATATGTTCTGTGATGATGAAATATATCAGGAAAGTGAACATACTTTTGGGAGCATCAAAGAACTACTCAAAATTCATTGTTTATCACACTAAATGATGCCACCTCAGACCTTAGGTGTTGAGGGGAGGGTAGTAGGAAGTAGGAGAACATAGATGTGGGAAGAGGAGATTGACACAAGCTCTTGCCCCTGACTTCTGTTTTAGGATCACTGCTTTCAATTCTTCGGAATTCCTAGCACCAAGATTTTCTGTGTATCAAATTCAGAAATCTTGCTTTCCTTATGGTATAACGCCTAGCCAAAAGAATCACTGTGAAGGTTCCTATTTAGCTAGAGCAGATAATTGGTTATGGGGGAGATGGTATAAGGGATGGTTGTTGATACTTCAATAAGGTTTTAAAATTATATTAACTTTTCCCTAGGACTTCATCAAACTGACAGTTTTATATGTATCTCGTCTTTTGTGTGAAAGATGACAACTTGAAGTTATCTAAAGTCTCCATTTGAAAATATCTTCTATAAAAAAGAGAACTTGGTAGTTCTTTTTTCCTCAATGATGCAAAATGGGACAGAACCCTAAACACTTTGAAGGATCTGCAATCTTTGTGGGCTGGAGTCCCAGCCAGAGTCCTCACCAGGATTTTTCTCCTTGGAGCATTCTTGTGCTCTTCCTTTCTTTAGAGAACATGTTACCCCAGCCAATTCACCTCAAGATGTGTTGCAGATACAGGCGCTCCCTTTGTGGCTTAATGTTAAGAGGTCCAATGAGTATCAACAACACTACAATGCAATGGATAGAGAGATTTCCTTCCAATGCACTTTCCTGTAGATTTTAACAGATGGCCTTAGCTAAGATTGAAATTTTTTGTTTTACCTCTTGATTAAAGTATTTCTTTGCCAAAATGTTTTCTTCACTAGTGTGAAATTGTCTGACTGAATTGAAATGGTGCCACCTGCCTATGCATTTTTTATGTGGTTGATCACTGTTTTTTTAGAGAGAAGGGAATATTTGTTTCCCTCTATTTTTATTCTTTGAGGATTCTGTCATACAGGATTCAGCGTGGTTTACCTAGCACTCAGTCATGGTTCAAGCAAAGGATGAGTTTGGTCCTAGGTTACCCATAATTTAAAATGGAAGCACCTAGTGATGGTCAGGATTTGGGGAAGGAATAGATTTACTAGGCCAGGAGAGACCTGGACACCATCTGGGGTTATTTTCAGCTAGATCAGCCAGACTGTTATTGACCTAAAGCTGGCAGCTTTTCTGTGGCCTGTGCAATATGAATATAGTGAGCTCAGCCAGTTCTCAGCTGTATGCTTTCATATTGCTAACCCATTCCAGCAGTGGTTCATGGAATGTACATTTCAAGGACAAGTACAATTACAAATAAAAGAAGTACGGAAATACGTGTGTGCTCATTTAGTCACTCAGTTGTGTCCAATTCTTTGCAACCCTCATGGACTGTAGCCCACCATACTCCTCTGTCTATGGGATTTTCCCAGGCAAGAACACTGGACTGGGTTGCCATTTCCTACTCCAGAGGATCTTCCCAACCCAAGGATCTAATCCGAGTCTCCTGCGTCTCTTGCATTGCAGGTGGATTCTTTACCTCTGAGCCATCTTAGAATGAAGGTCAGTTCTGTAAGTGGAATAATTTCTTTTTTTTTTCCATTTATTTTTATTAGTTGGAGGCTAATTACTTTACATCATTACAGTAGTTTTTGTCATACATTGAAATGAATTAGCCATACATTTTGTATGAAAAACTCACTATAATGTCCTTAATTTTCTCATTTCCCCCCCTGACCAATGAAAGTCAGATTCTGGTTAACATATACATAGATGTTTGTTTGAGAACCACTGGTCCTAGTCCATGGAGTAATCTGTAACTGTTCAATCTGCGAATCCACTTCAGATATTTAAAGAGGACCTACTATGTGGGAACAAAAAAGGTGAAGAGCCCTCCCTTATAAACATATGTGTGTAGCTAATTATCCAGAGCACACCAAAAATGTCTTACTTGAATTCACCATTCTTTTTGTTTTTAAATTTTTTATTGAATTATAGTTGATTTAAAATGTTATGTTAGTTTTAGGTGTACAAGAAAGTGACTTACTTATACACACAACACATTTATATTTCAGATTCTTTTCCATTATAGGTTATGGATATTGAATATAGTTCCCCATGCTATATGGTAAACCTTTGTTACTCATCTATTTTATATATAGTTGTGTGTGTCTGTTAATCCCTGACTCCTAATTTACCCCTCTGTCTACCTTCCCCTTTGGTAACCATAAGTTTGTTCTCTATGTCTGTGAGTCTATTTCTCACATTTCTCTCTATTTCTGTTTTGTAAATGTGTTCTTTTGTATCTTTTGTAGATTCATCATACAAGTGGTATCAAATGACATTTGTCTTTGCCTGACTCACTTCACTTAACATGATAATGTCTAGGTCTATCCACGTTGCTGTCAGTTCCGTTCAGTTCAGTTGCTCAGTCGCGTCCGACTCTTTGTGACCTCATGGCCTGCAGCATGCCAGGCTTCCCTGTCCATCACCAACTCCCAGAGCTTGCTCAAACTCATGTCCATTCAGTCAGTGATGCCATCCAACCATCTCATCCTCTGTCATCCCTTTCTCCTCCGCCTTCAATCTTTCCCAGCATCAGGGTCTTTTCAAATGAGTCAGTTCTTCACATCAGGTGGCCAAAGTATCGGAGTTTCAGCTTCAGTATCAGTCCTCCCAGTAAATATTCAGGACTAATTTCCTGTAGGATTGACTGGTTGGATCTCCTTGCAGTCCAAGGGACTCTCAAGAGTCTTCTCTAATACCACAGTTCAAAAACATAAATTCTTCAGCATTCAACTTTCTTTATAGTTCAACTCTCACATCCATACATGGCTACTGGAAAAAGCATAGCTTTGACTAGACAGACCTTTTTTTGGTAAAGTAATGTCTCTGCTTTTTAATATGCTGTCTAGGATGGTCATAGCTTTTCTTCCAAGGAGCAAGCATCTTTTAATTTCATGGCTGCAGTCACCATCTGCAGTGATTTTGGAGACCAAAAAAATAGTCTCTCACTGTTTCCACTGTTTCCCCATCTATTTGACATGAAGTGATGGGGCCAGATGCCATAATTTAGTTTTTTGAATTATCTCATTCTTTTTATGGCTAAATAATTTTCTTTTACATAAAAAAAGTCTTTGTGCAGATATAATTACTCACAAAGTCATTCTTGACTATTGTTTCAATCATAATGTTGAGTGACTCTGAGGTGAATAAAAGAGTAGCATTTCAACATTTTTTTCTTATTTAGGCTGATTATTTTAGGGATGAGGGTGGGGTGGGAGGGTGAAAGAGGTGGGGGGGAGGGTGAGGAGGTGGGGAGAAGGGGGTGGGGATGGGTGCGGAAGGGACTGTTTCACTTTAGGTATGATTGGGCAGCTGCCAGACAGTTAATAAAATAAAATAGCTCATGCGTCAAATGCCATGAGATACAAAACTAATGTGTTGGGGCTCACAGCTTGTTACAGCAAGCTAATTACTGTACGCATAACTCCTAATTATATGTAAGAGGCCATTTGCACGGGATCTAGTACTTTCCATATGATCTCACCCTGAAATCTGAAAATTAATAGAGGTGATATATTACTACACAAAAAGATGGAATCTGACAATGATCTCAGACACTGAAGGAACCAGCTGTCCCATGGCACATGTGACTTTTCATCCTTCTTGGGAATTGGCGCTCTGATGAATTTTTGCTGGTGAGCTTTTTGCCCTGCTGGCCCTGTTTATGTGCCCCGACAGCCCACAAATCTGATGCCACAGCAGAACGTGCTTTGCCTTCTGCCAGGAGTCTGCTGCAGGCACACTATTCTGATGAGATTCTACCTTGCTTTGCCTCTTGACTGCATCAGCCTCTGCCAATTACTCTTGTGAAAAGAACTCCTTTTCAAAGCATGCAGTTTCTTTGGCTTTCAGACAATGGTCTAGTCATAGACTCTCTGTGAGAGCTCCACCTTGAGTATCCCCTTTGAGAACTCAGAAGAGCTAGGGTTGCATTTGGACTCTTTAACTACAATATTCTTTTGGTTTTTATGCTGGTCTCAAACCTGGTATGGGCTTCCCTGGTAGCTCAGACGGTAAAGCGTCTGCCTACAATGTGGGATAACTGGGTCAGGAAGATACCCTGGAGAAGGAATAGCAACCCACTCCAGTATTCATGCCTGGAAAATCCCATAGACCGAGGAGCCTGGTGGGCTACAGTCCATGGGGTCGCAAAGAGTTGTACATGACTAAGTGACTTCACTTCCACTTTCAAACCTGGTATAAAGAGTGATCTTGTACTGAGTAAAGTTTTCTCTCCCGTTTCTGTTATCAACTCAGAGGCAACATGGAATATGGGCCCACAGGTTAGATTACCATCATGAGAGCCAGTAACCTGTATTCCAGGCTCACTGTGCCAAGTGATTTATAATGTGCTGTCCCATGTATTCAACCACAACCACTTTGTGGGATGGTCATTATAATTTCCATTTTATGATCAAGCAAACTGAACCTGATAAAGATGAAGAAAACCTGCTCAAAGACACTTTCAACAAACGTTAGTCTGAGTCCAAAGCTGTGTTCCTACATTCTTATACTTTCTCCTAGACAAGCCATTTGTCCTTGGATCGTGTGGCGAATCCTGGAAGAGAAGACCAGGCTTTATGTGCATGCATGTGCACACACACACAAACAGACACACACATCCTGTAGTCTAGCTTTGCTCCCAATCAGACAAGGGATTAGTGCTTGTAGAGCTGACTGAATGGCGTCTCTGCTCTGCTTAGGGCATCAGATCTCTCCAAGACACGGCTCTTCCTTGATGCCTCACATGGTGATGGGCAGCATTAATGAGCAGTTTTGTTGAAGCCAATTCTCCATCTCAAGAAAGGAACTTTGCCTCTACCCCAACCACCTAAGGACCACTCTCCAAAAGAGAGGCCAAGACAGCTCCGTAAAGGCAGGGCATGAAGGATGCCTCTTTGGACAGGATGGAAGACATGTTTCCCGTTCTATTTTCCTGTCATGTGAAGGCTTGATATGGTGTGTAAGAGAAACTTCCTTAAGAGGACAGTCTCCTTTGTCAGTGATGGCTTCAGTTTACCTGCTTGACATATAAAATGGACCCTCCTTACCAAATTCCTCTCTGTAGTAAAGAATGTTGTGAAGTTCCAGTCTACATTTAATAAATTTTCAAAGCAGTCTCTCCTCCAACCAAAGTCAGGAAACTCAGACAAGTAGCCATTTCTACAATACTGCTTTTTTCATTCATCCAGCAAGTATTTATTGAGCTCCAATTATGTACTAAGTACTATGTTAGATATGATTTTTTATAGCAAAACAATCATTTGGTGCAAATTTTCTAAGAGATCTTTACAGTCACTTTTGATTAACCAGTTTGGTCTGAACTGTGCAATTTGGGAGACCTGAGTTCAATCCCTAGGTTGGGAAGATCCCCTGGAAGAGGGGATGGCAACCCATTCCAGTATTCTTGCCTGGAGAATCCCCATGGACAGAGGTTCTTGGCGGACTAAAGTTCATGCGGTCTCAGAGAGTCAGACACCTCTGAGCAACTAAGAACAGCACACTGGGCTGGACTGTACTATGAAAGTGAAAGTCATTCAGTTATACCCAAATCTTTGCCACCCCGTGAATTATAAAGTCCATGGAAATCTCCAGGCCAGAAGACTGGAGTAGGTAGCCATTCCCTTCTCCAGGGGATCTTTCTGGAGGGAAGATGGGGTGGCAAAGAGTCGGACACAACTGAGCGACTTTAACTGGAGTGGGTTGCCATCCCTTCCTCCAGGGGATCTTCCCAACCCAGGGATTGAACTCAGGTCTCCCACATTGTGGGCAGATTCTATACTCTCTGAGCCACCAGGAAAGCCCAAGAATACTGAAGTGGGTAGCCTATCCCTTCTCCAGGGTATCTTCCCAACCTAGGAATCGAACTGGGGTCTCCTGCATTGCAGATGGATTCTTAACCAGCTGAGCTACCAGGGAAGCCCTATGGGGTCGCAAAAGAGTAGGACATAACTTGGGGACTAAACAACAACAGCAAATAGATTTATGGTTGTTGTTGTCCAGTCGCTCAGTTGTGTCTGACTCTTTGTGACCCCATGGACTGCAGCACTCCAGGCTTCCCTGTCCATCACCAACTCCCAGAGCTTGCTCAAACTCATGTCCACTCAGTCAATGACGCCATCCAGCCATCTCATCCTCTTTCATCCCTTTCTCCTCCTGCCTTCAATCTTTCCCAGTATCAGGGTCTTTTCTAATGAGTCAGCTCTTTGCACCAGGTGGCCAAAGTATTGGAACTTCAGCGTCAGTCCTTTCAATGAATGTTCAGGATTGATTTCCTTTAGGATTGACTGGCTTGATCTCCTTGCAGTCCAAGGGACTCTCAAGAGTCTTCTCCAACACCACACTTCAAAAGCATCAATTTCGGCGCTCAGCTTTCTTTATAGTCCAACTCTCACATCTGTACATGACTATAGCTTTTGGAGGAACTTCTTTAGATATGAGCTTACACCTGTTTGCTGCTTAGTCAGTGGCTTGGTCTGCAAGGTGTAAACAGAAAATCAAAATGGAGTCAGTGTGGCCAAGACAGCTCTCTAAAATGGAGCCCAAGGTCATTGAGGAAGTATAATTTATGCACATCTCAGCACGAATGGAATCTGACCTTGTGACCACTTATTGTCTTAATGCAGGAATCCAGAATATCTGTCCAATGTTCCAGAAACTCAAGATACTTATCAGACCCTGACCCTAAAATAGCTCACCACAGCCTATCCCTTCAGGGCAAATATTTCCTTTCTTGTGATAGAAAACAGTCTCATGGTTTTTGCCTTTATAAGGCCCTGACTCTTTCTCTTATTCTGAATATTCTTTCAGTTTTACTTCAATCTGTCTTCCAAATTGCAGTTATTAAGACCTCAAATATACTCTTTTCTTATTTGCAACCTTTGTTTTTCTTGGACAACATTCCGTGGTGTCAGACATATGGGATATGGAATGACCAACCCCCTCATCCAGCACTGTCACAAATTTAATTAAGGTACCTACTAAATTCATTGTGCTCTGTCGTCTCCTGGGTGGCTCCAGGTCAAGGTGGTGAGTCCTGCTGTACCCCAAAATTTGTCTCGGTAGAGGTTATAGTTCATTTGAATGTCCTCTGTTGGAAGATTTTGTTCTTAGGACTTCATTTCCCATTTTGTTCTGGTGAGTACTTAGTCTGAGAATAGTGGGAGATGTACTTTTTAAGGATAAGTTGACAGAGCAGCTTCCTTCTGGAACTTCTGATGACTTTATGTACAAGAACTACAGGCCAGCCGTTCTCTTGTAAATATTTGTCTCACTGAACTTTGGTTACCTGGAATGATTTATGTTAAGTTGGCCAACTTGGGTTCCTCTGTAATTTCAAAATTAGTCTATCCGTCTAGTCGGTCAGCAAAAAGTTGTAAGAAAACAAGAACAATAAACATATGTCAAATGGTGTTTTGAAGCCTCCAAACATAATAATTAATCTACTTTTGCTCCCTTAGAGAAACTAATTCACAATTATCTCAAAGGATTTCTATAATGGAAAAATCCTCTGAGGCTTCTGAGAACTCTCTCTCCAGGCCCCTCTGTTCCTTCTTTCTCCTCAGTATGTTCACTGTAAAGCTCTTCTCCTTGCTATCCATCTCTCTCTGAACTTTTTTTTTATAACATGGAGATTGCTCCCCTGTAGAAGGCTAGTCATAGTGCCTCCACCCCCTACCTCATCACCTCCCATAATAGCCTCTTTTTTTTTTGATAGCCTCTTTTAAAACAAGGGGTAACATACCTGGATGGTTAGAATAGCCTATGATGTCATTTAGGTAACATCTTACAAACCTTTGCAAAACTGGAAATCCAGCCCTGCAGGCAGTTAAAATGCCATCCATTCCATACATAGATCCCCATACCTCCCCTATTTATCTAAAAAGAAAATTGTAACCTGTCTGGGAACTCTGATCTAGACCATTTCCAATCCCTAAGACAAAAAAGAAAGAAAGAAAGAAAGAAAGAAAAGAGCCCACTTTAAACACAACTTACTAAAAGGACTCTCTTGCTCAAACAGCTTTCTTAAATTTCTTGTCAAGGATCAATACAGATATTAAAAATCTCCTAAGTGAGTAGTCTTAATTTTTTCCATTTGTTTCTTATAAGCTAATGAGTTTTATGTTATATCTGATTCATGAATAAAGTTTTAAGATGAAAATTACTAGATCTTTGTGTTTACCTGTATGTATATAGGTCTATGTATGCACATTATAGATATGGATTTTTCTGTCTCTGGATGGTATTGCAAAAATTAATTTGTGAAAGAGCTCTACTTAATTGGCTTAAAAAAACAAGTGCCTATATAAAACTCTCAGAAACATTATAGAAACTAACTCAAATGAATTTCAGGTTAATGTGATCTAGGAAAGTATTTGGTATTAAAGTTAGTAAGTTTGTTGGTTTAATTAATACAGACATGTCTTTAGAATTATCAACATTAAGTATAATACTTTTATTTTACCTAGGTTTACTAAAAGTCAAACAAGTTTATATTATCTCTTATAAAATTTGTCTACAAGAAAAATGACTTGGTATGATGAATTATCATAGGCAAATTAAATGTAAATGGATAAGAACTTTCAAATGAACTCTTTAACGACAATTATGTTTTATTATACATCTACTTAGAAATAGTTTTCCCAAATCTTTTTGGTAACTTTAAGCTTCAGAGTTTTGCTAAGTTAAGATAAATGATGGGAATTCATTGATTATCTAGATCTTATCCAAATAAGATAAAATACTGAAATATTAATTGGTAAACAAGTCTAAGGTTATCTACTTTTGACCTCTTATTTCGTAAAGACTAAATACGCATGGGTCTATTAGTAGATGTGTGTAGAAATGTATACATGTGTTTGTGTGTACTCAATCATGTCTGACCTTTTGCAACCCCATGGACTGTAGCTCATCAGGCTCCTCTGTCTATAGGATTTCCCTGGCAAGACTATTGGAGTTGGGTGCCTTTTCCTTCTCCAATAAACATGTGTACCTTGTGCATTATTGAGAGATCGCAGCATGAAGCAGCATAGGTTTCTAAAAAGTATAAAATTTATAAGTTCTCCAAGGCACAAACTGTAAATACATTAACAAATGTTTTCTTCTTTATTGTCACTAATAAAGTAAGATTTCAAAGGGTTAAGATTTCTAAATAATATAGGTAATTAAAGCTACTAGAATTAATCAGAAAAATCTTCCAGGCAAGGAAAAAATTTTAAAGATATAAGGAATAGAAATTGATTTTGTTAAAGGAAAAGAAGGTAAATTTGTCCCAAAGCTGGTAAATTCTAAATGGGAAAGAAAGCAAGGGATAAATAAATGGCCATAGAAAGTTGTGAAAGATTTGGGGGAAAAAAGGGAATCTTTATAGAGGAATTTGGTGTGTAGTCAGAACTGGCTAAAATTAGAATAAATTTAATGCAGTAAAAGAGTTTTAATATCAAAAGTAAGCTCGTATGAACTTTAAATTTTATTTTTATCTTTGCTTTTTTCATGTTGGCCTGCTTTTGACAATAAGAAATTATGAAAGGTTTTTTTTCCCCCCCTTTGAGTAATATACCTCAAAAAAAAAAAAAAAAAAAGAAAAGAAAGAAAGAAACAGCAAAGATTTTAGATCTTGTCAAGTTAATCTCTTATGTTCTACGTTCTTTATCAGGTCTTTGACTACTTTAGTAAACTTTGTCCTAGATATTCAAAGAGCTAAGATTTCCTCAGAACTGTATCTTGAACTTTCTATATTTGTCTATGAGCTCTTTAATTGTTATTTTGGTTAAACAGATAACTAAGCATTGTTTCACAGTGATCTATGATCCTATCTGACCAAGTGTTTTTTAAAACTTTTGATATTTTTGACAAATGTCCTCAAATCGAATTCTAAATGAGGTTGTTTTGACTTAGAACTAATTTTGAGATATGAGATGTTTCAGAGGGCTCTGGAAATATCTCAAAGATTGATCTCTCTTTATGAAAAGAGAGATTTAAAACTGATTAGGCTTATTTGATATGTTAAATTACATGGAAAGCATTGTCAAATTAGAAATAATACTAAGCCTTCTTTATGTTGTGTCTGTAAAGGTATATTAGTGTTTCAGGAACTATGTGAAATTCCTAAAAACCTGATAAGTCCTTATATAATATTACCAGCTACAATTCTAGTTGTTATTTTTAAATGTTGTATACTACAGAAATAATTACATTTTCCTGTCAATTGCACTGTAACCAGATCTTTAACAGTGTCATTTTAAGTCTTTTAGCATATATAAGCAGTTATTGTTTTACTCTGATGCTTTTGCAAAAATGCTTCATCTTTGAGAAAATTCAAAGAAAGGACTTTTTGATAAATACAGGTTTCTGATAATTTTCAGATCATACCACTAAACTGGGTAAAAATAACTATATATGTCTAATGGAAAAACTGATGTCTTCAAAAAACTGCTAACAAAAGGTCAAGGTCAAGAACTAATTATAACTACAATGATTTTTTGTTTTATACATTGCTGGTTCTTTTTTTAAAAGTTAATTAATTTATTTATTTTACTTTACAATATTGTATTGGTTTTGCCATACATTGACTTGAATCCGCCATGGGTGTACATTTGTTCCCCATCCTGAACCCCCCTCCCATCTCTCCCTCCCCATCCCATCCCTCTGGGTCATCCCAGTGCACCAGCCCCGAGCACCCTGTACCATGCATCAAACCTGGACTGGCAGTTCACTTCACATATGATATTTTACATGTTTCAATGCCATTCTCCCATATCATCCTGCCCTCACCCTCTCCCACAGAGTCCAAAAGCCTGTTCAATACATCTGTGTCTCTTTTGTTGTCTTGCCTACAGGGTTATCGTTACCTTCTTTCTGAATTCCATATATATGCATTAGTATACTGTATTGATGTTTTTCTTTCAGCTTACTTCACTCTGTATAATAGGCTCCAGTTTCATCCACCTCATTAGAACTGATTCAAATATATTCTTTTTAATGGCTGAGTACTATTCCATTGTGTATATGTACCATAGCTTTCTTATCCATTCGTCTGCTGATGGGCATCTAGGCTGCTTCCACGTCCTGGCTATTATAAACAGTGCTGTGATGAACATTGGGGAGCACATGTCTCTTTCAATTCTGGTTTCCTCAGTGTGTATGCCCAGCAGTGGGATTGCTGTGTCATATGGCAGTTCTATTTCCAGTTTTTTAAGGAATCTCAACACTGTTCTCCATAGTGGCTGTATTGGTTTGCATTCCCTCCAACAGTGTAAGAGGGTTCCCTTTTCTCCACACCCTCTCCAGCATTTATTGCTTAAACTTTGCTGGTTCTTTTGTGTTTTGCTTTTCCAGATTTAAGGAATCTTTTTCTTTCAAACTGTCTATGATTTGCAGCAATTTGGTACAGTATACCTTTGTAAACAAAGATGAAGCATTTATCTTTTTCTCTCTACCTGACCCCTCCAGAATTCAGAAACTGTTAACTATTCTTATTTTAATGGCAATATAGTATTTGTAGAAGTAAAACAAAAATCCATTCTCTTCATAATGAATAACATTACCCAATCTGACATGGTCAGAAATATTGACTAAGTTACCAAGGCTTTGACTTTAGAGTATACATAAACTCAGATATGATCATGTGGCTTTAAGGAACTAAGAGTGACCTCATAGAACTAATAAAGCCCCTTGGGAAGGCAGCCTGGCTCCTCGCTTGCAAGGTTCCTGGCATCCTAACTAAGTGAGTAAGGAAGGTCACTTCCTGGCAGGTGGAGCGATCTCAAGCTATTTGGGATACCTGAAGAAGAGAGAGGACTCCCCTGGTGGCTCATGTGGTAAAGAATCTGCCTGCAATGCAGGAGACCTGGGTTTGATCCCTGGGTTGGGAAGGTCCTCTGGAGGAGGGCATCGCAACCCACTCCAGTATTCTTGCCTGAGGAATCCCCACGGACAGAGGAGCCCGGCGGGCTGTAGTCCATGGGGTCACAAAGAGTTGGTCATGACTGAGTGACTAAACACACAAGAAGAGAGTAATTCACCCAAATCTATAGATATTTCAAATGAAATCTGATGGAAAGTACTTGGATTTAAGAAAGTCTCCAATAAAGCAGATTTAAGAGTCTATATGATCAATCATTGTTCTTGGTACACTTATGTAAATAATCAGGCCAAGTTTATTGAAAACAAACTTATTTTGTAAGCAAAGTAGTCTTAATTTGGCTACATTTTGTAGAAATTAGCATTATTTTTGAGAGAAAAATTATGTTTCAGTAATATGTGTTTGTGGATATTTTAGTATTAATTGTCTCTGAGGTTTTGGTATTTATCAAAACTGGGCTAGATCCTAAATTCTTCTAGTTACCTCCAATAAGTGGTTGTGACTCTCCAAACTAATGTTTCCAGTTTTTCTCCTTGAAATCATTGAGAACTAAAATTGACTTTTCCCCAAAGCCATACAAGCTAAAATTATACAACTTGATATAAACCCCAGAGAAATCACTGTCACTGCCTTCAGGTATAGACAATCCTCATGACTCTTGGTGCATGAGACATTCAGAAAGTTTACCTAAACATCCAATGACACCATCAGAGACATTTAAAACTGCAAAAGATGCTTTGAACTTGACATTTAGAGATCTTTTTCCCCACTGGACTTGGTATCTTATTGAGATCTAGATTGCAACTAATTATACTCATAATGATTCTAATTTGTTTGTTTAAGTGTTGTTATTTTGTATCTCATGTTGCTGTACGATGATGCCCTCCACAGGAATAATGCTAGCTCAGTGTCTGGTGATGATTAACTACTCCTATGAGATTCCTCCTGATGAAGATTTAGAACTTCTCTGATTTTGAGTGCTAGCTAAGACTCACTTCCTGGATGGTTCCTTGTTGCTCACCTGTGGCCATAAACTCTCAACAGCATACCTTTCACACAGCCAACTCTTTCTCTCCTCCACGATATATGACATTCTGGGAATGAGCCTTCCCAGTGCTGGGAATTAGATGCCAAATAACTAAATGATTGATCATCAATGCTTTCTAAAGAAAGATTTTAATCAAAAGGGAGAAATGTGAAAGGAAGATAAGGTTGGAGTCAGTATTGCTAAGAGCGCCTTCCAAAATGCATCTAGAAGGCCATCAAGGACATGTGGCTTATGCACACATCTCAGTCTGGATGGAACCCCATCTTTTGAACACTTTTTGTCTTAACATAGGCATCCAAAACAATGTTCCAGAAACTCAAGATACTTATTGGACCCTTAGCCTAAATAACTCATGACAGCCTATTCCTCAAGGAGAAATATTTCCTTTCTTGTGTCAGATTACAATCTCATAGCTCTTGCCTTTATAAGCCCCTGAAGCCCCTGATACTTACTCTTTCCTACAATACTCTTAAGGTTTTAATCCAATCTGTGTCTCTTGAATTGCAATTCTTGAGACACAAAATGAGCTCCTTTCTTATTTGTAGCCTTCTGTGTTTGTTGGTTAAGAGAGGAAACTATAGTCAAAGGTCGCAGTTCTTGAATGCTGTGCTGTGCTTAGTCACTCAGTTGTGTCCAGCTCTTTGCAGCTTCATGGACTGTAGCCCACCCGGAACCTCTGTTCATGGGGATTCTCCAGCAAGAATACTGGAGTGGATTGCCATGCCCTCCTCCAGGGGATCTTCCCAACCCAGGGCTTGAACCCAGGTCTCCAGCAATACAGGAGGATTCTTTACCATCTGAGCCACCAGGGAAGCCCAAGAATACTGGGGGGTGTAGCTTATCCCTTCTCCAGGGGATCTTCCTAACCCAGGAATCAAACCAAGGTCTCCTGCATTGCAGGTGGATTCTTTACCAACTGAGCTACTAGGGAAGCACCGCAGTTCATGAATACATTGTTCTAAATAATGTTATAGATGATAGTCTGTCTAACATGAGTTGGTCTTGAGTTAATTGATATTTAGTCATATTTTAGCTATAAGTTCTGCTGTGTTCCTGTTTGTATCCTTCTGTGAAACTATCCATTTTCTCCAGAGACAATTCTTAAACTTTAAAGGCTTGTTATTCTGAAGTTGGAAGCAGAGAGTTTAAAAGTTCAGCAAAGTCATAGCCAGGAGAAAAGTGCAATTTGTATACCTGGTTAGGATATGGATGGGTGATTCTTATCCTATACCTAAAAGTAAGTGAAGTAAAATAAAACGGGCCACAGAAATTGTTGAACCAAGTAAATGTCATCCGTGACCCCTTGTCAGCCCTGAATATGGATTATTTTCAGAATAAAAACCTTCTTTTTATGTTTTTAAAGAGTGACATTAAAAAGATGAGACAGAATAAAAGATGAAATAGTATAGTCAAATAAACTAGGGCAAATTAAGTCCCTTCACCTATGATAAAGGTTTTCAAACTTTAACATGCACCAGAACTCTCTAGGGAGTTTATTGAGCATGCAGATTCCTGGCCCCACCATATGGCTTAATAGATCTCGGGAAGACTCAGAAATCTGCATTTTTAGAAACATCTAACTATTCTTATTCAGGTAGTTCAGAGATCATGCTTGAGAGACAATGAAGCCATACAAGAGGGGATTAATGTTGGCAGATGCTAATATAGCATTTCTTCAGACAGTGAAACTTATAGAAGTTGGAAAGACACACCTGAACACAGAAACTTTGGAACCCATTTGTTGACTAAGGCTTGTATATTGTTTTATTCCTTCTGACTTATAAAAATTATATTCAGGAAAAGTAGAGAGCAGCAACAACACTCTACACACACACATCTATAATTTCTAAACTAAATATCTTCTATAAATACATGCTGAGACGCTTATTTCCTCATTAGTAGAGGAAATGTCCATAAATAAAACTTTGACCTTTCTTACTTTCTTCACATCCAGAATGTATAGAACAGTCCAAACTCGAGAACTGACAAAGGACTTTCAGTTGAGCCTTACACTGCCCCAAGACTGAGAGAAGCTGCAAGCCTTTTCTTCCTTTCCTTTCACCTACTTCTGCTTTGACCAGACTCTCCTATTTAAATCCTTTGAGGCAGATGACATCTATAAGCTCTAATCTGGTCCAGTCTTGACCCCATTTGTTTGAAATTAGCAGGATGTGAATGGATTTAGATTCCTACCTCAAACCAGCAGAATTTAATATTTTAAATCACCTTCTATTTACTCATCATAATTTGAGTGCTACTCAGTATTTGAGTGCCTACAAGGTGACACATATGGTTTTAAACCCTGGGATACATCTGTGAACACAATAGAGAGACTCCTGACCTTGCAAAGCTTATCTTCCAGTAGGGAGACAGTCAACAAGCAATAAACTTTACTCAGACAGCAATTGTTAAGAGGAAACAAGAAAACCAGAGCAAGGGACATTTATGTATATGTGTGTGTGTCTATGTGTGTGTGTGTGTCTATGTGTGTGTGTGTGAGTGGTGGCATTACATAAGAGTGGTCAGAGTAAGCCTTACTAAGAAAGTGAGAATTGTGCAAGGATTAAAAGGATGAGAGGGAGTTAGCCAGAGGATATTTATGGGAAGAGCTGCAAAAAGCAAAAACCCTATGACACAGATGTGACGTGTGTGTTCAAAGAACAGTCAGGAAGCCAGGGTAGCTGGAACAAATTGAAAACGTGGATAATAGAAGAGGATAAAACAAGAGGTAATAATGGGGAAAGTCAGGAATATATTCAAATTTTTTGTCTGATTTACCAGGAGATTGGAATTGACATCAACTGAGGGAAGGAGGCATGGAGCAAGTTTAGGGAATGAGGGGAAACCAAGAGCTTTGTTTTGGAGATGCTGGGTAGGCACTTGAGTATATGAGCTTGGAGTTCAAGAGAGATTTAAAATGTGGGAATTGTCAACATATAGATTTTATTTAAATATACAGGACTGCTTGAGGTTATCAAGATGTAGATGAAGATTCAAAACCTGATCTAAAGTTAATACTTTAACTTTAAAGTACTCTAAGTTAATAGGATAAATTAAGAGAACCAAATAGAGGAAGAAACTGAGAAGAAACAGCCAGAGTGGTATGAAAATAAGAGAATGTGACATGCTGGAGGGAATGAGGGAGAGGTAGGCAGGTCAAGCTGCTGACATGTTGAGGCCTGAGGTCTGACCATTGTAATTAATACCAGTGAGCTCAGCCGGTAAAGAATCCACGTGCAATGCAGGAGACCCTGGTTCAATTCCTGGGTCAGGAAGATCCACTGGAGAAGGGATAGGCTACCCACTCCAGTATTCTTGGGCTTTCCTGGTGGCTCAGCTGGTAAAGAATCCGCCTGCAATGTGGGAGACCTGGGTTTGATCCCTGGGTTGGGAAGATCCCCTAGAGAGGGGAACAGCTACCCACTCCAGTGTTCTGGCCTGGAGAATTCCATGGACAGTATAATCCATGGAGTCGCAAAGAGTTGGACACGACTGAGTGACTTTCAGTTTCACTTTTCACTTGGACAAAAGCAATTTTGGTGAAATAATGGGGTTAAAGCCTGAAGCAGGTTCAAGAGGAATCAAAGGAAAGTAATTGGAGAGAGTAAATATAGACAATTCTTTTTAGGAACCTTGCTGAAAAGGGAAAGGAAAAGAAAAGAGGCAGTTGGTAATAAGGAATTAAATGAGGTGTTTTTATGGCTGTCATTGTGTCATAGGCTTCCCTGGCGGCTCAGATGGTAAAGAATCTGCCTGCAATAAGGGAGACCTGGGTTCAATCTCTGGATTGGGAAGACCCCCTGGAGAAGGGAATGGCAACCCACTCCAGTATTCTTGCCTGGAAAATCCCATGGACATAGGAGCCTGGAGGGCTACAGTCCATGGGGTTGCAAAGAGTTGGACACGACTGAGTGACAGCCACTTTCACTTTCACTTTTATGGCTGAGTTTTAAATGGGAGAAATATAAACGTACTAGTATATCTATTAAGAATTATCCAATAGAGAGGAAGATCAATAGTATGGAAGAGACAAAGGAAAATTGCTAGAGCAATATCCTTGATTAGATGAAAGAGACTGGATCCCTCAAGTACAGAGACTGGCTTTGTAGAGCGTTCAGATAGTTCATCATGGTAACAAGCAGGAAAGCTGAATATCTGGGAGATGATGCTGGTTGGAGGGTACAAGAGATGGTGTGAGTCTAGGGAACTTCTCTTCTAATGCTTCAATTATCTTGCAGTAGGAAATAAAATATTCCCTTGAGATTGAAGAGGAGGATGAGGTTTTGGGGTTTCAGAAGAAAGACGGTGTGAAAAATTTGCTTGAGAGAGTGGGAGAATGAGTGAACTTGTAATAAGAGTTATGATTGCCTGTAGCCAGTAGGGACCCAGTTGTGATTCCTGGTCATAAATTTAAAGTGAAATTTGTCAAGAGTTTGTGGTTTTTCTCCAGTCATATTAAGTTACATACACAGGTGCAGGCACAGAGTAGGCTTTCAGCTGAATTTAACTGAGGGAGAAAAGTGAGCTGACTCTCAAGAGGGGTGATTGAAGACAATTAAATGGTGGGACAGCCTTGAAAGGTAAGCGCAACATGAAGGGAACCAACAGCAGTGCAGAAGCATCCTAGGGATAGCAACAGCAGAGAGCTGTTACCACCCCAAGGCTGAAAGGGCAAGAGGAATAACAGGCACCAGAACTTTCTGAGCAGTATGGCTGCAGGGAAGAGTCCTGCTGATCTGAAACTGTGGCCTAAGAGAAACTTAGTCACTGCCGAGCTGCAGACTGTTACAAAGGGAGCAGGGAATTAATATCCCTACTTCTCTTTCTCCTGCCCTCCATTCTCTTGCCGGTGCCTCTCATTGGCTAAACCTAACTAGTAGCTAAAGGGTGAGGAAGCCATGTTGAAGCATCTATAAAGGGCAGCTCCCAGTGCACGGAGCAGCGTGTACAAGGATGCAGAGGGGATCTGCAGGAGCAAACACAGGGGAGTACCCAGTCTGACCAGAGCTGTGCTTCTGCCAGATGAGGACTCTGAAGGGAGAAAGAGCAAGGAAGGCAAGTCAATATGCACAGGAGTGATCATAGCGATTGAATGTGGGATTCAGGTATAACCTAAATAAATTCCCTTACCACTATACAGTGGAAGTGACAAATAGATTCAAGGAGTTAGATCTGATGGACAGAGTGCCTGAAGAACTATGGACAGAGCTTCATGACACTGTAGAGGAGGTGGGGATCAAGACCATCCCCAAGAAAAAGAAATGCGAAAAGGCAAAATGGTTGTCTGAGGAGGCCTTACGGAAAGCTGTGAATAGAAGAGAAGTGAAAGGCAAAGGAGAAAAGGAATGATATACCCCTTTGATTGCAGAGTTCCAAAGAATCGCAAGGAGAGATAAGAAAGCCTTCCTCAGTGATCAATGCAAAGAAATAGAGGGAAAACAATAGAATGGGAAAGACCAGAGTTCTCTTCAAGAAAATTAAAGTTACCAAGGGAACATTTCTCGCAAAGATGGGCTCAATAAAGGACAGAAATGGTATGGACCTAACAGAAGCAGAAGATATTAAGACGAGGTGCAAGAATACACAGAAGAACTGTACAAAAAAAGATCTTCATGACCCAGATAATCACGATGGTGTGATCATTCACCTAGAGCCAGACATTCTGGAATTCGAAGTCAAGTGGACCTTAGAAAGCATCACTACAAACAAGGCTAGTGGGAGTGATGGAATTCCAGCTGAGCTCTTTCAAATCCTAAAAGATGATGGTGTGATAGTGCTGCACTCAATATGCCATCAAATTTGGAAAACTCAGCAGTGGCCACAGGACTGGGAAAGTTCCATTTTCATTCCAATCCCAAAGAAAGGCAATGCCAAAGAATGCTCAAACTACCACACAATTGCACTCATCTCCCACGTGAGCAAAGTAATGCTCAAAATTCTCCAAGTCAGGCTTCAGCAGTATGTGAACAGTGAACTTCCAGGTGTTCAAGCTGGATTTAGAAAAGGCAGAGGAACCAGAGATCAAACTGCCAACGTCCATTGGATCATTGAAAAAGCAAGAGAGTTCCAGGAAAACATCTATTTCTACTTTATTGACTATGCCAAAGCCTTTGACTGTGTGGATTACAACAAACTGTGGAAAATTCTTAAAGAGATAAGAATACCAGACCACCTGACCTGCCTCTTGAGAAATCTGTATGCAGGTCAGGAAGCAACAGTTAGAAATGGACATGGAACAATAGACTGGTTCCTAATCGGGTTTATTTAACTTATATGCAGAGTACATCATGAGAAACCTTGGGTTGGATGAAGCACAAGCTGAAATCAAGATTGTTGGGAGAAATATCAATAACCTCAGATATGCAGATGACACCACCCTTATAGCAGAAAGTGAAGAGGAACTAAAAAGTTCAAAGTTTCACTTTGATGAAAGTGAAAGAGGACAGTGAAAAAGTTGGCTTAAAGCTTAACATTCAGAAAACTAAGATCATGGCATTCAGTCCCATCACTTCATGGCAAATAGATGGGGAAACAGTGGAAACAGTGAGAGACTTTATTTTGGGGGGCTCCAAAATCACTGCAGATTGTAACTGCAGCCATGAAATTAAGATGCTTGTTCCTTGGAAGAAAAGTTATGACCAACCTAGACAGCATATTAAAAAGCAGAGACAATACTTTGCCAACAAAGGCCTGTCTAGTCAAAGCTATGAATTTTCCAGTAGTCATGTATGGATGTGAGAGTTGGACTATAAAGAAAGCTGAGTGCCAAAGAATTGATGCTTTTGAACTGTGGTATTGGAGGAGACTCTTGAGAGTCCCTTGGAATGCAAGCAGATCCAGTCAGTCAATCCTAAAGGAAATCAGTCCTGAATACTCATTGGAAGGACTGATGCTGAAGCTGAAACTCCAATACTTTGGCCTCCTGATGTGAAGAACTGACTCATTTGAAAAAAGCCTGATGCTGGGAAAGATTGAAGGTGGGAGGATAAGGGGATGACAGAGGATGAGATGGTTGGATGGCATCACTGACTCAATGGACATGAGTTTGAGTTAACTCCGAGAGTTGGTGACCAACCGTGAGGCCTGGCATGCTGCAGTGCATGGGGTCGCAATGAGTCGGACATGACTGAGCGACTGAACTGAACTGAACTGTTGGATTCAAAAAGGTAAAGAAGGACAAGAGGACGTGAAGGGCATGAGGGACAGTGAGAATATAAAAGAATTGCCATCTGGTGAGGTGGGAATGTAGTTGTCATTCAGATAGCAGGAGAGTGATGATGGGAGGTTAAGTCAGGTGGTGATGGTCAAAACATGAGATGGATGGTATTGAGATTTTTAAAAATTATTTATTTACTTAATTAGTTGCGGCACATGGGATCTTCCTTATAGTGCATGGATTCTCTAGTTGTGGTCTACCAGCTCAGGAGTTGGTGGCACCTGGGCTTAGCTGGTGGTGTGCAGGCTTAGTTGCTGTATGGTATGTGGGATCTTAGTTCCTGACCAGGGATAGATGCTGCATCCCTTCCATTGCAAGATGGATTCTTAATCACTGGGCCACCAGGAAGTCCTTGGAATTGAGATTAGGCAGGAGATACAGTTACTGATGACAACAAATTCTAGATATTATGATGTGAGTGAGTGGCTGGGTTAGGGTGAAAAATGAGAGCATTGCCATTATTTCAGAGGTTGAACAAGATGGCAGAGGAGTCGATGGACGTGGAATACATCTCTCTCCATGGATACATCAGGAATACAACTTCAGACACAGAAGTGAATACAGAACACCAGCTAAGAACAGACAGGAGTACCTGACCAGTGGAAAAGAATGCATAGAACCACACAAAATTTGGTAGGACAAAGGAACTATGGGAAAAACAGGAGTGTCAGTAGGACTGTACTTGGTCTTGGCGGGTGGGGGAACTGAAGCAGCAGTCCGTCCCCACATTGGGGCAATTGTCTGAGTCAGAGGAGAAACATGTAAGAGTGAGGCAGCTGATCTGTGGCAGCCTAAATGGTATGAGAATCAGACAGTCCTTGTCACAGCCATACATACCCTGGACAGGGACGCAGGTCCCCTAGAAGGCACAGCGGCTGGGAGGTGGAGTTCAGGGATTGTGGAGCAATCCCAGGGTGAGGGCTGCTGTTGACTGTGGAGAGACAGAAGGAGGGGATGTGAGGGAGGAGATTGTGGTGGGAAATGCCTGTGGAGGAAAGCCCCGTAGCCATGGAAGCAAGGTGATGTTGCTGAGTCATGCGTAGGGGATGGAGCCATCACCATAGCCTCTCTCATCCCACACGCCAGCATCAGCAGCTAAACAATAGAGAGGCTGGCCCATCAAATGCTTGACGCACTGAAATACAGAGTAGGACCCCAGCCAGAGGACACCTCTATGTGCCTGATGTGCGGAACAACAGAGAAGGACCCCAGGCAAGGGAGCCCTCTAAGTGCCTGAAATGCAGGGCTACGGAGAACGACTGGCCAAATAGGCCTTCTGATTGCCAGCTTCAAGAGGCTCAACAAAAGACTCTGATGAGGCCATAACTCCTGCGGTGAAGGCACTCTGTGTCCCTGCACACTTGGCGCCGCCAGGGTCTCTGCAAGCCAAGCAGCTGCACCACCCTCACGCTCAATTCTCACTAGGACAGAGCTGCCACAGGCAAAAAATGTCAAGCGTCTGTGCACACAGGGTCACTTGGTAGTGTCCAACTCTTTGCGGCCCTGTAGACTGTGGCCTGCCAGGCTTCTCTGTTGGGGCGGGGTTGGGGTGGGGGCATTCTCCAGGTGAGAATACTGGAGCATATTGGCCAATACTGGTTGACATACTCTTCTAGAGAACTCTATTTCCTGCTGCCCTAGCCGCCAACTCCCCAGAGTACCTGTACTGCCAGAAGCCCTGCAACCCAAGGAGCCGCACCAGTTCCACAGCTGGCCCTCACTGGGGCAAACCCAAGTCCTCCAGGGCTGCCTCAGGAGCAAACCCCAGTGGACGACCCACATGTAGAGGTGGAAATAAAACCACAATTGAAACCCAGGAGCAGTGTGACTAAGGAAGAAGACCCAAAACCTTCCCACCAGCTGTATATGCTGCAGATTAAATCCACACAATCAACTGAGCAGACTCTGTCTCTATGGAATATATAAAAGGTCATTGAAAGCTCCCACAAAAGATGCACCAGTTCTGATGGCTGTGGACATTGGAGGCAAGAACACACAGGAGTAGGACCAGATTAGAATCTTAGCTGCCCCCACAGCAGGTCCAGAGATCAGCAAAGCTTTGGAGGACGTCCTAGGGAGGTGAGGTGGACAGTGACTCCCAGTGAGGGAAAGGACTCTGACAGCAGTGATTCAAGGAAAACATTTATTATTCTTATGTTTTGACTTGTTTTGTAGATTCTTTGGATTTTTTCTTTTGTTTTCTTTTTTTTCCCCCTCTGGTGTAGTTGTTGATTTTATTGGCTTTATGAAGTCTAATTAAGCTTTTGAGATTTTCTTTTTTCCCCTCAGTCACATTTTTCATTGTTGTTATAGTTTTGTTTTCATTGCTTTATTCCCCATTTGGCACCTTGCTCTAGTTTTGTTTTCCAGTTTGTACTTAAGTTAGTTTTGTTCTTAACTGGTAAATAAAAAATTTTATTTCCTTTGTTCATCGGGTCAATATCCTGTCCTTTATTTTTGTTGGATTGTTTTGACTTTGCTCATGGGTATATATGTATATGTGTATGTTCCATTATTTTAATTATTATTTACCTGATTTTGTAACTGCCATTTTTCTGGGGTTCATCTTTGGTTTCTTGTTCTTGGATATTTGTTTTAATCTCACTTAATGCAATAACAAACCACTTGTGGAATGTTCATTCCTGACCAGAGATCAAGCCCTGAGCCTTTGGAGTGGGAGCAGTGACTCCAAGACCCTAGACTGCCAGAGAACTAACCCTGGGGAGTATCAAATGGTGAGAACTCACACAAAGGAAACCACTAGAATGCAAGACTGGCATCACCAAACCACGAGTAGCACCCTGTGCAGAATGCCTCATCTAAACAACAAACAAAACAAAAATACAAATCCAATCATCATCAGAGAGAATTACCACTTCACTCAGCCTTGTCCATAAGAGGGAAAACAAACAAACAAACAAGCAAAAACTCAGGACAAATCTCACCCTACGTGAAGCTTACACAAACCACTGGACCAACCTTAGGAGGGCGGAAACCAAAAGGAAGAAAGAATTCAACCTTGAAGCCTGGGAAAAGGAGACCTCAAACACAATAAGTTTAAAAAAGTAATGAAAAGGCAGAGAAATACTGCACAAGTGAAGGGACAAACTAGAAACACAGAAGTCCAAATAAATGAAAAGGAAATAGGCAAACTGAAAAATAATTCAGAATAATTATAGTAAAGATGATCAAAAACCTTGAAAACCAAATGGAGAAAATGCAAGAATCACTTAATAAAGACCTAGAAGAATGGAAGAATAAACATACAGAGACAAACAACACAATTACTGAAATTAAAAGTTCTCTAGAAGGAATCAATAGCAGAAAATCTGAAGCAGAAGAATGAATCAGTGAGCTGGAAGATAAAATTGTGGAAATAACTTCTGAAGAGCAGAATAAAGTAAAAAGAATGAAAAGAACTAAGGATAGTCTCAGATGCCTCTGGGACAGTATCAAATGTACCAACATTTGAATTAGAGGGGTCCTAGAAGAATAAGAGAGAAAGAAAGGGTATGAGAAAATTTTTGAAGAGATTATAGTTGAAAATTTCCCCAACATGGAAAAGGAAATAGCCCATCAATTCCAAGAGGCACAAAGAGTCCCATTTAGGATACACCCAAGGAGAAACATATCAAGACACATACTAATCAAACTAACAAAGACTAAACACAAAGAAAGAATATTAAAAGCAGCAAGGGAGAAGCAACAAGTAATATACAAGGGAAACACCATAAGCTTAACAGCTGATCTTTCAGCAGAAACTCTGCAGGCCAGAAGGGATTGGCAGGATATATTTAAAGTACTGAAAGGGAAAAATCTACAACCAAGATTACTGTGCCAGGCAAGGATCTCATTCAAAATTGATGGAGAAATAAAATTCTTCTCAGACAAGCAAAAATTTAGAGAATTCAGTACCACCAAACCAGATTTACAACTAATGTTAAACAGACTCATATAGTCAAGAAACACGAGAAGAAAAAACATCTACAAAATCAACCCCAAACATTTAAGAAAATGGCAATAGGAACATATATATAAATAACTACTTTAAATGTAAGCAGAATAAATACTCCAACCAAAAGACACAGACTGGCTGAATGGATACAAAACAAGACCTATATATATGCTGTCTATAAGAAACCCACTTCAGACCTAAAGACACATATAGACTGCAAGTGAGAGTATGGAAAAAATATATTCCATGCAAATGGGAAGCAAAGGAAAGCTGAAGTAGCAATGCTCATATCAGACAAAAGAGACCTTAAAATAAAGAATATTACAAGAGATAAGGAAGGACACTACATAATGATCAAGGGATCAATCCAAGAGGAAGACATAACAATTGTAAATATCTATGCACAACATAGGTGCACCTGAAATCATAAGACAAACATTAACAGACATAAAAGGAGACACTGACATTAACACAATAATAGTAGGAGACTTTAACACCCCACTCACACTAATGGACAGATCATCAAAACAGAAAATTAATAAGGAAACACAAGTCTTAAATGATACATTATACAAGATGGATCTCATTGATATCTTCAGGACATCCCATCCAAATGCAGAATACATCTTCTTCTCAAGTGAACATGGAACATTCTCCAGGATAGACCACATCTTGGGTCACAGATCAAACCTCAGTAAATTTAAGAAAATTGAAATCATATTAAGTATCTTCTCCAGCCACAATGCTATGAGACTAGATATCAATTACAAGAAAAAACTGTAAGAAACACAAATACATGGAGATTAAATAACACGTTTCTAAATAACCAACAGCTTGTTTCTTCAACCAACTGAAGAAATCAAAAGGGAAATAAAAAAATTTCTAGACACAAATGACAATGAAAACACAACAACTCAAAATTTATGAGATGCAGCAAAAGCAGTTCTAAGCGGGAAGTTTATAACAATACAATCCTACCTCAAGAAACAAGAAAAACATCAAATAAACAACTTAACTCTACATCTAAAATAACTGGAAAAAGAAGAACAACAACATAAAAAAATTAGTAGAAGGAAAGAAATCATAAAGATCAGAGCAGAAATAAATGAAAAAGAAATGAAAGAAACAATAGTAAAGATTAATAAAACTAAAAGCTGTTTCTTTGAGATGATAAAATTAACAAATGTTTAGCCAGACTCATCAAGAAAAAAAGAGAGAAGAATCAAATCAACAAAATTAGAAATGAAAAAGGAGAGGTTACAACAGACAATACAGAAGCACAAAGGATTATAATAGACTACTATGAACAATGACATGGCAATAAAATTGATAACCCATAAGAAATGGACAGATTCTTAGAAAAGCTCGATCTTCCAAGACTGAACCAGGAAGAAATAGAAATTATGAACAATCCAATTACAAGCACCAAAATTGAAGCTGTGATCAAAACCCATAAAACAAAAGTCCAGAACCAGATGGCTTCACAGGAGAATTCTATCAAATATTTAGAGAAGAGCTAGTGCCTATCCTTCTAAAACTCTTTCAAAAAATTGCAGAGGAAGGAACACTTCCAAACTCATTCTATGAGGCCACTATCACCGTGATACCAAAACCAGACAAAGACAACACACAAAAAAGAAAGCTACAGGCCAATATCACTGATAAACATAGATGCAAAAATCCTCATCAAAATTTTAGCAAACATAATTCAGCAACACATCAAAAAGCTCATACACCATAATTGAGTTTATTCCAGGGATGCAAGGATTCTTCAATACACACAAATCAATCAATGTGAGATACCATATTAACAAATTGAGAGATAAAAATCATATGATAATCTCAATAGATGCAGAAAAAGCATTTGACAAAATTCAGCACCCATTTATGATTAAACCTCTTCAAAACATGGGCATAGAAGGAACCTTCCTCAACATATTAAAGGCTGTATATGATAAGCCTACAGCAAACATATTCTCAGTGGTGAAAAACTGAAAGCATTCCCCCTAAGATCAGCAACAGGACAAGGGTGTCCACTTTCACCACTGTCATTCAACATAATTTTGGAAGTCCTAGCTACAGCAATCAGAGAAGAAAAAGAAATAAAAGGAATCCATATCAGAAAAGAAGAAGTAAAGCTCTCACTGTTTGCAGATGACATGATACTGTACATGGAAGACCCTAAAGATAGTATCATAAAATTACTAGAGCTAATCAGTGAACTTACAAAGTTTCAGGATACAAAATCAATACACAGAAATCACTTGCATTTCTATATACAAACAATGAAAAATTAGAAAGAGAAATTAAGGAATCAATCACATTCACCATTGCAACAAAAAGAATTATATATCTAGGAATAAATTTACCTAAGGAGACAAAAGAACTGTACATAGAAAATTATAAGACACTAGTGAAAGAAATCAAAGATGACAGAAACAGATGGAGAGATATTCCATGTTCCTGGGTAGGAAGAATCGATATTGTGAAAATGACTATACTATCAAATACAATCTACAGATCCACTGCAATCCCTATCAAATTACCAATGGCATTTTTCACAGAACTAGAACAAAAAATTTCACAATTCATACCCAAAAGACCCAGAATAACCAAAGCAGTATTGAGAAGGAAGAATGGAGCTGGAGGAATCAACCTTCCTGACTTCAGTTTATACTACAAAGCTACAGTCATCAAAACAGTATGGTGCTGGCAGAAAAACAGAGACCAAGGGAACAAGATAGAAAGCCCAGAAATAAGCCCATGCACCTATGGGTACCTTATTTTTGACAAAGGAGGCAAGAATATACAATGGGTTAAAGACAGCCTCTTCATTAAATGGTACTGGGAAAACTGGACAGCTACATGTAAAAGCATGAGATTAGAATGCTTCCAAACATCATACACAAAGATAAACTCAAAATGGATTAAAGACCTAAATGTAAGACCAGAAACTAGAAAACCCTTAGAAGCAAACATAGGTAGAACACTTGATGACATAAATCAATGCAAGATCGCCTATGACCCACCTCCTAGAGTAATGGAAACTTAAAAAAAAAAAAAACTAAGCAAATGGGACCTGATTAAACTTAAAAAGTTTGCACAGAAAAGGAAACTATAATCCAGGTGAAAAGACAACCCTCAGAATGGGAGAAAATAAGCAGCAAATGAAACAACTGACAAAGGATCAATTTCCAAACATATACAAGCAGCTCATATAGCTCAATACCAGAAAACCAAACACCCAATCAAAAAGTGGGCAAAAGATCTAAGCAGACATTTCTCCAAAGAAGACATTCAGATGGATAACACACAAGAAAAATGCTCAACATCACTCATGATTAGAGAAATTCTAATCAAAACTACAACGAGATATCACCACACACCAGTCAGAATGGCCATCATCAAAAAATCTACAAACAATAAATGCTGGAAAGGGTGTGGAGAAAAGGGAACACTCTTGCACTGTTGGAGAGAATGTAAATTGTTACAGCCGCTATGGAAGATGGTATGGAGATTCCTTAAACAACTAGGAATAAAACCACCATATGACTCAGCAATCCCACTCCTAGGCATATATCCTGAGGAAACCAAAATTGAAAGAGACACGTGTATCCCATTGTTCATTGCAGCACTGTTTACAGTAGCAAGAACATGGAAGCAACCTAGATGTCCATCGACAGGTGAATTGATAAAGAAGCTGTGGTACATACACACAATGGAATATTACTCAGCCATAAAAAGGAACACATTTGAGTCAGTTCTGATGAGATGGATGAACCTAGAACCTATTATACAGAGTGAAGTGAGTCAGAAAGAGAAAGAGGTTTTTAGTTGTATTCTAACACATATATACGGAATCCAGAAGAATGGTACTGAAGAACTTATTTACAGGGCAGAACTTATTTTACAGGAAAATAGATTTACGGACAAGAGGAGAGGGTGGGATGTGTAGAAAGAGTAACATGGAAACTTACATTATCATGTGTAAACTAGATAGCCAACGGGAATTTGCTGTATGCCTCAGGAAACTCAAACAGGGGCTCTCTTTCATCCTAGAGGGGTGGGGTGGGGAGGAAGATGGGAGGGAGGTTCCAAAAGGAGGGGATATATGTATACCTATGGCTGATTCATGTTGATGTTTGACAGAAAACAACAAAATTCTGTAAAGCTATTAACCTTCAATTAAAAACAAAAAACGAAAGCATTGATGGTGGAGAGGTCAAGTGACTAAGAGGCCTGATTAGGATATATTCCTAGACCATCACTTAGTGATGACATCTAGGCCCTCCTGTTGCTCTATAAATTTCTTAGGAATAACTTTAAAGGGAAGGTAGAGAACCTATATGAAGCAGATTGTAAAATCTTTCTGAAAGATATACAATAAGATCTACATAAATTGAGAGATATTTTTGATTTGGATGGGAGGAAGTCTTGGGCTCCAAAATCACTGCAGATGGTGACTGCAGCCATGAAATTAAAAGATGCTCCTTTGAAGAAAAACTGTGACAAACCTAGACAGCATGTTAAAAAGCAGAGACAGTACTTTGCTGACAAAGCTCCATCCAGTCAAAGTTATAATTCTTTCAGTAGTCATGTATGGATGAGGGTTGGACATAAAGAAAGCTGAGAGCCCAAAAATTGATGCTTTTTTTTTTTCATTTATTTTTATTAGTTGGAGGCTAATTACTTTACATCATTGCAGTGGTTTTTGTCATACATTGAAATGAATTAGCCATGGATTTACATGTATTCCCCATCCCGGTCCCCCCTCCCACCTCCCTCTCCACCCGATCCCTCTGGGTCTTCCCAGTGCACCAGGCCCGAGCACTTGTCTCATGCACCCAACCTGGGCTGGTGATCTGTTTCATCCTAGATAATATACATGTTTCGATGCTGTTCTCTTGAAACATCCCACCCTCGCCTTCTCCCACAGAGTCCAAAAGTCTGTTCTATACATTTGTGTCTCTTTTTCTGTTTTGCATATAGGGTTATCATTATCATCTTTCTAAATTCCATATATATGTGTTAGTATACTGTAATGGTCTTTATCTTTCTGGCTTACTTCACTCTGTATAATGGGCTCCAGTTTCATCCATCTCATTAGAACTGATTCAAATGAATTCTTTTTAACGGCTGAGTAATATTCCATGGTGTATATGTACCACAGCTTCCTCATCCATTCGTCTGCTGATGGGCATCTAGGTTGCTTCCATGTCCTGGCTATTATAAACAGTGCTGTGATGAACATTGGGGTGCACGTGTCTCTTTCAGATCTGGTTTCCTTGGTGTGTATGCCCAGAAGTGGGATTGCTGGGTCATATGGCAGTTCTATTTCCAGTTTTTTAAGAAATCTCCACACTGTTTTCCATAGTGGCTGTACTAATTTGCATTCCCACCAACAGTGTAAGAGGGTTCCCTTTTCTCCACACCCTCTCCAGCATTTATTGCTTGTAGACTTTTGGATAGCAGCCATCCTGACTGGCGTGTAATGGTACCTCATTGTGGTTTTGATTTGCATTTCTCTGATAATGAGTGATGTTGAGCATCTTTTCATGTGTTTGTTAGCCATCTGTATGTCTTCCTTAGAGAAATGTCTGTTTAGTTCTTTGGCCCATTTTTTGATTGGGTCATTTATTTATCTGGAGTTGAGCTGGAGGAGTTGCTTGTATATTTTTGAGATTAATCCTTTGTCTGTTGCTTCGTTTGCTATTACTTTCTCCCAATCTGAGGGCTGTCTTTTCACCTTGCTTATAGTTCCCTTTGTTGTGCAAAAGCATTTAAGTTTTATTAGGTCCCATTTGTTTATTTTTGCTTTTATTTCTAATATTCTGGGATGTGGGTCATAGAGGATCCTGTTGTGATTTATGTCGGAGAGTGTTTTGCCTGTGTTCTCCTCTAGGAGTTTTATAGTTTCTGGTCTTACATTTAGATCTTTAATCCATTTTGAGTTTATTTTTGTGTATGGTGTTAGAAAGTGTTCTAGTTTCATTATTTTACAGGTGGTTGACCAGTTTTCCCAGCACCACTTGTTAAAGAGGTTGTCTTTTTTCCATTGTATATCCTTGCCTCTTTTGTCGAAGATAAGGTGACCATAGGTTCGTGGATTTATCTCTGGGCTTTCTATTCTGTTCCATTGATCTATATTTCTGTCTTTGTGCCAGTACCATACTGTCTTGATGACTGTGGCTTTGTAGTAGAGTCTGAAGTCAGGCAGATTGATTCCTCCAGTTCCATTCTTCTTTCTCAGGATTACTTTGGCTATTCGAGGTTTTTTGTATTTCCATACAAATTGTGAAATTATTTGTTCTAGTTCTGTGAAAAATACCGTTGGTAGTTTGATAGGGATTGCATTGAATCTATAGATTGCTTTGGGTAGTATAGCCATTTTGACAATATTGATTCTTCCAATCCATGAACACGGTATATTTCTCCATCTGTTTGTGTCCTCTTTGATTTCTTTCATCAGTGTTTTATAGTTTTCTATGTATAGGTCTTTTGTTTCTTTAGGTAGATATACTCCTAAGTATTTTATTCTTTTTGTTGCAATGGTGAATGGTATTGTTTCCTTAATTTCTCTTTCTGTTTTCTCATTGTTAGTGTATAGGAATGCAAGAGATTTCTGTGTGTTAATTTTATATCCTGCAACTTTACTGTATTTGTTGATTAGCTCTAGTAATTTTCTGGTAGAGTCTTTAGGGTTTTCTATGTAGAGGATCATGTCATCTGCAAACAGAGAGAGTTTCACTTCTTCTTTTCCTATCTGGATTCCTTTCACTTCTTTTTCTGCTCTGATTGCTGTGGCCAACACTTCCAAAACTATGTTGAATAGTAGTGGTGAGAGTGGGCACCCTTGTCTTGTTCCTGATTTCAGGGGAAATGCTTTCAATTTTTCACCATTGAGGGTGATGCTTGCTGTGGGTTTGTCATATATAGCTTTTATTATGTTGAGGTATGTTCCTTCTATTCCTGCTTTCTGGAGAGTTTTAATCATAAATGGATGTTGAATTTTGTCAAAGGCTTTTTCTGCATCTATTGAGATAATCATATGGTTTTTATCTTTCAATTAGTTAATGTGGTGTATTACATTGATTGATTTGTGGATATTAAAGAATCCTTGCATTCCTGGGATAAAGCCCACTTGGTCATGATGTATGATTTTTTTAATATGTTGTTGGATTCTGTTTGCTAGAATTTTGTAAGGATTTTTGCATCTATGTTCATCAGTGATATTGGCCTGTAGTTTTCTTTTTTTGTGGCATCTTCGCCTGGTTTTGGAATTAGGGTGATGGTGGCCTCATAGAATGAGTTTGGAAGTTTACCTTTTTCTGCAATTTTCTGGAAGAGTTTTGAACTGTGGTGTTGGATAAGACTCTTGAGAGTTTCTTGGACTGCAAGGAGATCAAGCTAGTAAATCCAAATCAGTCCTGAATATTCATTGGAAGGACTGATGCTGAAGCTTCAGCTTCAATACTCTGGCCACCTGATTCAAAGAACTGACTCATTTGAAAATACCCTGGTGCTTGGAAAGATTGAAAGCAGAAAGAGAAGGGGATGACAGATGATCAGATGGTTGGATGGCATCACCAACTCGATGGACGAGTTTGAGAAAGCTCCAGGAGTTAGTGATGGACAGAGAAGCCTGGCGTGCTGCCGTACATGGGATTACAAAGAGTCAGACATGAACGAGTGACTGAACTGAAGACTCAATATTTTAAAGTCTATTCTTAATACTCTAAAAAATAAGATTAGTGTACTGCCATTCCATCATGAATTCCAAAAGGCTTTTAAAAAATCTAGGAAATTTTATTTTAGAATCAAGAGGCAAGATAAAGTATCTAAAAGTAACCAATACTTTTTTAAAAGAAGGATTAAGAGGGACTTGCCTTCCCAATTATTAAAGCATGAAATGACTGTAACTATAGCCGGTAGCACTGTGTTGTGTAATTGAAATTCACTAAGAGAGTAGAACTTATCTGTTTTCTCTTTCACACACACAAAAGGATAAATATTTGAGGTGATGGGAGTGTTAATTTACTAGACAAGAAGAATTCTTTTGCGATGTACATATATGTTTACTCGTGATGTTACACTTTAGATATATTACACTTTTGTCAATTTTAGTTCAACAAAGCTAAAAAAGGAAAAATGTCATAAGTAAATTCAAACTGGTTTTAAAATAAAAAATAAAACAACTGGGATTTCCCTGGTGGTCTAGTGGCTAAGACTCAATTCTACCAGTGCAGGGGGCCCAGTTTGATCCTTGGTTGGGAAACTAGATTCCACATGCTGCAACTAACAGTCCTCATGTCTGCATGCCACAACTAAAGATCTCATGTCTGCAACTAAGATTACATGCAGCAAAGTAAATAAAAAATATTTAGAAAATTTAAAAATGTTAAGATGGCAAATTAGAAAAGAACAACTGTAAACTAGATGACTTTAGTATAGGACTAGAAAAATTGATGGGAAGAATAGAAAGCCCAGAAACAGATCAAAATATACTTGAAAACTTAACAAAAAGTGGACAGAGTGGTTTATATGATAAGTGGTAATGACTTACCAACCCATTAATCTATATGGAAAGTTATATCCCCACCTCTCACACACACAAATTTACTTCACATGGGTTGAAGACCTTAAATATTCTAAACAAAATATGAACAACAAACATATTAGATGAAATTTTAAGAAGATGTTTTTATTATTTGGTATTGAGAGAATTTCTTTATAAAGTCTAGAAATACAGAAAAACCTAAAGCCATCTAGTAAAAATAGCTATATGTGATTATACAAAAGCAGAAAATAAAAGGATTCAATATATCACAAAGTCCCAAAATGAACACAGCAGACTGGGAATATTTTACAATACATGTAATAAATATTTTACAATACATGTAATAAAGTGTTCCTTTGTTCTTTTTTATAGGAATCAATTTTTAAAATCCTGGGAAAACTGGTCAACCACTTGTAAAATAATGAAACTAGAACACTTTCTAACACCATACACAAAAATAAACTCAAAATGGATTAAAGATCTAAATAAGACCAGAAACTATAAAACTCCTAGAGGAGAACATAGGCAAAACACTCTCCGACATAAATCACAGCAGGATCCTCTATGACCCACATCCCAGAATATTAGAAACAAAAGCAAAAATAAACAAATGGGACCTAATAAAACTTAAACGCTTTTGCACAACAAAGGGAACTATAAGCAAGGTGAAAAGACAGCCCTCAGATTGGGAGAAAATAATAGCAAACGAAGCAACAGACAAAGGATTAATCTCAAAAATATACAAGCAACTCCTCCAGCTCAACTCCAGATAAATAAATGACCCAATCAAAAAATGGGCCAAAGAACTAAACAGACATTTCTCTAAGGAAGACATACAGATGGCTAACAAACACATGAAAAGATGCTCAACATCACTCATTATCAGAGAAATGCAAATCAAAACCACAATGAGGTACCATTACACGCCAGTCAGGATGGCTGCTATCCAAAAGTCTACAAGCAATAAATGCTGGAGAGGGTGTGGAGAAAAGGGAACCCTCTTACACTGTTGGTGGGAATGCAAATTAGTACAGCCACTATGGAAAACAGTGTGGAGATTTCTTAAAAAACTGGAAATAGAACTGCCATATGACCCAGCAATCCCACTTCTGGGCATACACACCAAGGAAACCAGATCTGAAAGAGACACGTGCACCCCAATGTTCATCGCAGCACTGTTTATAATAGCCAGGACATGGAAGCAACCTAGATGCCCATCAGCAGACGAATGGATGAGGAAGCTGTGGTACATATACACCATGGAATATTACTCAGCCATTAAAAAGAATTCATTTGAATCAGTTCTAATGAGATGGATGAAACTGGAGCCCATTATACAGAGCGAAGTAAGCCAGAAAGATAAAGACCATTACAGTATACTAACACATATATATGGAATTTAGAAAGATGATAACGATAACCCTATATGCAAAACAGAAAAAGAGACACAAATGTATAGAACAGACTTTTGGACTCTGTGGGAGAAGGCGAGGGTGGGATGTTTCAAGAGAACAGCATCGAAACAAGTATACTATCAAGGGTGAAACAGATCACCAGCCCAGGTTGGATGCATGAGACAAGTGCTCGGGCCTGGTGCACTGGGAAGACCCAGAGGGATGGGGTGGAGAGGGAGGTGGGAGGTGGGACTGGGATGGGGAATACATGTAAAACCATGGCTGATTCTTGTCAATGTATAACAAAAACCACTACAATATTGTAAAGTAATTAGCCTCCAACTAATAAAAAAAAAAAGTTAAATACAAAGTTAAAAAAGAAAATCCTATTGGATAATTGGTAAAGAATATGAATAGGCTTTTCATTAAAAAGGAAATGAAAACTGCTAATATATGAAAAAATGATGAATTTGATTAACAGTTTAGAAATTTAAAATAAAAACAAGATCCTATTTATTGGTTACAACTTGGCAAAACTTCAGAAGTGTCCCAGTGTCAGACTTCCCCTGGTGGTCCAGTGGCTATACCTCTGAGTTCCCAATGCAGAGGACCCGGGTTTGATCCCTGGTCAGGGAACTAGATCCCATATGCTGTAAATAAGAATCTGCATGCTGCGACCTAAAAGCCAGCATGCTGCAGTGAAGACCCAGCCCAGTGAAATAAATAAATATATATATTTTTTAAAGTGCCCCAGTATCCAGTTCTAGTGAAGATACAGAAAAGGGACAGATGTATATTGTTTGTGAGGAAGTGGATTATTATAATAATTTAGAGAGTAATTTTTCAATTTCTATTAAGAATAAATAAGCACAGACTTTTCAGCCCAGCAATCTCACTTTTGAGATTTTTATCCTAGAGAAATAAAATATCAATTTTCAAGGACCTGCAGTCTTACATATTTATTGTAGTCCTGTATATACTGGTAAAAACTGTAAAAATCTGTATGTCCATCATTAGGGGAAAGACTGAAAAAAATTAGTTCTCTGGCTTTTCCATGCCAGAAATTGCTATGAAATTATTCACAGAATGAGTTAAATCTATAGGTACTTTGTTGAAGGGATATCCAAGCTCTACTGTTAAGTAGGGGAAAAAATTAGATAATGTACTTTGTATTTACAGTACAATATATACTATTCTAAGTTTTGGTTGTTGTTTTAATTAAGTCATTTAATCCCCCAGGAAGCCTATGGAATGGTTCTGTTATTACTACCCCAAAGGCAAAACCAAGCATCAAAATATTAAGGAACATGTCTGAACTTGCAGAGCCAATACATATTTTTGGAATCTATGTGTGTAACCACCATACTTAAATGTATATTTCTCATGTTTAGTACTAGTCTAGTGATCTAAAAACAAACTCAGTCCCACATCTATTTGAGATCTGTATGAGTGTAAGGAAAAAGTATTAGTTACTACTGCCTCAGAAAGCAGACTATAAGTGAAGATTGTTAGTTACTTCTTAATGCATCCGTACAAAGTTTCCCTTGTTGCAAGTAGGTGCTGATAATTTTTTAAAATAGCTATAAAGAAAAATATTTCAAATTGAATTTAAAGATTTTGTAAAGGGGGAGAAAAACACATCTGAAAGCATAATATTGAATGCGGAATCTGATTATCACACTTTAAGGAGGAAAATGATTTCGGGTAAACACATTAATTTACTCATTCAACAATTATTTATTGAACACCTACCCTGTTTCAGTTGCTGGGATTACAGCAGTGAATGAAATAGACATAACCCTGCCTTCTATGCCGTGGATGAGGAAATGGCAACCAGCTCCAGTACTCCTGCCTGGAAAATCCCATGGACAGAGGAGCCTGGTGGGCTCCAGTCCATCGGGTCTCATGGAGTTGGACATGACTGAGCAACTTAGCATACTTGCACTGCCCTCTGTGAGTTACATTTCAGATAGGGACAGACATACCTTAAATAAGTGAACAAAATAAAGCATTTCAGATGGAGATAAGGATTCTAGCAACAAAAAGAAAATAAGATAAGTGATGTAGGGCAATGCCAAAGAATGTTCAAATTATCATACAGTTGTGCTCATTTTGTATGCTAGTAAGATCACGCTCAAAATCTTTCAGTAGCATATGAACTGAGAACTTCCAGATTACAAACTAGGTCTTGAAAAGGCAGAGGAACCACAGATCAAATTGCCAACATTCACTGGATCATAGAGAAAGCAAGGAAATTCCAGAAAAATATCTACTTCTGCTTCATTAACTACATGAAAGCCTTTGACTGTGCAGATCACAATGAATTGTGGAAAACTCTTAATGAGATAGAATACCAGACCACCTTACCTGTCTCCTGAGAAATGTGTATGCAGGTCAAGAAGCAAGTTAGAACTAGACATGGAACAATGAATTGCTTCAAAATTGGGAAAGGAGTACAAAAGCCTGTATATTGTTATAGCCCTGTTTGTTAAACTTATATGCAGAGTACATCACATGAAATGCCTGGCTGAATGAATCATAGGCTGGAATCAAGATTGCAGGGAGAAATATCAACAACCTCAGATATGTAGGTGATACCACTTTGGAAGGACTGATGCTGAAGCTGAAACTCCAATACTTTGACCACCTGATGTGAAGAACTGACTCACTGGAAAAGATCCTGATGCTGAAAAAGATTGAAGGCAGGAGGAAAGGGGGACGACAGAGGATGAGATGGCTGGATAGCATCACCGTCTGGATGGACGTGAATTAGATGAAGAGGAACTAGCCTCTTGATGAGGGTAAAAGAGGAGAGTGAAAAAGCACACTTAAAACTCAACATTCAAAAAGCTAAGATCAGGCTGTCTGCTCCCATCACTTCATGGCAAATAGAAGGGGTAAAAATGGAAGCAGAGACAGATTTTCATTTCTTCGGCTTCAAAATCGCTGTGGACGGCAAATATAGCCATGAAATTGAAAGATGTTTGCTCCTTGGAAGTAAAGCTATGAAAAACACAGACAGCATATTAAAAAGCAGAGACATCACTTTGCTGACAGAGGTCTGTATAGTCAAAACTATGGTCTTTCCAACAGTCATGTACAGATGTTGGACCATAAAGAAGGCTGAGGAATTGCTGCTTTTGAATTACGGTGCTGGAGAAGACTCTTGAGAGTCCTTTGGACTGCAAAGAGCTTAAGCCAGTCAATCCTAAAGGAAATCAAGCCTGAATAGTCACTGGAAGTCTATTGGTGAAGTCAAACCTCCAAATACTTTGGCCACATGATATGAAGAGCTAACTCACTGGAAAAGACCATGATGCTGGGAAAGATTGAAGGCAAAAGATGAAGAGGGAGGCAGAAGATGAGATGGTTTGATAGCATCACTGACACAATGGACATGAATTTGAACAAACTCTGAGAGATAGTGAAGGACAGGGAAACCTGGTGTGCTGCAGTTCATGGGGTTGCAAAGAGTCAGATGCGACTTAGTGACTGAACAACAATATAGAGTGAGGTATGAGTGTTAGATGAGTTGCTATTTTTAAACAGAATGGTCAGAGAAGGTCTTAGAGAAAGAGATCTAAAAGCAAAGAGGTTAACTTCCATGTGGTTAAGTATGAGAAAAGGATAACAAGAGAAAGAATCAATTCGGTTCAGTTCAGTTCAGTCACTCAGTCGTGTCCGATTCTTTGTGACCCATGAACTGCAGCACCCCAGGCCTCCTTGTCCATCACCCACTCCCAGAGCTTGCTCAAACTCATGTCCATCCAGTCGGTGATGCTATCCAGCCATCTCATCCTCTGTCATCCCCTTTTCCTCCTGCCTTCAATCTTTTTTCAGCATCTGGGTGATGATTCCAGTGAGTTAGTTCTTCACATCAGGTGGTCAAAGGATTGGAGTTTCAGCTTCAGCATCAGTCCTTCCAATGAATATTCAGGACTGATTTCCTTTAGGATTGACTGGTTGGATCTCCTTGCAGTCCAAGGGACTCTCAAGAGTCTTCTCCAGCACCACAGTTCAAAAACATCAATTCTTGGATGCTCAGCTTTCTTTATGGTCCAGTTTTCACATCCACACATGACTGCTGGAAAAAACATATCTTTGACTAAATGGACCTTTGTTGGCAAAGTAATGTCTCTGCTTTTTAGTAGGTTGTCCAGGCTGGTCATAGCTTTTCTTCCAAGTAGCAAGAGTCTTTTAATTTCATGGCTGTAGTCACCATCTTCAGTGATTTTAGAGACCAAGACAATAAAGTCTCTCACTGTTTCCATTGTTTCCCCATCTATTTGTCATGAAGTGATGGGGCTGGGTGCCATGATCTTGGTTTTTTGTATGTTGTTTTAAGCCAGCTTTTTCACTCTCCTCTTTCACTTTAATCAAGAGAAAGGATAACAAGTGCAAAGGCCCTGAGGTCAGAGCATGCCTGATATGTTTAAGGAACAGGGAGGCCAGATTGGGGTGGATAGATAAAATTTAAAAATACCATGGAAACACCTCATGTAGAGAAGGACTTCAGCTTTTTCTGTGAGTAATACAGGAAGCCACTGGAGAATTTTAAACACTGATGTGACAGCTGCCACTTCAATACTTTGACCACCTGATGTGAAGAGCTGACTCATTGGAAAAGACCCTGATGCTGGGAAAGATTGAAGGCAGGAGGAGAAGGGGATGACAGAGGATAAGATGGTTGGATGGCATCACCAACTCAATGGACATGAGTTTGAGCAAGCTCCAGGAGCTGGTGATGGACAGGGAGGCCTGGCATGCTGCAGTCCATGGGATCGCAAAAAGTCAGACAAGACTGACCTATTGAACTGAACTGTGACAGGTCATTAACTTATGATCTGAAGGATATTTAGTTGGCCATTTCAGTTTGAAGGCAACACAGTATTTGCCATTCACTCCACACACACAAACACTGCAGTGTCTCCTGCAAGGGCATTATGTGAAAAGAGGACGTGGCCTAGGAAGGTTTCCAGAGGATTCTGAGAGGGCCCTGAGTGGGCTTGTTGGGGGTACTTGGAAATCCTGTTGTCATTTGTGTGGGCCCTTTCTTACAAAACACATTGTTCTGTGTCATTTGTTTTGTGGCTATCTTGTTCAGAGAAAAGAAACTCTGGAAAATTGATAAGGATATTTCATCATTGTTTTTTGACGTTGAATGAGGGGAAGAAGGTCCCCCAGGACTACCACCACTCCCCTCCCCCAAAACCCAAAAATACCCCACAAAATCCCCAGGATTTTTATTTGTTAGAAAGCTCAAAAAGCTCAGATCATTTATTTTATAAAGTGTGTGCGTGTTAAGTCACTTCAGTCTTGTCCAACTCTGTGACCCAGTGGACAATAGCCCGCCAGGCTCCTCTGTCCATAGGATTCTCCAGGCAAGCATACTGGAGTGGGTTGCCACGCCCTCCTCCAGGGGATCTTCCCAACCCAGGGATCGAACCCACATCTCTTATGGCTCCTGCATTGGCAGGTGGGTTCTTTACCACTAGTGCCACCTGGGAAGCTGAGGCAAACTTAGTGTCTGAAGTCGGGTTCCCTAGAAGCAAATTCTAAGCAGAATTTGTGTAGGAATGCTTTATTAAGAAGTATTCCTAAGAAGAACCCCCAGGGGGGTCAGGGAGTAGGACTGGGAAGGGAAGGAATCAGGCAAGGAATTGGGCAGAACTGATCACAGATGTCTGAAGGAAAACTGTCCTGGCCCCCAGAGGAGCTATGCAGACAGTAGGCATCCACATCAGCCATCTGATTCCACAAGGTTACCAAGCTGTGGTACGTCACACCTGCCAGTCATCGCTCATATGCTGCGGGAAATGGGGAGTTCTGCCTCCTCCGGCACGTGGGCTACACAGAGGATTCCACCGCAAGTCTCTTAAGAGAAAAGAGCCACGAATAAGGACATTGTGTGCCAAAGAGATCTTTGGAAACTTTCAGTGAAAACTAGATTTCACACTTTCCTTTCCACTCTTCCAAACCTTCATGCTTTTCCACAGGAAAACATACCTATACCTCAGATGTAAACTTTGATGTGTGAAGTGTGAAAAGTAAGCTGCTTCCCCAAGCTGAAGAGACTGCTTCTCAACTACTGAGAAGAGCCATCTTCTCAACAGGGACAGTACATACTATTTCCTCTGACATCCGGTTTTCAAGAGCTGAGATAGTCATATAGACCTAGTTTTTTTCCAAAGCCTGAGAAGAAAATAAGTACCAGCTAGTGGTCAGAGACCTATCTCATTCTCAGATGTTTTGTTCGATCTATGTAATATGTTTGAAAATTGGACTTTCCATATTTGTCCATAAAAATGTATCAAAAATTTTGCCCACAAAAAAGTATCAAAAATTATTTTGTGTCCAGAGTGTTCATATTATGAACAAGAGGTTGAGAATCAAAGATAAAAAATACTCTATGCTTGAGGGAAGAGTGAATATGGTAACATAAAATATCATAACAGTGGTAGGAATTTCACGTCTTAGAGTTTTCTTAATAGAAGTAATAAGCTCAAGGTAATACACAGCCAATCTGAAGTAAGATAGTAAAATCAGTTTAAAAGGCATTTTTAGGGACTGGCTGTTTATCAGCATTTTAAAAAGAATGAAAAGGTGGCAAGAATACACAGAAGAACTGTACAAAAAAGATCTTCATGACCCAGATAACCATAAAGGTGTGGTCACTCACCTAGAGCCAGACATCCTGGAGTATGAAGTCAAGTGGGCCTTAGGTAGTGTACTATGAACAAAATTAGAGGAGGTGATAGAATTCCAGCTGAGCTATTTCAAATCCTGAAAGATGATACTGTTAATGTGCTGCACTCATTATGCCAGCAAATTTGAAAAACTCAGCAGCGGCTATAGGACTGGAAAAGGTCAGTTTTCATTCCAATCCCAAAGAAGGGCAATGCCAAAGAAAGTTCAAATTACCATACAATTGTACTCATTTCACATACCAGCAAGATTATGCTCAAAATCCTTCAAGCTAGGCTTCAGCAGTACATGAACTGAGAAATTCCAGATGTAAAAGCTGGATTTAGAAAAGACAGAGGAACCAGAGGTCAAATTGCCAACATATGCTGTATCATAGAAAAAGCAAGGGAATTCCAAAAAGAAAAATCTAATTATGCTTCACTGACTATGCTAAAGCTATTGACTGTGTGGATCACAACAAACTGTGGAAACTTCTTAAAGAGATGGGACTCTCACCTGCTTGCCTGCTGAGAAACCTGTATGCAAGACAAGAAGCAACAGTTAGAACTGGACATGGAACAACAGACTGGTTCAAAATTGGGAAAGGAGTACATCAAGGCTGTGAATTGTCACTCTGCTTATTTAACATATGCAGAGTCCATCATGTGAAATGCCAGGCTGGATGAATTACAAGCTGGTATTAAGATTGCCAGAAGAAATACCAACAACCACATATACACAAACGATGCCACTTAAGTGGCAGAAAGGGAAGAGGAACTAAAGTCTCTTGATGAAGGTGAAAGAGGAGAGTGAAAAAGCTGACTTAAAACTCAACATTCAAAAAACTAAGATCATGGCATCTGGTCCTATCACTTTAAGGCAAATAGATGGGGAAAATGTAGAAACAATTCAGATGGTGACTGCAGCCATAAAATTAAAAGATGCCTGCTCCTTGGAAGAAAAGTTATGACCTACCTAGACAGTGTATTAAAAATCAGAGACATCACTTTACTGACAATGTTCCATATAGTCAAAGCAATGGTTTTTCCAGAAGTCATGTATGGATGTGAGAGTTGGACCATAAAGAAGGCAGACCACTGAAGAATTGATGCTTTCAAGCATCAAGTGGTGCTGGAGAAGACTCTTTTTTTTTTTTTTTTTTAATTTTTATTAGTTGGAGGCTAATTACTTTACATCATTACAGTAGTTTTTGTTATACATTGATATGAATTAGCCATGGATTTACATGTATTCCCCATCCCAGTCCCCCCTCCCACCTCCCTCTAGAGTCCCTTGGACAGCAAGGAGATCCAACCAGTCAATCCTAAAGGAAATCAACCCTGAATATTCATTGGAAGGACTGAGGCTGAAGCTGAAGCTCCAATACTTTGACCACTTGATGCAAAGAGCTGACTCATTAAAAGGGATCCTGATCCAAGGAAAGGTTGAGGACAAGAGGAGAAGACGGTGACATAGGATGAAATGGGTGGATGGCATCATTGACTCAATGGACATGAATCTGAGCAAACTCAGGGAGATAGTGAAAGACAGAGAAGTGTGGCATGCTGCAGTTCATGGGGTGGCAAATAGTTGGACATAATTTGGGACTGAACAATAATAACATAAAAGAATGATAGAATAAGATTGCTAAATTAAATATAAAGCTTTTGAGGTTTTATTTTGACTGGGCAGAAGTAATTTGCTTCTCAGACAAAAAACTATAAATTAACACTTAACATGTGATATTTAAAATTATGATTTCCAATATTTATACATTATATATAAAAATTATGCATTTCATATATAAATATGCAATTACATATTACAAATAGCATATGTAAATATATAAGTACATATTACATTTAAATATTACAAATATAATTATGTATGTTATAATAAGCTATGGACTATCACAAAATCTGGGCCCATATAGTCAGTAGTGGATTTCCCTAGTGGCTCAGATGGTAAAGAAACTGCCTGCAATGCAGGAGACCCAGGTTTGATCCTTGGGTTGGGAAGATCTCCTGGAGAAGGGAACGGCTACCCACTCCAGCATTCTAGCCTGGACAATTCTATGGACAGAGGAGCTTGGCAGGCTACAGTTCACGGGGTCACAAAAACAGTTGGACACGACTGAGCGACTAACACACATAGTCAGTAGTACACATCCTTGTAGATGATTAAATAATCTGTGGGTGGCACTGATAAATAATGTCCCAGTCCGATATTATGTCTTCCTTTTCTTTGTCTTATTTTTAAGTTTTCGATAATTTTGAAAATATCTCTGGTTATACCACTATAGATTTTTATGATTAAATTGGCCTGAGGACAGACTCTAGTATAAATCCTCTGGAGAAGGAAATGGCAACCCACTGTTGCCTGGGAAATCCCATGGACAGAGAAGCCTGGCAGGCTACAGCCCATGGTGTTGCAAAAGAGTTCAACAAGACTTAGTAACTAAACAACACCAACAACAAATTCACAAAATATATAAAAGCTACCCATCCTGTCTTGGAACTAGCTATGAAGAATCAAGCTGTGGTTGAACAAGAATCTTCCAATTAAAATTTTCTGGTGCATAAGATCAGAAAATGTCTCTAATTTCTATCTGGGATGTGGAGCTAGGCTAACTGGGAGCCTGAATATGAAAAATAGGGAGGTGGGGCTGGGTTTACTTGTGGGGAAGTGTTAACATAAGGACTGTTCAAGAGTATAGTATGAAGAGACAAAGAAACAGCCTAAGGGAAGCAGAAGCAGTGAAAAAAGAGAGACAGGAATACGAACTGAGATGAATAGATGAGAATCTGTTAGTATATTACTCATTTATTTTTGTACCTTCCTGTGAGTTAGAAAAATTCACAGATGTGGAATTGATGGGCAAAAGTTAAGAGTATTTACAATATTAACAGATATTGCCAAATTTATCTCTAAAAAGTTTGCAACAATTTACACTGTTATCAGTTGCATATCAAAATGGCTGTTTCTCAAATGCTCCGGCCAGGTGCACTGGGAAGACCCAGAGGGATTGGGTGGAGAGGGAGGTGGGAGGGGGGACCGGGATGGGGAATACATGTAAATCCATGGCTAATTTATTTCAATGTATAACAAAAACCACTGCAATGTTGTAAAGTAATTAGCCTCCAACTAATAAAAATAAATGGAAAAAATAAATAAATAAATAAAAAATAAAAGTTAAAAAAAAAAAAAAGGCTGTTTCTTACATCCTTACCAGAATTACCTTAGCAACTGCTTTAATCTTTGCCAGTATGAAAGTAAAATTTTAAAAGTTATATAAATGTTCTAAACTACATTTATTTACCCATGAGTTAGATTATTAGATTGGGCACCATTTCAAGTGTTTGTTTCTTTTTCTGGTAGCTCCTTTTTACATTTTGGTAGCCCATTTTTCATGGGGATTTAAATTGTTTTCTTGCTGACTTTTAAAAGCTTTTGATTCATTAAGGAGATTAGCTCTCTGCTATGTAGCCAAGGACTATGTAGGCAGAACTTTAAACTGTTTCTTTGTGAATACAGTTAGCAACTTTCAAACAAGAAAAAGTCAATGGAATGAATGGTCTCTCTAAAGTTCTAAATAGGAGCCAAACATACAGGAATCACCTCAAGGGAGAACTGTACTGGAAACATTTTTGTGGTTTAGTGTGACTGTTTGAAGCCAAACATCCCTTGAGGTATTGAAACAATGACAGAAAGTTAGGCAAATTGGCAGAGGCATCACAAAGAGAGGATTAATTCTGCTACCAGTACCTTCTCTTTGGAATTTTACTCCTTTTAGAACCTCGCTCATAGATTCCCTAAAGGGGAACTCACCATGAGGGACATACAGAATGGAGATCTGGCATCAATATCAGGTTTAAATACCCAGTGGGGTGGAGGGGGGAGGGAAAGAGTTGACCCTGATACCATGTGCAGTCGTAACTGGAGTCCTGCCTAAGCCAGACAGCCTGGAGGGCATGAGTTGGGAACAAGCTTTGGCAAACTGCACTTCCTTGCTTGGGCTCTCAAGGTGACAGTCACCATAGCACTGCCCGCACCAGTCATCCTTCCTCTGTGGCTTCAGCCCTGTGAGCTGTGGACCAGTGAGTGCACCCTGGTAACAGTTGAGGCAAATTAAGCTGTGCAGTGCCAGTGTTCAACAGCGACACCGTGTGGCAGCAGCAGGAACTGTACTGCAGTGGGATGGAAGCCTGAGGTAAACGGATTAAATGCACTTGGAAGTTCGCTTTTGCCTGGAGTTTGGAAGCAGGCACTTCCGGAGCTAAATGCCTCAAGGGTTCTTGGACAATTTGGAATGGGGACTATCAAGAAGGTAGCATGGAGCATCCTGGTAATACAATCAAGGGAATACTTTGAAAACTTTCCACCTCAAATTTGAGAGTCAGGTCATAGTAGTCGCAACTGGCAGTGTAGCAAATGTTAGTTTCATCTATTTGATCTTTTTTTTCTGCACTTTGCTACTTTGTAAGTCAGAGAGTTTAAAAATATTTATAGCTCAATTACTTTCTTTGTGACCTCTGCATTTTGTATGCAGAAAGGCCTTCCCCTCTCCAAGATATTGTATATATAAGGTACAGACATCTGTGTGTTGTTTAGTCATGTCCAACTCTTTGCAACCCCATGGACTGTACCCCACCAGGCTTCTCTGTCCATGGAATTCTCCAGGCAAGAATACTGGAGCGGGCGGCCATTTCCTTCTCCAGGGGATGTTACTGGCCCAGGGATTGAACCTGGGTCTCCCGCATTGCAGGCAGATTCTTTACTATCTGAACTATAGGGAAGTCCCACAGATATATAGATAGTGATAGGAAAACTCTGAAAGGCTTTGGAATAGGCAAAAAAGTTTACTGACCGTCCTTTCAGTGGAATACTACATAGCTCTTTAAGGTTTTCTGGAAGAATAATTAAGATAAGAGTGGAAACCATTAGTTACCTCGTAAATTAACCACAGCTTTTCAGTCTCATTATTAAACAGGTTCTATGATTCTTGAAATTTTCTGAGGCCCTGCTATAAGCTGCAGGTCAAAGTCTGGATCTTCAGCAGACATTGAAGAAAGTAGGGAAAACCACTAGGCCATTCACGTATGACCTAAATCAAATCCCACATGATTATACAGTGGAAGTGACAGATAGATTAAAGGGATTAGACTTGGTAGACAGTGGGTGAAGAACCATGGATGGAGGCTCACAACACTGTGCAGGAGGCTGTGTCCAAAACCAAACCCAAGAAAAAGAAATGCAAGAAGCAAAGTGGTTGTTCAAGGAGGCTTTATAAATATCTGAGGAAAGAAGAGAAGCAAAAGGCAAGGGAGAAAGGGAAAGATACCAAACTGAATGCAGAGTTCCATAGAATAGCAAGGAGAGATAGAAGGCCTTCTTAAATGAACAATGCAAAGAAATAGAGGAAATCCATAGACTGGGAAAGACTAGAGATATCTTCAAGAAAATTGGAGATATCAAGGGAACATGTCATGCAAGAATGGGCACGATAAAGGACAGAAACAGTAAGGACCTAACAGAAGCAGAAGAGATTAGTAAGAGGTGGCAAGAAAACATGGAAGAACTATACAAAAAAGGTCTTAGTGACCAGAATAACCACTATAGTCACTCACCTAGAGCCAGCCATCTTGGAATGTGAGCTCGAGTAAGCCTTAGGAAGCATTACTACAAAAAAAAAAAACTTGTGGAGGTGATGGGATTCCAGTGGAACTTTTAAAATCCAAGTGCTTCACTCAATATGTCAGCAAAGTTGGAAAACTCGGCAATGGCCACAGGACTGGAAAAAGTCAGCTTCCATTTCCAATCCCAAAGAAGGGCAACACCAAAGAATGTTCAAGCTACCATACAATTATGCTCACTTTTCATGCTAGCAAGGTTACGCTCAAAATCCTTCAAGCTAGGTTTCAGCAGTACATGAACTCAGAACTTCCAGATATACAAATGGGCTTAGAAAAAGCAGAGGAATCAGAGATCAAATTTCCAGCATTCACTGGATCATAGAGAAAGCAAGGAAATTCCAGGAAAACATCTACTTTGCTTCATTGACTAGGCTTGACTATGCTAAAGCCTTTGACTGTGTGGATCACAAAACAAATTGTGGAAAATCCTTAAAGAGATGGGAATACCAGACCACTTTACCTGTCTCCTGAGAAACCTGTATGCAGGTCAAGAAGCAACAGTTAGAACTGGACATGAAACAACAGACTGCTTCAAAGTTGGGAGAGAAAAAAAAAAGTTGGGAAAGGAGTACATCAAGGCTGTGTATTGTCACCCTGCAGAGAACATCTTGTGAAGTGCAGGGCTGGACGAATCACAAGTGGGAATCAAGATTGCTGGGAGAAATATGACAACCTCAAATATGCAAATGATACCACTCTAATGGCAGAAAGTGGAGAGGAACTAAAGAGACTTTTTAATCTTAAAATTTATTTATTTATGTTTAAAATTTATTTATTTTTTTAATTGAAGGATAATTGCTTTATAATATTGTACTGGTATCTTTCTGCCAAACATCAACATGAATCAGCTATAGGTAAAGAGCCTCTTGATGAGGGTGAAAGAGGAGAGTGAAAAAGCTGGCTTAAAGCTCAACATTCAAAAAACAAGGATCATGGCATCTGGTCTGATCACTTCTTGGCAAATAGAAGGAGAAAAAGTGGAAGTAGTGATAGGCTATGTTTTCTTGGGCTACAAAATCAGTGCAGATGGTGACTGCAGCCATGAAATTAAAAGACACTTGCTCCTTGGAAGGAAAGCTTTGACAAACCTAGACAGCATATTAAAAAGCAGAGACATCACTTTGCTGACAAAGGTCTGCATAGTCAAAGTGGTTTTTCCAGTAGTCATGTATGGATGTGAGAGTTGGACCATAAAGAAATCTGAGCACTGAAGAACTGATGCTTTTGAACTGTGGTGCTAGAGAAGACTCTTAAAGAGTCCCTTGGACTACAAGGAGATCACACTAGTCAATCCTAAAGGAAATCAACCCTGCATATTCATTGAAAGGACTGATGCTGAAGCTCCAATACTTTGGCCACCTGATGCAAAGAGTCTACTCATTGGGAAAGACTCCGAATCTGGGAAATATTGAGGGCAAAAGGAGAAGGGGGCGACAGAGGATGAGATGGTTAGATAGCATCACTGACTCAATGGACATGAGTTTGAGCAAACTCCAGGAGATAGTGAAGGACAGGGGAGCCTGGCGTGCTGCAGTTTATGGGGTTGCAGAGTCAGACACGACTTGGAGACTGAACAGAAACAACAAAGCAAAGACACAGAGGCCCACTGCGTCATGGAAAAGGACTTGCCAAGTATATGAGACTACTGGTACTTCGTAGAATAGACTTTGCTGTACAAATTTCTGGGCTAACGTTACTTAGATGACTTTCAAGCTGTACCTGAGTGTGACTTCCCATGACTCCTTTTAGTCCAGGAGCAGATAAGTTTATGTCAGCAGAACTTTAAACCAAGACCCAGCAGAGGCAGAATTACACAGGATGGAAGACGCTAATGAGGGAAAGTTCTCTGTGGTTGTGTTGAGACTGTTTTAATACTCTCTTCAGGATGAACCAGGAAGCCATTTCTCTTTCTTTTTAAGCTATCTTTAATCTACATTAATTCACTCGACTCTGCTTTTGTAAAATGAAGTTAAACTCATTGATCTTCCCACCATCAATAAATTAAAAAGGAGTTCTTTTACTCTTTCATAGCAATGTATAGTTATTTGCATAGCTTCCTTTCTACCAGTATATAATTGAAAAAATATTGTATATCAATTTCTGGGCATGCTGTATTTGTGAAGGATGTTCCTTTAACTGAATACCTCTAGTGAACATAGGTTGATTTTACTTATGAAGCCTGTGACAACAAAGCCATCCCAGGAAAGCTGGCCTAGCACCATCCTTATAGATTGCGAAAAAGGGCACCTTCTAGAAGACCAGACTCCTTGGCAATTTTGGGAACTCACATAGAGAGGAATTCATTCAGATTTATAGGTAACATGGGCAAAGTATGGTGGAATTTCTTGGGCTTGATTTCCTAGCCTTGAGAGTGAAAGTCACTCAGTTGTGTCCAACTCTTTGTGACCCCATGGACTGCAGCCCTCCAGGCTCCCCTGTCCCTGGGATTCTCCAGGCAAGTATACTGAAGGGGGTAGCCATTCCCTTTTCCAGGGCGTCTTCCCAACCCAGGAATCTAACCCAGGTCTCCCACATTGCAGGTGAATACTTTACTGTCTGAACCACCAGAGAAGCCCTTCCTAGGTTTGAGCTGGCAAATAATAGAGACTTTCACAAGTGCAATTCAGAGCCAGTAGTTATACAATACAAACCCAAGAAAGTCCTTTTGTTGTTTAGTAACCAAGTCATGTTCCACCTCTTTTGTGACCCCACGGACTGTAGCCCAGCAGGCTCCTCTGTCCATGGGATTTCATAGGCAAGAATACTGGAGTGGTTTGCCATTTTTCTCCTCCAGGGGGATCTTTCAGACCCAGGGATGGAACCCGAGTCTCCTGCATTGGCAGGCATGTTCTTTATCACTGATAAAGCCCCAAGAAAGCCAAAGTGGTTAACTGGCACCGCACCTATGTGAATTATCAGGTCAAACCTAACGAGGACATTTTTATTAATGACAAAAAATAATCTTAGAGACTTTTATGGTCAAAAGGGGGAAAGGTATTAAGAAAATTGGAAATAATTTAAAGTTTTAAAAAGAGCAAAAAAAATTAGTAGGTTTTCTGTGTAATACTAGATATCCCTTCTGAGTTCTGCTTCTAAACGAATTTTGCTCATTTTTTTTTTTTTGGTCATTGAGTTGTTTCATAACCCTGTAAATTGTAGAAAGTTGTTAGAGACCAAAATGATTATTGCCCAGAGAAGCAAATGAATTCTGTCTGATGGAGATGTAATTGATTTCTCCCTGTGGAAAGAGCCAGTTTTGCATCTTTTAGCAAATTCATTTCAGCAAACCTGGTTGCTCATATATGTGTCTTTTCTTTGAATTCTCCTTGGAACCAGTTTAAAGCATTTTATTCATTCCTTTATTAATAATGAGCAAGATAAACATTTTGGCACTTGACTACTTTATATGAGAGTCATAGCACTACATTTGTAAAAAAAAAAAAAAAAAAAAAAAAGACATATTTACCTGTGTGTTTTAAAGTCTTTTAGATGAGCATTTTTTTAAGATATAAGGGACAATATAAGGATATAGCTTTATTGTCTTCATAAAACTAAGTCATTTTTTCATGATTTATTGAGTATCCCTTATTTTCCCTATTAATTTGAAAGGCCACTTTTCTGATGTTATTTGTGTTCTCTATTATGATCTATTCATTTCCACATCATAAGTCTGTTTTAAGTGCTATTGCTTTATAATGCATTTTGATAATTTGGCAGGTTATTTTAATGTTGCACTAACTACTGAAGAACAGATTGTCCTGCCAATTTGGATTGGTCTAAAATTTGAAATAATGAAAGATAAAGCACTAGTATACAAAAATTGGCTCAGTTATTTGGGCCTCATCAACTCCTTCTCAGACTATGCTAATGAGACAGAATCTAATTATAAATCTAGAAGGTAAGCAAGCATGTCTTCTTACTTATCAGTAAATCCATAGTTTATTCCATTTTGGAAGTCCATAGTTTATTCCATTATGGGTTATTCTCCCCATACCCAAACAATTATGTGTAAAATAGGGCAGAATAGAACATTAGCATGGAATGGTAGTAGAAGCAGTGAAAGCCATTAACAGTACAATAGGACCAGACCTTTTGATTCATAACAAAACCTGCTCATATTCTAACGCACTTATACAACTGCTTGGGTTTGAAAGTGAAATGACTCACGCCCTTTGTCCCTGGGGTTTTGATTAATTAAGAAACAGAAACAGGAGGCACATAAGGATAAAAGTATCGGCCTTATTGCTAACGAAGCTAGGTTGGAGTCCACAGCTTGGACTCCTGTCTCCAAATTTCCACCTTGAGATCCACATGGGCACGAAGGTGGCCCTGCAGGATGAGCTATCTCCTGGGCAGCCCAGCGAGGGTCAACAGCAGCCTCACACCCAGTCATACCTTGGGGTGCAGGTTGTTTCTGCACTAACTCCGTCCACAGATAAATGCAGACATCAGACTATGGCCATCTTGCCATCTTGGTCGGATCAACTTTCCTAAAATCATGGGGAGGAGCCAATGATGGACAAGGGAAAAATCAGGCTATAGGAGCTTTCCCATCAATAGTTCCTGGAGAAATGGATGTGTTGATAGAACTTCCTATTTTATAAGTGGTTACAATGTGGGCAGAGAAAGACTAGAGTCCCTCCTACAGGATGGCACAGAAACTGATACTCATAAAGATGAACTTGAGTTTAAGAAGAAAATATTATGTTCAACCTACTCTGATTATGAAGGGTTGGAGAAATGTAATATGCTTCAGATCAGATAGATTCCTATTGGAAGTATTTTTCTTTTTTTTTAGAATCCTCATTTGTCTTTAATCACCGAGTTTTAGCTTTTACAAATAATCTTAGAACAATGCAGTGAACTGAGGTTTAGGGGAACCAGTTCTTACTGGTACACGAAGAACTATTCAGTTGAGTTCCGTCGCTCAGTTATGTGACCCCATGGATTGTAGCATGCCAGGCTTCCCTGTCCATCACCAATTCCTGGAATTTGCTCAAACTCATGTCCATCCAGTCGGTGATGCCATCCAAACATCTCATCCTCTGTTGTCCCCTTCTCTTCCTGCCTTCAATCTTTCCCAGCATCAGGGTCTTTACCAATGAGTCATTTCTTCTCATCAGGTGACTAAATATTGGAGTTTCAGCTTCAGTATCAAGTCCTTCCAATGAATATTCAGGACTGATTTCCTTGAGGATTGACTGATTTGATCTCCTCGCAGTGCAAGGGACTCGCAAGAGTGTTCCCCAACACCACAGTTCAAAGGCATCAATTCTTTGCATTCAGCTTTCTTAATAGTCCGACTCTCACATCCATACATGACTACTGGAAAAACTGTAGCTTTGACAAGATGGACCTTTGTTGGCAAAAGTAATGTCTCTGCTTTTTAATATGCTGTCTAGATTGGTCATAGCTTTCTTCCAAGGAGCAAGCATCTTTTAATCTCATGGCTGCAGTCACCATCTGCAGTGATTTTGGAGCCCCCCAAAATAAAATGTTTCCATTGTTTCCCCATCTATTTGCCATGAAGTGATGAGACTGGATGCCAGGATCTTGGTTTTCTGACCAAACGTGGTCCACTAGAGAAGGGAATGGCAAACCACTTCAGTACTCTTGCCTTGAGAACCCCATTAACAGTATGAAAAGGCAAAAAGTTATGACACTGAAAGTTGAACTCCCCAGGTTGGTAGGTGTCCAATATGCTACTAGAGAAGAGTAGAGAACTTAGTCCAGAAAGAATAAAGAGATGGGGCCAAAGCAAAAACAATGCCAGTTGTGGATGTGACTGGTGATGGAAGCAAAGTCTGATGCTGTAAAGAACAATATTGCATTGGAATGTTAGGTCCATGAATCAAGGTAAATTGGAAGTGGGAAAACAGGAGATGGCAAGAGTGAACATCAACATTTTAGGAATCAGTGAACTAAAATGGACTGGAATGGGCGAATTTAACTCAGATGACCATTGTATCTACTACTGTGGGCAAGAATCCCTTAGAAGAAACGGAGTAGCCCTCATAGTCAACAAGAGTCTGAATTGCAGTATTTGGATGCAATCTCAAAAATGACAGAATGATCTCTGTTCATTTCCAAGGCAAACCATTCAATATCATGGTTATCCAAGTCTCTGCCCTGACCAGTAATGAAGAACTATTACATGCTCAATTTTCTATAGATAAGTCAGCTGATTGGAATAACATTGTCACAGGAACAAAATTATTTTTAAAGCCATAAACAAACATGCATTTCTGCTTACTAGTAGAACTGGAAGCATTTTTTAAAGTTTGGACACTTGAATATAGGCTTCCATGAACTCTCAGTGTCCCAAAACACTGACAAGTGTGGCAAATCTGTCTCCAACAATCCCAGATAGTGAGTATAGCAGGTACCCAATTACCCCCCTTGCCCTTTTAATTAGTGTGTGTGTGTGTGTGTGTGTTCAGTCACTCAGGTCCAACTCTTTGCCACCCACTGGCTCCCAATCAGGCTCCTCTGTCCATGGGATTATCCAGGCAAGAATACTGGAGAGGATTACCATTTCCTCCTCCAGGGGATCTTCCCAACCTAAGAATTGAACCCAGGTCTCCTGCATTGCAGGCAAATTCTTAGCCATTGAGCCATCTTAGTATTGTACCCTAGAAGAAGGAACACAAAAATTCATAAATGCTTTATTCCACATTTTAATGTTTAAAAACTATGTTAACAGAGCAATTATACAATAGAACTTCTTACATGTCTTTATTTACACCACATCCTGGGGTGGGGGGGAAAAAAACTATGTGTTTAATCAACCATGAACGACAAAGTTTTGTGACGGGTGACTCACTTAAATCATCCATCTGAAATCATTGACAAGGTTTTACATTAGTAAATCAGTGGTGTGCTATAGGTAGATGAAGTCTAGAATACACTGAACTCTAGACAGTAGATTATATACCAGTGATCAAGATTCAAGTGTTTTGGGGCAAAAATTACTTAAGACATCCTATGTTGGCGTGGACACTGAAAAGGCAAACATGCAAGACTTTCAAAAGTTTGATAAAATAATAGTTTCTTTTTTTTTCTTTCTTTCTTTCATATTTGTGCTCACAGTTAATATTCAGGTCTAAGATTCAGGTCTTTCCCTTTCAAAGAGACCAAAGTTTGGGAAACAGAAATTCAATTTTGGAAAAAAAAATTCCTCTTCCCCAACTTCTGTTTTCATAAATACTGTGTAGTAGTATCAGTGTTAACGCTGGAACAGTATTGCGAAGTAACAACTCATTATTTTGGGTATTCTATTTCTATATAGCAATAATTTGGGTCTAAAACGTTTCTTCTTATTTGTAGCTCAGAGAACTAGCTTTGAAATAATTAATCTTAATACCAGTCTAAGAAATCAACGTAACATTTCTCAGACATTTCTCTCTCTAAACAAGTAAGATTTGTAGGTTCCAAGTTTACATTAAGAGAACTATGTTACCTGGGAGAGAATGTAAATTTTTCTAATTGCCAAACAAAACCACTAGTATTAATGAAGACATTTATTCTTGATATGCAGATACTAGCGACTTCTATTTCAATGTGGATCAACAACTTCAAAAATATACAGCCTCCTATTTATTTACAATGTATTTACATACAAATGAAGTATTTCCTACAATAAGCCTCAACTGCATAGATTCTTCCTTTTAAAAACACAAATTCAAGCCTGTATGCACATGGGCCGTTTCACAGTTCTTCCTTACAGAAAACTCTAAAGAAGGAGGTCTGAGCCCTGTGAATTTTACATGCTTTTCAAGAACTTTCCCTTTAAGATTTAGTGGTATTTTTCAGTTGTCAGCCACCCCGTCCCCAATTTTTCATCTGAAAACCTTAGATCATTATAAATAATTCACTGTATTTTAGAGGAATGGTGTTCTTTTGCTAAAAGATTCTTAGATTTGCCATCCCTAAGGAAAACATTAACATCCTTAAATGATATAATCTCAATCTTTATTTTGAAAGTGGGTAGAAGTTTACCATGAACTGGAATGGAGGAATCATATACTTAAGGTTTACATCCTAAGCCTCAAGCCAACTTACATTGAAAACCAGAGGGAAACTGATGGCTTTTGCACTAAAGGCATAAAATCAAATTCCTGATCATTTCACCGATCTCCTCCCCAACCCAACAAGATGTGCCATCCAGCACTCTGACCCGCTGAAACACAGTGGAGCGCTAACCTTGTCAAAGCAGTCTGTAGCCCCTTTCAGCAGAGAACTCCCCTTAAAGGGAGGACAGGATTGATCATCACATGATGAACCCAAACATTCTAGAGAAACTTCTGACCTAAATTCAGTATTTCCTCTAACAAAGGGTGTATCTTCTAATTGCTTTCAAAAAAGAAAAAAAAAAAAAAAAACACCTAAAACACCTCATTTTCATTTCTTCACACCTGCCAAAACCATAAGCTTACTGTGTCTCAGGCCACGTGCAGGCAGCCTTATTTGCAATGATGCACCTGTACCAGCATTTCCAGTGGGAAGGGGGCTGCATTCCTCCCCTCCCTAAGTCCTGGCTCCTACTTCTTTTCCCTCAAGTCCCAGGAATCACCATCTGAGAATGACAGATAGGACTAATGGGGAGAAAAAGGAGAGACGAATTTGCTCTGTGTGGGTCTCTAACTTGACCTGTGCCAAGATCACTGGGAGGCCTTATAAGACAGTTTGCTGGACCTCCACCCCCATAGTTTCTGATCTTATTTGGTCTGGACTGTGGCCTGAGTACATGCATCCCATAGAGTTCCCAGGTGATGCTGATGCTGCTGATCTGGGGATACCCACTTTGAGGAACACTGACTTGGAGGCTTGAATCCAACTCTAGAAAAAAGCTAATTCTGGGGTGACTGTCTGAGGTGTCCTCTGAAATACTATGATACCTTATCACAGCCATTAGTTCACCCCAAGCCCCATGGCCATCACCCATGTATGTCTTTCTCAACAGGGTCTGCAAATATGAGAGGAAAAGTGGGTAGAGAGGTTTTTACCCCTCTTTCACTACTGGGCAGTTAAACTATGGTTTCCTAGCACTAAATCCATTAAAAGTGCTGTGTGCTGGCTTCAGTGACTGGCATGCAAGAGAAGCTACGCAGTGACATCGTTTATGGTAGTGGGAGTGAAGGAGATAAGCTCCAGGTGCAAAAGGTCCTACAAACGGAAGCAGGCAGGCCAGGCCTGAGCCTCCAGAGAAAAGAAGGGGTAGCAGCGGAGAATGTCCCTGGTGATGTACGGCCCACCAGAGGACCCCTCATCCTCCTTAACCCTCCTCTTCCTACGAGGTCTCTGGTTGCCCTGGACCTGGTCCCCTTCCTTTGCTGGGGACCCAGCTGTAGGCCACTCTGGGCACTTCTAATTGGTGGCTTACTCTGGTGCCACCACCCAACAGGCAGTGTGAGGTTGGAGCGGTTGATCCAGATTCCACTAATACCACAAGGGACGGATTCTCGGCAACTCTGAACAAACATCTGCTAGGAACAAAATCAGATTCATTGCTTAGATTCCTTAAGCAATCTTGCTAATACAGTATCCTGTTTCAGCTAAACAATGAGTTTCAATCATCTTTTCTAGGTGGCCTGGGGGCCTAATCATCATAACTTGGTTTCTGAAGGAAAATACATTCCAGATTGCAAACAACCAATGGACAATTCTACACTACACTCTGCCTGTAAGTTGGGGTTCTGCACTAGCTTATAAACTGGGGACTGCCTATGATTAACAAGACTGCATTTCTTCCCTGTACATATGCTGCTGTCCTCACGTCCAATAAGTAACATGAAGGAAATTAAGGATTTACAGTGTGCTATGTTATAACAACTAGAGAACAGGTCATACTCCAAAATGTGAACCTAGCACTGTTCACTGGCGCTGAGATCCTATCTACCCAAGGAAAACGTGCTGCTCCCAAAGGCTTAAGGTATAAAATTCCTTAGTCTACTCACATAGCAGAAAAACTTGTACAGCACTTGACTGTGTGATTTAAATTCTACCTAACATCTGTGGTACATGTATTTTTGGCTATGGGTTCACTACTCTGAACAAGAATAATAAGAACAACACATTTTACAGCTAATCCCACACAAATGATGAAATTAATCACTGACATCTGACAAATTACAGTAGGGTCTATTATATTCAGTCAACAATAAACTTAAATAAACATACAAAGAAGATTTGAAAAACCTGTAGTGCAGACGTCAACAAGTGCCTCCTGTAAATAAGCATATTTTAAATAAAAAAAAAATCCCCTGTTCTGACACATAAAATCCAGAGATCAAAAATATCACTACACATCCCAAGCCTCCTCTAAATAAGCATATTTTAAATAATAAAAAAAAATCCCCTGTTCTGACACATAAAATCCAGAGATCCAAAAATATCACTACACATCCCAAGACCTAATGATAATCTTCTCAACTGACTGTATAGGCAGAAAGTGAATTTTTATAAGTTAATGAAGAAAATAGGAAGTAGCCTAATAAAGCTTGCAAATAAAATTTGTATTTTTTTAATGGAGGGTCATCCTCTATATAGCTATTACATGATTGGGTGCCCCGGGCAAGCTCCAAAGGCCAGGCATCTTGTTTGGTTGAGTTTCTCTTCTGCTTATCTATGAAAGACTGCTGAGAAGGACAGAAATGGCTGTGGGTTTCACTGGGTTAGGAATTCATACATAGGTAGGTACTCATTTCTAAATACCTGAACTCTGATGTCTGTGGATGTAATTCTGGAGCATGACATTAGAAGCTATGATGATACTACTAAGACAGGCAGAAAATAAACTTTCCTTTTCCCCCAAGGGGGTCAGGAATGATCCTGATGCTTGCTTTCTGTATGAGATGTTAGTCTGTCAAGGGGAGGGGACAGTTCCGTGTTACTCCCGGTAAGAGTGGAGGCCTCCGGGGATCTCAGTGCAGGAGGAAGAGCCCAGAGTTAAGTGCCTCGAAACTCTGCCAAGAGTCTGTGGTTAGAGGCTACTTATCTCTGGAGAAGATATCTGTTCAGTGAACTGACGTGTTTGTTGAGTTCAACCAGGATGTAGATATAACACAAGCCCTGTTTCAAGAGACTAGGTCACAGGGTACACATGCTTCTCATTGTGTGATACAGACAATCCAGGCACAGGTGATGGTCCAGCGTAGTGGGGGATGTGATGCTGGGTTCCTGTCCTGTCCCCAATGCCTTTTCAGGCTACCGTGCCCCAAACTTCTCTTCTTTTTCAATCTCTCTGGAATTTCCTTCACTTGCTTTTAGGAGAGGGGCTGGGGTAAGAGTGTCAGCGACTCTGTCCCACATGTGGGTCACATCAGGTGGGCAGTGACAGCCCACCCTTAACCGGGGATGAGGAGAGGGACAGCACTGACACCAAAGTCCCCATCTTGGGGGAGAAAGGTACACCGTGCTTCCATCACACGCTGTCCTCAAAATCACCTCTGAAGGCTCTTTCTCTTTTTTCAAGACTGGATGGATGGCTAGTGGAAAAGAAATAGGAATGAGGCTTATTTAAGGTACAAAACTCTTGTATTTGCAACAACCTAAATTTATAGATACAAAGTGTTAGTCGCTCAGTTGTGTTCACCTCTTTGCAACCTCATGGACTATAGTCCGCCAGACTCCTCTGTGTCCATGGACTTCTCCAGGGAAGAATACTGGAGTGGGTAGCCATTCCTTTTTCCAGGGGATCTATCCAACCCAGGGATGGAACCAGGGTCTTCTGCACTGCAGGCGGATTGGGTTCCCTTGGTGGCTCAGACAGTAAAGAATCTGTCTGCAATGCAGGAGACACCAGTTCGATCCCTGGGTCGGGAAGATCCCCCGGAGAAGGGAATGGCTACCCACTCCAGTATTTTTGCCTGGAGAAGTCCATGGACAGAGGAGCCTGGTGGGCTATAGTCCATGAGGTTGCAAAAAGGTGGACATAACTGAGCAACTAACACTTTCACTTTCATAGATATAAAACAAATCTTTTAAAGACCCCCCTAAAGTACCTAATATAAAACAGGACTTACTTTCCCTAGATCACCCTTGGTTAGAAACACATGATTTTCTGTGCAAAAAGCTCGTGGACATGAGTAGAAGCTTCTGGGTTTATAATTTTAGAAAATGTTTTTCCCCCTTCAACAATACAGATGTAGGGCTGAAGGCTATCTGCATCTGAAAATATTTCCTCATGCATTTTGGACAATCTTTTTGTAGGACTCCTGCTTCTCAATTTGTTATAAAGGTGTTGTGGGTCTTTCCCAACAAAAGCTGACTCAGATTATATAGAGTAACTTTAACATAAAGAGGGAAACAAAACTTCATTTTCTAGGTAACCCAGATGTGTAGTTCAGTATATTTACCAAGGTAAGAATCATTCCCACCCCTTTCTGAGCTGAGAACACTCGCCAGAGAAGGTCTCTGCACAGAGTGGATGGAGCGCCAGCGAGGCCTCGAGCTGCTGAAGCTCGCCTGCCAGGTAACCAGAGCTGCCTCAAATATTGGGCATTCTCTGATCCAACAAGGGTATGTGCCCTGTGACTCTCATCTGATTATCCCTATGTGCTATATTAACCAAAATAGGCAAATTATTTACGAAACCATTTTTTTCTGTAAAGCAAAATAAATATATACAATTCAAGATTCTTTTCTCTGCTAAAAAGGTACAGATATTATAAGCTGAACATCAGTAGGAAAATTATTTCAGAATCTGGATGTACAATAAATAAACACGGTGGGTGATCATGTCTTCAAAGTTCTAAGAGACGATGAAATCACAAAAAAATAGTAGAGTGAAAAACAATCAACTGTGAAAAGTACTGGAAAATATGATTGCATGAAATTTGGAACCAAAAAAATCCACAATCCTTAAAATTGATCCCCAATCCTGGAGGGGCATGAACCATGATAGAAACAGGTCTCTTGTTTTGCTACCAAAGTATTATTTCATTGTGTATCTTGTAAATTTCTGTTTGCTTCTGTAAACTTGCAAAGGAAGTGATGAAGGGTTGCTGATGCGTGGTAACTTGACTGCTTCCTTTTCTCAGCTGGTCTCAGTGGCCTTTGTCACCATTTGATGAGTAGGCCCAGTCGTAGATGACCAAGGGAATGCTTACCAGGGAAAACAACACCCCCAGACCCAAGAAAAGGGCAGCCTGGAGTAACAGAAAGGCAAGGGTTATTTTCAGGGAAGCAAACATTTCCCAAGCACACCTGGTAAAAAACAGAAATGTTTTCTCTCTGTGTCCCCTCATATTTGGTTTGTTACATCTATTACCAAACTCTGAGATTCTTCCTAAAGTTTTGTGCACCTGATTCTCCAAGGATGGGAACCTAAGAAAAACTAGCTGTGCATTCCCATCCTCTGTATTCTGCTCTTTGATTTCATGGTCATCTTAGAGTGAATCTGCTCTACAACTGACTGGGTATCACTCTTGCTAGCTTCTTTCAGACTAAAGACGAAAACGAAAAAAAGAAAAAAGATCATCCTTAGAAAACATACAGGTCATTTCATCAACCAGCCTAGTTTTTCACTGACAGGTAAACATTTCTGTTTGAAAAAGTGTTAAAAGGATATCTAAAAGCAGAGTAGATTTGATCAAGTGAGACAGGAAATGGGTATACAAAATTAAGTGATTTCAAGGGTTGATGAAGGCCCAAGGGGCAGGTCACAAAGTCTAAAATCTGGAGAACACAGGCTTATAAATTGCTTGGCGTTGGGAGTTTCCAATGAGAGCTGAAATTCAGGGAGAAGGATGAAGCGGCATGAGAGCCATGGCAGGCCAGACTGGAGTCTGGAGGAGGAGACAGAGCTATGGGAAGGGGAGAGGGCGGAGAGTGGGGTTGAGAGGGCTGGGTCCAGGCTCACCATCACTGGTCTGGTGTAACTCCCAGTGAGCCCCTACACAGACTGGATCTCTTGTCTAATGCTATTTGGTAGATCCTCCCAGGGGTTTTATAATGGGAGCAAGGCTGGAGGGGCCCAGAGAATTCATGATCAGTAGGTCTCCACCACTGTCAGACTGAATCTTAAGTTTACTGCCAAAATTTAATCAAAAACCTCCCAAAAAAACAGAAGTCCAGGACCAGAAGACTGCTCCTCCCTCTCTATCCTCATGAAGCCCCCACTGGTCAGATTTAGAAGGATTTGAGATTTAGGGATTGTCTTTAGGGATTTAGGGATTGTCCTGTTGGGGAAGCAGATGCTCCAGTGGCATCAACAATGCTTCCTCTAAATACACAGGGATGTTCCCCCGTGCCTAAGCCCCCTCACTGGGGTCTGTTGACTCAGGTAACGTGTGCGATTAGAGTGCTTACACTATCTGGGAGGGCGGCTGAAAAGCCTTCTCCGAGGCCAAACATAATGGTGCTCCAAAAGGTACTCATGTAGCAGACACTTCACCCCTGCTCCCCTCACTGTCTCCAAGTGCACCACCTTCAAGATGCCCTTGAACTTCACCAGACCTGGAAACAAGAATTCCAATATAGAAAGGTAGTTTCTGAATCCAGGTCTGTTGCTCCAAAGCATTTCTGTCAAATCATAAAAAGACTCAATGCTAACTCAGCTGTTTCAATTAAGGCACTGCAGGTTCCCTGGGCTGAAGGATGGAGTTACAGGACCAGGGACTATACAGAAACAGTGGACTGCAGAAAAGTTTTGAGCCCCTTTCCACTTCAGATCTTGCTAATAACAAGGCATCACCCTGGAGAGACACAGGATGAAAAATGTCTAATCTCTTGGCTGGCCACTCTGACACAAAAGGAGCAGAACCTGAAGATATTTTGAGGGAATGGAGAAGATCCTGATATGGTATTTTAAATCTCCCAAATGAGCAAACACTAGGATGGCTGCCTCCTTTTGAGGTCACTGTAAGTACCAGATGGTGAAGATGGACTATTTATCTGGCATAGTTCAGTGAAAAACAAATTAGAAAAATGAGAGTGGCCGGCATGAGACATACCCAAATTCGTTGAGTTCCCTTATCTCCATCTTGGCTTGTGATTTTTAAATAAAGAGATGAAGGAAGAATGAAAATAAGCATATTGGCAGATGTAACACCTGGAAAATAAGAAAAATTGAGGTTATCATTGTGAAAGCTTAACTTTCTAAACAGCTATCGTAGAATAAGCGGCAGGTCAGGAAGCCATACCAACGACTCCAAAAATATCCTTCATGGAGGGTATGAAGATCACCAACAAGTTGATAATAACCAGGAGTATGAAGGTCACCAAGACATGACGACATAAATTAAACTTTGTTTTCTTAGCCAGTTCAAATAAGGAAGATCGAACCTGCAGAAAAAGAAAGCAAAAGGTTCTGTCATGCCTCCAGCTTGCAGACTTTCGTGTTTCTCATCAGTTATGGACGGACTGGGGCGTAGGCATTTGGACTTGTTCAGGCCACACCGCGTGAGTTTCTAGATGGCTTAATCACCTGGGAAGCCAGGCAGCTGGACATAAGATGGAAGTCCTTTTCTCTATGAGTAGGTAGTTTTCTTTTGCAGGGGGACAGTTTCTATTTTATCTACGACTGAGCACTCTCTCCTGGTCCTTCTATATTCCCCTGTCTTGGATGACTGGGATTCAAACAGTCTATCTACATTTCTCTGTGAGGAAGAGGGATAGATTAATCAGAATTGATTCATCTGTCAGAAGGCTACTCTACCTCACTGATCCCACTTTCTTTCCAAAGACCCTTGAGATCCTTCCCTGAGGCAGTTTCAATGATGCAGGAGTTTCCCACAGCAGCCTTGTTCTGCAAGTGGCTCCTGAAGGCAGCAGGGAAGAGGAGCCCTCGGCTTTTCTCAGGTTGCACTGAGGCCTCTTACTCACCGTGAAAAATAACACGGGCACCGTGAGGATGACGGCCACGATGACTGCCAGCCGTACCGTCAGGATAAGGATGTCGTCCTTACTCTGATACTTGTGGAGGAGGTCGGGCTGCACGCTTTCTAAAACGAGGCGGAATGTGAAAGGGCATTAAGACAAGACAAAGAATTCTCATGGAGTGAGGGGTTTTCTGAACCACAAAGATCTGTAAACTAAAGGCGACAAGGAAAGCAATGTTCTGGGAGCTGAAGTGTCTATTCAACCATTTATAAAGTTGAAGAGCAAAATCCCCCATATGAGACATGCCCCACCTGTCCATACCTGCAGCAAAAAGGAGTGTAAGAGTAATCAACAGAAATTACACAGAGTGGGGAGCTTCATTGACACTAAACTAAACTCAGGAGTGAGCTGAGGTTAGATACCATACGGTTGAAACACAAAGCCCTTCTTCATCTAGAGTCTCCTCAATTTGGTGCCATTCATCCAGCAATGCCCACCGGCCTCAGTCTCACTGAGTGGGCTGCAGGCCACCTGGAGCCTCTTTCAAAGTCTTCTGTTATCACTCAACATCCAAGCAGAAGTGCCCATGGAACTTCACTGCTGCAAGGAACTCATTCTTCTCTTCCAGATATGTTTTCCTCATAAAGCTTATGTACCACTTTGAACTTTTTCTTAACACTGAACTTCAGAAAGTGTCATTTCAAAGATAATCAAAGCTAGAAAGGCAGTCACTGAGCAAGAAAAAGCTCACTCCTGCCTTTTCTTAAAGAATAATTGCTGTTTTTTAAAATATCTATTTTTATTTATTTATTTGGCTACGTCAAGTCTTAGTTGCTGTGTGTAGAATCTGTAGTTGTGGCATGTGGGCCTTAGTTCTCAGACTAGGGATCAAACCCAGGCCCCCTGCATTGGGAGCGTGGAGTCTTAGCCACTGGACCATCGAGGAAGGCCCACTCCTGTCTTTTTTTAATCGATGACTGTACAGCAGTTAGTTGTAATTTGGATGTGCTCTGGAGAGGAGCTAAGCTCAAGGTCCTTCTACTCTGCCATTTTGTCTTCAACTCAAAAATCCACTCCTTTGACAAGAGAGCGTTCCCTTCCCATCTCAAGGTTCAGGGTGTGGAATTCCAGTTCCATTTAACAGTCTGGGCCAGAGACAGGTCTCAATTTTAGAAAAAGGATCCTAGATTAGAATAAAAGTCTCCTTAGTTCTAATTTCCTTGATTCAAAATTCATAACCATCTAAAATTAGCTGAGCTTTTTTCCTTTGACCTAAGAGTATTGAAAGGCTTTGGTATTCTATTCTATGTGGGGGAAAAAAACGGATTTGTTGGAAAAAATCATGGCTTGAACAAGGCAACAGTGAGACCAGTCAACTAATACTAGGCTCTCTCTCTCTTTCCCTCCCTTTATCCACCCCCAAGCCCTGCAACTCTGCAGGAAACTTGAGAACACCATCTTTATGCAGAAATTAAAAGTGGTATTTATGGATTCATTAGACAATGCTCTTCTCCATTGCTTGTGAACATGGTAATTAGGGAATTCCCTGGAGGTCCAGTGGTTAGGACTCAGTGCTTTCACTACAAAACTACGGTCCCACAAGCTGTGAGGCTTGTGGTAATGGTAATAATACAACCGTATAATCAGGGAAGCCTTTCCAGGCTGAGTTAATCATCTCAAATGTGTTTAAATTTTGAGACATTCGTGTTTATGAAAAAAAGTGCCCCCAAGAAATGTGATTTAATAGAGAATGTAATGTGAAATGTATGTATTCAAATTTAAACCAGGTCCCAAACTGTAATATAATGAAAGATGTTGAATAAAATTGCAGGATGACTGGAATAGGAGAGGATGAAGAAGCAGTAAGGCAGACTATTTATACAGGGTTAATAAAAGTTACAAATGAAACTTTGTTCTTTTTCAGATTTCATTTAACTCTGTCATTGCTTCATATTGAAGCAAAGCTCCACCTGCCGCTGAACAATCAGTTGTTTTATTATTAATTAATGCACAGTGTCATGAAGTGTAGCACTCTACTCTTTCTCACTTTCAAAATCTGTCTCTGTCTCTCTTTTCTATTAATGGAAAATTACCCAGTTCACAACAGCAATTAGGAAAGGCTTCTCTGATATAGTTCTAAACCTTCCTTAGTAAAAGTGACATGCTTATAAAATGCATTTTTTTTAAGGACAGTATTAGGAGAAAAAATTATGGTATATTGTTTCAGTAATTATTCTATTGCATAGTCAGCATGAATATGTAAAGGAACCACAGCCATTTGCTTTAAGCAGAAGAGAAGATCAGTAAAATCAATGGATAGATTTGTTGCTTTTGGGGGTTATCATATTGAAATATCAGTACATATTTTGATACTGATTTTTACTAATTTACTTACTAATACTTATATTTAGGTACTGACAGAAGGTACTTACCATAGAATGTCAAGTAGCCAAAAATGGCAGTCAAGAAATACATAACAAACATGGCGAAAAAGGAGATATTTGAAACCATCTGCATCTTTTTCTGTGATCGACTAGAAACAAAGAAAAAGAAATTTGAAAAATTAAAAACCATATTATTGAATGTAAGCACAAATATTAACCCTGAAGAATGGAACTTGACTTTCTTTCTATCAGGCTTGGGCTGACTTGACCTGCTGTAACTACCCCCAGTAATTATAGCAAATATACCAGTTTCCAATAACTTTCTTTACACTGATTGGGTATTGAGAGAGAAAGAGCCATGGGACAAACAACCCCTTGAATGTTCTTCCCCATTCTTTTGAAAGATATTGAGTTCTCATCTGAAGGGCAGAGACTATTTTTTTTAACATTTGTTTGATACTATCTCCACACTTAGGATGCACAGGAAAAAGGCAGAATAAGTTCCAATGCTATTCTCCTGACTCCAGAGATCAGGCGCTGAGCTAGAATTTAACCTTGGGAGTTTTGTCACTAAAGCTGCTATTTAAGGTCTGATTTTCCCATCGAATAGCCTCAGGGAGGGTTTCCCAGGTGGCTCAGTGGGTAAAGAATTCACCTGCAATGCAGGAGATACTGGTTCCATCCCTGAGTCGGGAAGATCCCCTGGAGGAGGGCATGGCCAACCGCTCCAGTATGCTTGTCTGGAAAATCCCATAGACAGAGGAGCCTGGCAGACTGCAGTCCACGGGGACACAAGGAGTCAGACTAAGCACGCAGGTACTCACACAGCCTCAGGGAAGCCTGTATGTCTCCACAGCAGTGAGTGCCCAAGAACCCACAGCTGGGATAATGAAAGGCTCTCTCTTTCTCTCAGGTCAACTTTATCCTAGGAGTTTGCATGAACCTCTAAGTTTCTTTAGCTGCCTAAACAATTAATCTCCAAGACTTGTACTCAAGAGTACGCCACCAAGAAGCATGACATTTGACTGTGTCATAACAGGAAGTATGGAAAACAGACAAATTGAGAAGTACCCACATAAGAAAGCTTCAAACTAAAAGCAGAACTATTAAGTTTAAAAGATGCCAGAGACATCTTTTGTTTAATTATCTTATGTTTAAATACCTTAAATATAAGATCATAAGGTAGGAGTAATGTATGCATAGACAGGTAGATGTAAATACTTCAAAACTTAGTGATAAATCAATTTAAAATGAAAGAGGAACAATCATGAGTGAACTCAATCCTGAATAACATCACCTTTCTTTCAAAATGGAAATAGATAACTATACTGTATATATTTTCTGAGCTTAAGACTATGCCATGATGCCTATTTCAAGAAACAAGAAAAAATCTCAATCTACTCTGACACCTACAGAAACTAGAAAAAGAAGAACAAAGTCCAAAGTCAGTATAAAAAAGGTAATAAAACTGAGTGGAAATAAATGAAATAGAAACTAAAAGGACAATACAAAGAATAAATGAAACTTAAGAACTGATTCTTTGAAAAGATAAACAAAATTGACAAACCTTTAGCTAGGCTTACAAAGAAAAAAAGGCAGAAGGCCCTGATAAATAAAATCAGAAATAGAAGTGAGTAAAGAAGCAACAGACATCATAGAAATAAAAGGGACTACCAGGGAGTATTATGAAAGTTATATGCCAACACATTGGACAACCTAGAAGAAATGGACAAATGCTGAGAATCATATAAGCTTTCAAGACTGAATCATGAAGAGACAGAAAATATGAATAGACCCATCACTAGTACAGAGACTGAAGCAGTCATCAAAAACCTCCAGAAAAACAGAAGTCCGGGACCAGAGGGCTTCACTGGTGAATTCTACCAAACATTCAAAGATTTAATACCCATCCTTCTCAAACTCTTCCAAAAATTTGAAGAGGAGGGAATGGTTCGTAACATGTCATGAGGTCAGCATCTTTGTGATACCAAAACCAGAAAAAGACAGCACAAAAAAGGAAAACTTCTGGCTAATATCTCCAATGAATATAGATGCAAAAGTCCTCAACAAAATATTAGCAATGACAAACCCACAGCAAACATCACTCTAAACAATGAAAAATAAGTTTTCCCTCTAAAATGAGGAAGAGGACAAGGATACCCACTCTTAACACTCTTATTCAACCTAATAAGAGAAGTCCTAGCCAGAGCAATTAGGGAAGAAAAAAAACAAAAAGCATCCAAATTGGAAAGAACAAAGTAAAACTGTCACTATTTGCAGGTGACATCATTTTATACACTGAAAACCCTGAAGACTCCACCAAAAAACAATTAGAGACAATAAACAAGTATAGTAAAGCTGCAAAGTACAAAATCATACAAAAATCTGCAATGTTTCTATATGCTAACAATGAGATAACAGAAAGAGAAATTAAGAAAACAATCCGTTTACAAGTGCAACAAAAAGAATAAAACATCTAGGAATAAATTTACAAGGATGTAGCTCCAGAGAATAGAGTAATGGTTACCAGCAGGGAAGGGGAAGAGGGAGGACAAGATGGGTAGAGGAGATCCATTGTGTGGTGATGGATGAAACTATATTTCTGTGAGCAGGACATAGTGTGGATGGCAGTAGAAATATTAGGTTGTACACATGAAACCTATAAAAGTTATAAACCAGTTATCTCAAAAAAAGTGACTATGGCATGACAAATATTTTTATGTAGAAATTCTGATAATAGTAGGCTAAGAAGAGAACCCATGAGGGAATTCATAAGCAGTCCTTTCATTTTCTTTAGCAGAGCAATCAAAAACAAATCCATAATCACTGTAATAGTTTAAAATGAACAACAATATTCTTCTGTCCAGGGTGTGGTCTTAACATTCATTTCTTCATGCCTGGTTTACCAGCCTTTTCCAACTAAACCAAAAGGCAAATCACATTCAATGTATTCAGTGGCTCACAGATGAATCTGAAGATTACCATTATTCATTTGCAAACTAATCACAAGTAATATAAAGCAACGCAAACACCTGAACTCTCTTGAGTAACATAGTATTTGAAAAACCAAATTAATAAGAAAAATCCCACATAATAAATGCTTTTTATACATTTATGGCCAAAATATATGGCCATGTATGTATAATGCACGTTTGTGTCTTGCTCAAGAATGACAAAGTAAAGGTTGAAGCTGGGCTGAGGAAGTTCATGATATGAGTCCATTTATTTTGATACAGCACTTGCCTGTTAATGAGGGGCTGTAAAATGATTCAGTTTGCAAAAAAAAAGTTAAACAAATCTCTTACTCTTTAAGCTCACTGTAAATTGGCAGGACCGATGGGTGGCAGACGAAAGCAAATGCGATTGTTGGTAGAGCGTACACGGTCTATTTGAGAGGAAAAAATAAACGTTACGGAAAGGCATTTTTACCATAAAAACTGTAGAGCCCCAGTATTTCTGAGTTGTCTTCTTATCTGACAGCCCTTCAGAATCCTTGGATTATTTGGTTATTAGGGGAGCTTTGATATCTAAAATAGGAGCAGCTTTTCTAAGACAGCTTATCTAGCTTGAGACATCAGACACTTGGCAGAGAGGGGTTTTACAGCCAGGCTCACCTACAGAGTATTTTACATCCTCCAAGCATTGCGTCACCTGTATTTATGTGGCACTAGCTAGTTACTAGCACTTTCCTCTGTTATTTCACTGAGTCCCCACCCACAATCCTGAGACAGACCAGCGCTATTCTCCTGGCTCCCTCCAAGACAGGCAGGCGACACAGCCAGAACATGCACCTTCATCTCACTGCTCTGTGTTTGTAACAGGGTGCATCAGTCAGACTTAAATATGGCATCTCAAAAGAAAATGACTTTCTTAGAAGAAAACTACTTCACTCCTTTGGTGTACCTTTAAGAGTTTAAAGAGAACAGGTGAGAGATCAATCTAAATTGGCTTCTTAGAAAAAGGTAATTCAATATAGTAATTTCTTATGCAAAAAGAAGCTGGCAGAGAAGGGAAAAGTAACATTTATCATGCCATAATCTTGCCCAAGCAAAGTTATCAGGCACATTCTAAGAAATCCTGTACGATACACAATAGAATCATCATTTTACAAATGGGGCTGACAATTTGCCTGAGGATTCAAATCCAAGCCTGACTGTCTCCATAGTCCACCCTTCCCCAATATGTTGTATGAATGTTCCTTAAGTGCCAATTTGTGGTAGGGTCTATATTTCAACTGTACAAGCTGGGGAAGTTTGAGGTATTCCTTTCTGCCACCACGAGACAGAAGCAGTGAGCTGTGGGATGGCGATGGGTGGGAGGGAGGCTCAAAGGAAGTGGGTATGAATACAGTCAGGACTGATCCAAGTTGTATGGCAGAAACCCACACAACTTTGCAAAGGAATTATCCTCCTATTAAAAAATTAATTTTAAGAAAAGAAGAAGCAGTGGGCTACGGATGTTATTAATCTGTTTTTAAAGAACTATAAGAAATAGCAGAGCTGAGATAATTGTGCAGAAAGAGGTTTTCACAGAGAATACTTTAGGTTGTCCTACATTAAACCGAGTAAAAGGGAGCATGAAACACACGATTTATGTATTTCTTCAAGGTCATTAAATGGACTGTGGCATTTGAAACCTGTGGTACCCTGTTCCTTTGAGAATAAATGCATCAGAGACAGTTTAATTAAAACAAGTTTAAGAAACACAACTTCCTTTGTAAAAACACTCCTATTTTTATATCTGAAGGACAAGAAACTTACCTTTGAATTGACGGTAACATATTTTGGCGTACACAAGTCCGCATTTGTTGAATTAGGACTTGTTGAATTTAGCTCTGGAACAAAACAGGGAATTTGAAATTTCTTGTAGATAACCTGGTGTTAAAAAAAAATAAAGGAGAAACAATCAAACTTTATCAAATAAAGCCCAATAATGCATAACTGTTACACAGCATCATACTATGGCAAAACCAGGCCAACCATTTCAACCAGGACTTACCACAATTAGGAAAAAAACCATACAGCTCAAGGAAAATCCACTAGTATAGCCAAGATAACCTAAAAAGAATTTAGAGAATTATTATTATTATTTTATCCACCACCTCTTTCAATGCATTATTTCAAGCCCAGTTTGCGGTTCCAATAACATCCATATGTGCTAATATGAATATAAGATTTTCTATTTGATAGGGCTATCTTATTTGGCAAAAAATGGTGACTTTAAATTAAAACAATACAGTAGTATGTGCTCTGATTCCAGTTCTGCCTGACACACTAGAGAATGCAGATTTCCAGAATCCAGGGGAAAAGAGCCTCCCAAATTTGCCTATAAGTCTCTGCTGCTGTATTCTAATGAATTCCTATAGCCAAATCCATTTACTCCTTGATCCATTCAATAGTTCTTGACTATGTACTTATTGTGTACATACTGAATATGCACAGAGGAGAGGAAGTGATTTCTAGGGATAAATTGAGCACCCGAGGCACTCGACCTCATTCTCCTTAGAAAGCCTGGGAGATCTCTGAGCACTGTAAGCTCCAGAAAGGCAGAGTTAAGTGGTCTCTGGGGGCTGCATGGTTCTCACCTCTGGGGGAGAAGAGTCCTTCTCCACTAGCACTAAAAAGAGCTATATGTACACAGAAAAGCTTAAACACAGACTCAGAAACCAGAAAATTAAGTAGCTTTTTAAAAAAAATCTACTTATAGGTCTAACAGAACAGCTACAGAGGTGTGGTAAGACCTTGAAATGTCTCCCTCGAATGAGCCCAGAATTATAAGGAAATGCACTTCAGAGGCACTGGACTGGATAGGGGTCTGGCTGCATTATTTCACACATGAAATTTTCATAACATCAGGGATTCTTATCTCCAAATATAAGCACACATGCAAAAATGTCAAAACCAAGTGGATACGGCTTAGTGATTATCTACCACTTTTCATTTCTCTCTCTCCCGTCAGTGAGGCAAATCATTGAGGCTGGTTAGACTCTGATCATTTAAGACTGATTCATAATATAATTTTTGTCTGTGCACTCAGTCATGTCCGACTCTTTGGGACCCTATGGACTGCCAGACTTCCCTGTCCGTCACCATTTCCTGGAGCCTGCTCAAACTCATGTCCATTGAGTTGGTGATGCCACACACCCATCTTGTCCTCTGTCGTCCCCTTCTCCTCTGGGTAAAAATATAAGCCACTTTCTGTCTGTATTAGATGTGAAATTCTGTCCATCTAAACAATCAGAGTGTGTAAGACCTTCTATGAGGAGAATTCCATTTTTTGGACTTTGGGCTTTTAGACAGCATTTTCTGCTGCTGGCCCCAGGACCCCCTTTACCCCGCCATGGTTTAGTAGAGGGACTGCTTACAAAGTCACATATGAGCCAGTGTTTTTATCCCCTATTAAAGTCGTGCCTCATTAACACTTATAATTTTTTACTCAACCTTTACCCTGCAAGTCAAAGTAGGGAGCAAAGTTGTTTGTTTTTATCAGGTTTCTGATTCATCTGAGTGCTGTAGAGACTGTGATAAAAGCAAGATCTTACCTAAGTTCTTCAAGAGACACAGAGGGAGAATTATGCCAAAGGTAACTACCACCACCAGAAAGCGGCCATCCACGTACCAGGCTCTGAAAGGCATTTAAGCAGACAGACATTTTCTTAGAGAGTGACTTTTTCTCTCATGTGTAAAATTTCACAATATTTAAAAAAAATTTTTATTATTACTAATGTTTACCATTAATTGTAATTATTATTCAATTTTTTTTTCCCATTTATTTTTATTAGTTGGAGGCTAATTACTTTACAACATTGCAGTGGTTTTTGTCATACATTGAAATGAATTAGCCATGGATTTACATGTATTCCCCATCCCTGTCCCCCCTCCCACCTCCCTCTCCACCCGATCCCTCTGGGTCTTTCCAGTGCACCAGGCCTGAGCACTTGTCTCATGCACCCAACCTGGGCTGGTGATCTGTTTCACCCTAGATAATATACATGTTTCAATGCTGTTCTCTTGAAACATCCCACTCTCACCTTCTTCCAGAGTCCACAAGTCTGTTCTATACATCTGAGTCTCTTTTTCTGTTTTGCATATAGGGTTATCGTTACCATCTTTCTAAATTCCATATATATGTGTTAGTATACTGTAATGGTTTTTATCTTTCTGGCTTACTTCGCTCTGTATAAAGCCAAACACTAGTCATTTACTATCATCTCTCTTTCCATGTGACTGAGGGAGAGATACTGCTTTTCCTCTGCTCTCCCCGACTGGCTAAGCGTGCCATCCCTCTGAATTATTTATATGACTTCAAAGCTGAATGCACACATTACATTCTGTCAGATTACAACTTGTCTTTATCAATTATTTAAAGAGAAAGTTCGTTTTTGCTTGGCTTGGTGAATATTGTCAAAAAATAAGTCACCACAGGTAAGCATTGCTTTCTCCCTAATCGCTTGTATTTGACCTTGAATCCTGATGCTAGAACACTAGGAACCCTGGCTTCTACAATTTTCCCTTGAAAGAAGACAGAGGAACTAAGACTGACAAGAACTGCTGAACAAGAGGTAGACAAAACATAACGGTGTGCCAAATGCAGAGGCAACATTTTCCAAGGTTAGCTACATCTTTAATGAGGTTGGCTCATGTCAATTCTGCTCCCAAAATGTTCTGTCTCTTCTTTAAGGAAAAGTCTGGGTCTTAATTTTGCATGTTCTATTTCAGCATTAAAAATACTCCATATCTGTTCTATTTCACAGAAAATAGATGTTGATTTCAAGCTCTTGGGAAGTTGCAGGACTTAGCGTCTATAGCACGGCCAATGAATCTATCTTTTAAAAGCTCAGATTCAAATGGTTCTCCTTGCTTCCTTCATTAATATATCCCCAGAAACAACAAACCAAGAAAAAACAGCCTAGGAAAAATTCTGTTTCTGCAGTCTTCATAAAACAAAAACTTAGGTTACTAGCCCACATTTCAATTAAAAACATTTTAGTTATCTTTTAAACAATAGTCTATAACTTACGAAAATTCCTCTTCCTTTCCCATTAGAAACTTTATGGCAGAAGGTAGCTCATTTTTTACTATGAAGAGGTAGCTCAGCATTGCTAGAAGAAAATGAGAACATTTTTAGAAAGAAGATACTGAGGCTCATGTTGCAAGCTATACAAAAGGTGACCAGACTGTCTCTAGACCAACCTCCAGTAGGACATAAAGATGGCTGCAGACACTGTCCAAGTACCCCTGGTTGTAAGTGTAAGTGGTTGTAAGTGACTACTATCTCTGCTTCACTTTCATTGCACAATTTTAGCAATGAGAATGATACTGCTTGAATTGTGTTAAAATTCATGTAGCCACCCAACCACTGAGATTAGAAGAAATAGCAATAACATTCACAACTTTAATGTATAGAAAAAACAATCTTTTTACCTCCAGTGTTCTGTAGGGAGGTGGCTCCAAAGATGACAAGTTTCCCTGTGGTGCCAAAGACCTGTTCTCCCAGCTTTTCATAAACCATGCAGCCTGTTTAAAAAACCATAGTTGAGAACAGAAAAAATGATGAGTTTCCTACATTAAAAATAGCCAAGACTTCACCATTCTATTGACTATTCCCCAAGTTACTGTGTCTTTATCAAAAATCATATACATAGTCTTCTTGGCTTTGCAAAGATTAAGGTATTCTCAGTACAAAACAAAAACAACTTGTTGACTTTTTTTTTTTTTCAACTTCTTGACTTTTTAAAATGTCAGATATGACCACCATTTTTTTTTCAGGTTGGCTACAAAAGCATTACAAGTAAATGATTAGGTCATAAGCCTTATTTTTATTTTAATTATCTCAAAAATCTCCCTACTTTACTGGGGGGAAATTCCTACTCTAATTTTATTCTCATGTCTGGTGTATATCATTAAAATAAAAATTTGATTTAAAAATAAAAACTCTGATGGCTGGGAAGAAAGGTTCCTTTTGAATGAATTACCTGAACTGATGAGGCTAACAAGGAATAATAATATTCCAACAATGCTTTGTGGGTTCTAAATATAATAACATAAAAAAACATGTAATAACCACAACATTAGAATTTTTATCTTTATTTCAGAGATTTGACACTCACAAAAGAGAGTAGCAGATAACTCTTTCGAGAGAATAAATTGGCTATAGCAAAATTCTAAAGTCTTCAACCGGCTCATCTCAACAAATACTAAAATGTTAAACCATTCATTTAAAAAATGGGTTTATGTTTCTTTATAATAGTTCAGCTCACATTTTTCAAAAGGTTCACAGAAAGAAACTGGGTTAGACTATAATTAAACTTTTGTTTATTCTTTCATAAGACTGATGTTTAAACTAGACAATGGTTAGATCCACAGTTTATTACAAAATGTTCCAGTTAAATGGAGTCATCTATATACAGTAATGGTTGGCCAATGTGGTTTTAGCTAACGTAAAAGTCAAAGTATTACAAACATAATCCAGTGTCCCAGGAATAGAAAATAAACACTTCAGGTATAACACTGCCCAGAGAACTTGAAGTCTTTTCACAGCACACTGACACCCACATTGCTTGGGAGTCACACTTTCTCCTTGGAATATGCACAAAAGAGAATGAAAGCTCTGTTTATTCTTAAAACCTTGGAGCCTATAATATAAAAGCATGGGATCCTTGGTCTGAATTTATAAATACTTAAGGAAAAACCAAGGTCTTTAAATGAAGTCATCTTAAACTAGAAGAGCAAGTATATTTGAGGGTTCTCTTTAAATTTCAATGTTAAAAAATAAATAAATGAATAAATTTCAATGTTATTTGCTTACTATTCATAACAAGTGCATTTATATATTCCTGTATCTACTCTAAGTAAATAAGTAAATACCACTATAGTTCTTCCAGCGACAACAGGTCGAAGCACTGTTTTTCTTTAATAAACAAGTTGTTGAACAGGGAGAGTATCATTTGTTCAAAATGTCACTGTGACAATTTTGAGAATTGTGAGAATTTATCACTCTGGCTTTACAAACAGCTTACCTGTTTCCTTTGAACAGATCAACAGCAGGTTGATTGAATATATAGACAGCAGTGTTACTGAAGTCAAAAGTACCCTAAAGCAAAGAAAATAAGTCTTATGATAACTATAAAGACTCTGACCTTAAAACGGTAGAAAGGTCAAGGCTGATTTATAGGTTAACACTATTCACTGATAGGATCCAAATACTGGAACCTATTAGTCACACCCTCCTTAACATCTTTAATAAAAATGTTCTACCAAGTAAAAGAACTGCTCATTGGACTGTAACTCCAAGAATTCAAATCTTTTACGTAATTCTGAGCTTAAATATAAATGGCACTCTGGGATCATTTCAATGGAGGTGACTTTTAAAACAACATTGTGAAGGAAAGCTTTTGTGGTCTATGGTACACTTTCTGTGATATCTGAGAGAGGAAGTGTGAGAAGGGAGGGGTGGGGGGTGAGAGAGGCAGGCATGAAGCGACCTTTAGGTCAGTGACATGACTTTGGACACCTTACTTGAGTTGAGGTCTCCCATTCCTACATTCCTTGCGTATAATATAAACACAAATGGTGTCTAGGGTTCTTTACATCTAATTACTCTATGGCTATTTTTGAATCTATAAATTAAACCACTGAGATAATTCACTGTTTTTTTTTGCCCCCAGTGTCTCTTAAAAGAACCTCCTTTAATGGATGGGAAAATTCTGACAATCAACTGTAATGAAAAGACTTTGTTGAATGATGAACTCATGTCTTTGTTTTAGTACATCTGGCTCATTGCCAAACCTTCCTCAAGAAAAAGCACAGTTAAAAATGATGTGGGAGATGACATAGATTTCAGAATCATTTGGTTAAAACAGACATAAGAATTGCAAATAAAGCTTATTTATTAACAAGAACAAAATTCCAGTCTCCGAGATGAAACCACTCACTTCCTGATGTTGGGACAAATGTCCCGGAAATGACACATTGGTGCGACTGACTCCCATGTCTGAGTAATTAAGGCAATTATTTTTCTGGCAAGTACTGTTGGGCAGTGCTGGGCATCTTGTGCAGTTCTCTCTGCAAGGGACTCTTCCCAGACCGCCCCACATCCCGCACACCTGCTGACCCCTGCTCAGCTGTCATCTCCTCAGGCGCCTGCCCTTGCCCCAGGCAGAAAGACAGCTTCTGAGCTTTCCCTTGTCTTGCAGCATTTTGTTTTGCCCATGTTTCAACCATGGGGAGATAAATGAGGGGGCAAAGACAGTCAAGGGCAGAGAAGATGAACGGCCAGAGACTGGCCAGAAAACATGAAAGAGTGACCGGGCTCGGCAGAGGTAAAACAAATACTGGGAGAAAGATCAGAAAACCTAACCCTTTGGGTGAAGGTACAACTGACCAGCTAATAAAGGGAAATTTATATATGACTATAAAGAAGTGCATCTGGATATGTTACTGACTCAGATCTCGGAGTAAGAGGGTGAATAAGAGGGTAAGTCCCTTATTACTTATTCTGGTTGAGGGACATGAAAAGCTGACAGCAAGCATTTATTAAGCAATGAAGCAGCTTTGAGATAAGCAGTGAACATGACTTGATATGCCACAGAGTAAGACCCAGGACACAACTGTGCTATGATCTTTGTTTCATCTTGGAAGACAATATTTATGTTGAGGAAGCAGGCCTTGAGTTTCACTCAGAGTTCACTCACGGTGACACTGAACCCTAAACGGCAATTTCCACACGTGCCTGAGCCAGGCCACAGAGGATTTATTTCTGTGTGGCAGAGAGATCTTGAGCTTCCCAACTGGGAGCTGAGTGGGCAGAATTTG